>NC_090440.1:745108299-745411329 GCF_031143425.1 Pleurodeles waltl | reverse complement strand
CAGTCGCCTGCAAACACAAGTGCTGTCATCCCTAAACCAGCAGTCTCGCATAGGAGCGAGAGTCCAAATACACCAGGGCAAACTCACCTTCAACAGCCAGTCGTTGAGGTAGGGGGAAGACTGAAAAGCTTTACCTGCGCAGATGAGCTGTGACCACCGTTATCACCTTGGTGAACATCCGAGGGTCACTGGTAAGGCCAAATGGCAGTAAGGTGAACTGAAAGTGTTTGTGGCCTACTTTGAACAGCAGGTAATGCCTGTAGGCTGGCAGGATGGGGATAAGAAAATATGCATCCTGAAAGTCCACCTCAACCATCCAGTCTTCTAGGTCAGACCAGACCTGAGCCAACATGAGCATCTGGAACTTCTTGAGGAAGAAATTTACGGTCAGCAGGTCTAGAATAAGACAAAGACCCTCGTTAATTTTGTGTATCAGAAAGTAGCAGGAATAACAACCAATACCTACTTCTGATATCGGTACCCTTACTATGGCTCTCTTGGCCAAGAGAGCCGCAACGTCCTCTCGGAGCAGAGACAAATGATCCTCTGCCAGCCATTCAAATGTATTTGGAATTGAAGGAATGGAATGAAAAGGCAGGGCATAGCCCTTCCTGATGATCGGAAGTATCCATGAGTCAGATGTTATAGACTTCCAGTGGAGGAGATGATGGCATATTCTCCCTCCAAATGGGCAAGCATGGTCCTGCAGATGCAAGCTAGGTGGGCTTAGATGCTGCAGCTGCTCGCGGCTGTGTGGTAGACTACGTGTGGCCTGTAGGCCCTCTAGGTATGAAGGCACATCACAACCATCCTCGCATACACTGAGTTGGTTGTGTAGGGTGATGGCTTGGCATAGGTCTGGTGCGGTGCCACGCCCCTTCTGTAGCAGACGGTGGATGAGGGGTCACCAAGAGGCCCAAGGACTTGGCTGTAGCCCAAGAGTCCTTGAAGTGCTCCAGCGCTGAGTCTGCCTTCTCACCTAATAGGTGAGTGCCATTGAAGGGCATGTCCATCAGATCTGCTTCAACATCCCCTTGAAAAACCAGATGTCCTCAGCCAGACGTGGCACTTTAAGGCCACTGTCGACGTAACCGCTCTACCTAGCAAGACAGTTGTAGTCAGTTGTATCCGGTCTCGGAGGAGGCCCGCACCATACTCTCCCAAACGGTGAAAGACAGGAGGGATGAAGCTAAGTTCACCATACAGCGGCGTAGAAAGCAGTGGCGCAGAGTAGAGTGGCATTAAGTTCAGTTGTAGAGTGCAGTGTTGCATAGTAGAGTGTCACAGTGCAGAATGTAGTAGCATAGAGAGCACTAGTGTAGAGAGCAGTGGCATAGATTGGAGCAGAGTAAAGGGAAAGTGCAATGGTGTTCAGTGCAATGGCAGTGTAGAGTGTTGTAGAGTACAGTGGCGTACAGTGGAGTGGTGCAGACTAGACTGGCGTGCAGTGGAGTGTACTGGTTTTGAGTACATAGGCATAGAGTATATTGATGATGAGTGCAGCGGCGGAGAGTAGAAAACAGTGGCTTAAAGTGGAATAGAGTGGTGTAGAGCAAATTGTTTCATAGTAAAGTGAAGTGACAGTCTGCAGTGGCATGGAATAGAGTGTTGTAGAGTGCATGTAGGAAGATTGCTCTGTATATACTATCTCAAAGTAAGAGATAGTGTGCCTAGAGTCCAAGGGTTCCCCTTAGAGGGAAGATAGTGGCAAAATTAGATAATCCTAATGTTCTATTTTGTGGTAGTGTGGTCGAGCAGTAGGCTTATCAGAGGGTAGTGTTCAGCATCTGTTGTACACACACAGGCAATAAATGAAGAACACACACTCAAAGACTTAACTCCTGGCCAATCGTTTTTATATAGAAAAATATATTTTTCTTAATTTATTTTTAGAACCACAAGTTCAAGATTTTAAGTAACTACATAAAATGCAAGGTATTCAACACAGGTAAGCTAGGAACTTTGAATTAGAGAAATAACATACAGTTTTTGTTAAAATGGCAATAAGCTATTTTTAAAGTGGACACTGCAAAAATCAACAGTTCCTGGGGGAGGTAAGTATTGGTTAGATTGTGACGTAAGTAAGACACTTACAAGTCTCAGTTCCTGGGCATGGGCAGCCCACCGTTGGGGGTTCAAGGCAACCCCAAAGTTACCACACCAGCAGCTCAGGGCCGGTCAGGTGCAGAGGTCAGTGCCCAAAACACCTAGGTGCCTAAGGAGAACAGGGGTGCTCTGGTTCCAGTCTGCCAGCAGGTAAGTACCTGCGTCCTCAGGGGGCAGACCGGGGGGGGTGGGGGGGTGGGGGTTTGTAGAGCACTGGGGGGTTGGGGGCTTGGCCACAAGTAGGCACACAAAACACACCCTCAGCGGCACAGGGGCGGCCGGGTGCAGTATGCAAAGCAGGCGCCGGGTTTTGCATAGGAAACAATGGAGGGACCCAGGGGTCACTCTAGCGGTGCAGGCAGGACACAGGGGGGCTTCTTGGGCCAGCCACCACCTGGGCTAGGCAGAGGGTCGCCTGGGGGGTCACTTCTGCACTGAACTTCGGTTCCTTCTGGTCCTGGGGGCTGCGGTGCAGTACTTCATCCAGGCGTCTGGTCCCTTGTTACAGGCAGTCGCGGTCAGGGGGAGGCTCTGGATTCTCTCTGCAATTGTCGCTGTGGGGGTCCAGGAGGGTCGTTTCGGGCTACTCACAGGGTTGCAGTCGCCAGGGAGTCCTCCCTGTGGTGTTGGTTCTCTGGATCTCGAGCCGGGGGTGTCGGGTGCAGAGTCTGAAGTCTCACGTTTCCGGCAGGAAGAGTGAAGTTCTTTAAATTACAAGAAAGTTGCAAAGTTGTTGTTGAAGTTGAACAGAGCCGCTGCTCACAGGAGTTTCTTGGTCCTTTGGTTCAGGGCAGTCCTCTGATGCGTCAGAGGTCACTGGTCCCCGACGGATGCAGTCGCTGGTTGCAGGTTTTCGAGTCAGGAGGCAGGCCGGTAGGGCTGGGGCCAAAGAATTTGTCGTCTTCGGTCTTCTCTGCAGGGCTTGTAGGTCAGCAGTCCTTCTTTGTTAAGGTTGCAGGAATCCGATTTCCTGGGTTCTGGGGTGCCCCTAAAAACTAAATGTAGGGGTGTGTTTAGGTCTGGGAGGGCAGTAGCCAATGGCTACTGTCCTGGAGGGTGGCTTAACCGTCTGTGTGCCTCCTCCCTGTGGGGAGGGGGGCACACCCCTAATCCTATTGGGGGAATCCTCCAATCTCAAGATGGAGGATTCCTAAAGGCAGGGGTCACCTCAGCTCAGGGCACCTTAGGGGCTGTCCTGACTGGTGGGTGACTCCTCCTTGTTTTTCTCATTATCTCCTCCAGCCTTGCGCCAGAAGCGGGGACATTGGCCGGAGGGGCAGGCATCTCCACTAGCTGGGATGCCCTGTGGCACTGTAACAAAAAAGGTTAGCCTTTGAGGCTCACAGCCAGGTGTTGCAGTTCCTGCAGAGGGAGGTGAGAAGCACCTCCACCCAGTACAGGCTTTGTTCCTGGCCACAGAGTGACAAAGGCACTCTCCCCATGTGGCCAGCAATTCGTCTGGTTGTGGCAGGCTGGCAGAAACTGGTCAGCCCCACACTAGAAGTCAGATTGGTATTCATGGGGCATCCCTAAGATGCCCTCTGGGTGCATTTTACAATAAATTCCACACTGGCATCAGTGTGCATTTATTGTGGTGAGAAGTTTGATACCAAACTTCCCGGATTTCACTGTAGCCATTATGGCACTGTGGAGTTCATGTTTGACAAACTCCCAGACCATTTACTCTTATGGCTACCCTGCACTTACAATGTCTAAGGTTTTGCTTAGACACTGTATGGGCATAGTGCTCATGCACATATGCCCTCACCTGTGGTATAGTACACCCTGCCTTAGGGCTGTAAGGCCTGCTAGAGGGGTGACTTACCTATACCACAGGCAGTGTGAAGTTGGCATGGCACTCTTGAGCGGAGTGCCATGTCGACGTAGTCTTTTTCTCCCCACAAGCACACACAAGCTGTGAGGCAGTGTGCACGTGCTGTGTGAGGGGTCCCCAGGGTGGCATAAGACATGCTGCAGCCCTTAGAGACCTTCCGTGGCATCCGGGCCCTTGGTTCCAGCGGTACAATTTACAAGTGACTTATCTGAGTGCCAGGGTTGTGCCAATTTTGGAAACAAGGGTACAGTTTAGGGAAAGAACACTGGTGCTGGGGCCTGGTTAGCAGGGTCACAGCACACTTTCAATCATAACTTGGCATCAGCAAAGGCAAAAAGTCAAGGGGTAACCATGCCAAGGAGGCATTTCCTTACAGTGCAGTGTTGCAGAGTGCATGGTGCAGAGTAGATTAGAGTGGATTGGCATAAAGTGCTGTGGCAAAGAAAGCAGTGTGCAAAGTAGAGTAGTGTGAGTGCATTGGCGGAGTGCAGTAAGTGGTGCTAACTAGAGTACAGTGTTGTGGAGTGGTGTAGAGTAGGGTGGAGTCGGATAAAGTGGAATATGCACAGAGTGGTAGCGAACTGCCATTACAGACCATGCATCTTCGACTGAAATGACCATTCATTTGCACAGATATACAGTTTTACAGATAAAAGTATACAGCGCAAAACCAATGTGTGGAAATGTCATCACCTATTGTATTAATTTGTTTCCGCCACACTTCAGAATTACCAAAAATGTGCTTCATTAGTGCTTCCCATACTCTGAAATATCTGCCAGTTCATATACAGACAATATCTGGCAGTTCATATACAGACATTTAAATGTTGTTTTATGGTGGAAAACAAAATAACATAGTACATTATATTCTGAAATATCTGCAAACACCATATACAGACATTTACCTTTTGTTTTATGATAGAGAACAAAATAATATAGTACAGAACACGAGTAGCCTGCTAGAAAAAAATAAAATCTTACAGCCTTGCTGTCTCACATGGGTACTCACCTGGTTTGTGACATAAATGCTCTCACTTTGAAGTCAGAGAGAGAAAAGTAAACACCATGTACCCTGGAAGACAGAGCGTGACTTTGACCTCTGCCTTTGAATGCACAGTAAATGTGACAAGATAAGAACGAGATTTAAAGGCCTATTTACGGACATTCCCTTACTGGTGAAAGAACACTGTAAATAGAATTTGGGCAAAGGAAGGGATGAACTCAAGCTGGAGAGCCTAAAACAAAAAAGCTAGCAAACAAAGTGGGCAGATGTGAATTACAAACCACAAAGTCAACGGTAAGCGTTGGGCAGAAAGTATTCCCAGGGAAGCTTTCCAGATGTCCCCAAGATGTAGTTAGCAAACCAGACAGCTGTGATGTCTGGTAGGCTTCGACCTAAAAAGCAGCAAGGTGACAGGGAGAAAGGCAACATGGT
Organism: Pleurodeles waltl; assembly: GCF_031143425.1. Taxonomy (NCBI): domain Eukaryota; kingdom Metazoa; phylum Chordata; class Amphibia; order Caudata; family Salamandridae; genus Pleurodeles; species Pleurodeles waltl. The sequence goes on along the minus strand of NC_090440.1, from coordinate 745,405,954 downwards.
GAGAGGGAGAGGGAGTGAATCATTTAGGACATATTGCGGAAACAAAGATCAAGACGCATATAACGAGTAGAGAGACAAACAGAAAAACTGTGGGAGACAGATAAAGAGATACAGAAAGAAAAACATTAAACATCAAAGATACAGGACAGCAAGGCAGATAAAGAGGTCTGAGAGAGAATATAGTCCCATGCCTTTTCAAAAAAACCTCCAGCATTGATGAATTTCAAAGATTTCATGCTTTACTGAATAATTTCCTACAGGCCTACTAGTAATCCAGGAACATGTACTTCCATGTCTGGAATTTCCAAACACCGTGAGCCATGGAGTGCACCAGAACTGACCTTAATCATGTAACCCATCCACTGTTTCTGTTTCGCAACAAACTAGAAATCTCTGAAATATGTCTGCACTGGTTCTAAGCCATATAAAACAACTGTGAATAAATAAGAGTTAAAAGAAAAAACTACGTACAACAAGCAGTTATTTTAGCAGTCACCTTAGATACAATTGAGCAGTTGGGATTACCTTTAAAACATCCATATCTTCAAGTTTAACTACAAATTCATCTCGTTCTCTGAATGTTCCTTCTCCTCCACTGTCAGACTGTTCATCCTCTGTGAAACCTTCAAATGCAACTGTGCCTTGTAGTTTAATCAAATTTGCATCAAAGAAAGGCAGTGTGGGTGTTTCTATTGCTTTCGGCTTTTCTTCAACTTTTATTGCTGGTGCAAAGGTACAGGGGGGCTCTTGTTTCACATTAGGGGCAACAGAGGCGGCAGCATTGACCTTTTCAGAGTCTGAATAACAATAAAGGAAAAAATTGTTAGGTAGACTCTAGTGAAAAACGCAAGAACGTAAACTGTTACAGTGTACATAACTTTTGATTATGTTTATACAGTCCAAGAATAACGATAAACGCTAAAGTCTCGGATATGGACTTTAAAATCATGCCATTTCAAATACTATCTGGCAATATAAAATTGTTCACGATTTCTTTTTGGCGACCTCCCGTCCAAATGAGCCATTCGGAGACCACCATCTTCAGGTACCGCCCCACCACCTTCCAGTGTGTGCTCTCCTTGCTTCTTCTGTCCAATTATCATGTAACACCTTTTTTGTAAACTGCTCTTTTTATTTATCTATGTTTTTTTATTTGGTGAAATCAAAGTCAAGACATTTACAAATTAATTTTGAATTACAACAGCACAACAAAAACCTTAATTCTTGAATCACAGTTTTACAAATAAAATTACCGCATCTAACATTACAATGTAATTATATGAAGTCTTCCTAAATTTCAGCATCTCCCCGCCCAGGCTTTAGAACTATTCTGGTTGTCAAAGTCTGCCATGGTGTTAAAACCATTTAAGCTTCATCTTCGAACCATATGGGTTCCTAAACGGTGATGATCTAACAGCCTCGCATCTCCCAACTGAGTGATTTATTATGTGGAATCGAAAATGTTCAAACTAATTGGTCCTTTCTTTTCGGGGTCCAGACCAAAGTTTTAAGCCTTACATTTTTGTGGGACTTCGCAAAATGTAAAAAATCGGAGACGTCATATCTAAACAACATTTGATTCATAAAAAAATGTGTCATGTCAGGTGACCATTATAAAAATATGAGGAGAAATGTGTAAAAGTAGCAAAGTAGTACTGTTTTAAATCTGGAAGATCTAGGACACAGTCCTCGGTGACTTATACAGTACATAAAGTGCTAACCGTTGTGATTTATGGCCCCATAAAAAATGCGGAGATCGAACTTTCCATATCATAAAAAAAAAAATCTATATGCATAAAACATGGAAGGGAAGAAAATAGAAAGTTAAAAAGCGTCAAGATCGACATCTGAACTTAAAGTGGGTGAGCATTTCATTTATTAAGGATGGACCTTATCAATTAATGGTTTCAAATTCAAGTCATAGAGGTCGTCAACCATGGACGTTGTATACAACTATCCCTAACTAACGCTTGGGATTCGGGTTTAAGGGCGTAGTTCTTCTAATGAAGGGTCTATAGTGCAGTTTGTTAATAAAATCTCAGTTTTCGATTTGTTAATTTTATGCCCCCCCCCCCCCCAACCCCTCAGCTCTTGAAATTCAGAAAAAAACTTTATCAACTTTACATTGGACATCGAAATCTGGTTTTAAATTCAACGTTATGTCATCACTGTAGAGTTTGATTTTTGACATTTCGTCAATTGGAGCATTAATCTGGTTACACTTTTGAATAGCCATCGTAAGTGGTTCAATGAAGAGTGAATAAAGTAAGTAACACCCCGTCTAGTTCTGTGCATAATTATGCATTGTCCTGCATCAACAGAATTTATAATAAATCTCGCTTGTGATCTTTCATGAAGATGTCTTAACATAGTGATAAACTGAGAAGAAAACCAAAAGCTTTTACAATCAGATAAAGACCGTCCGAACTGACCAAGTCACAGGCCTTTTTGTTGTCTAAAGAAAAGATAAGTGCCGGTATCTGTCTAAAGCTTCAGCTAAATAGTGTGGATTTGTCGACAAATGGCTACCTACTTATCGACCAGCCTACTTATTATCAAATTCAATATATTCGCCAATAGTTTTGAAACTATTTTACAATCTGAATTGAGCAGACTAATTGGTTGATAAGAATTCAGATCTTCTGGATGCTTATTCTTTTTAAGAAAACTAAGCATCACTACGGTATTAGAGGATTCCGGAACCTTCCCACCCTGTAAAATATAATCGGAGTTGGACAATAACCAGGTTTAAAATTTTAGCAAATTTCTTAAACTTGGCAGGAAATACATCTTCCCCACATGCCTTTTCAGTTGCTAAAGATTTAATCATGTCCGCAAATTCTTCTAATGTAACCAACTTCAATAAAGATTTCCTAGCATGTAGACCTAATAATGATAACAGGTTTTCCAAAAAAGCTTGTAATCTATTGTGATCAGTGGATTGCCATTGACTATACCAGCGGCTATAATGTTAAAGAACTCTATTTTAAATACTTTTACTATCCACCAGTCTGATATTAGTATCTGGATCTAAAAGTGATTTAACTGTATTTGTTCACTGCTTTAACTGTTTTTTTGCACTGAATTTTTCCGCGCTTGCCAGGCTAAAAAGTGGCCCACATATTTGCACTTGTCATAGACCTGCTGCATAAAGGCTCTATTACTTTGAATAAGTCTGTTGGAAATGGCCCTTTCTTTGGGGTTCCCCTGACTTTTTGCTTCTGACCTCTTGTTTTTATCCTGTGCGGACTTTCGTTTTTGCTGGCTTTAGGGCTCTGGGCACTTTACCACTGCTGACCAGTGCTAAAGTGCAAGTGCTCTCTGTCTAAATGTTGCTGGTTGGTTTATCCATGATTGGCATATCTAATTTACTATTAAGTCCCTAGTATCGTACACCATGTGTCCAGGGGATGTTCATAGAGGAATCATTTGCATATAAATATTTCAGCGATATTAAATACTATTTCTGTTTAATTAACCATAAATCAAATTCCATAAATGAATAAATCTTCAAACAGAGTGTAATTTGTTTATCAAAAAATTGAATAATTTTTAGATATTCACTACTAATATATTCATCAATATTGCAAAGCAACAAAGATAATTTTTTAGTTTTTATACAAATGCACTGGTGACCCCTCTACTTCCCAATCCCTTTATATCCAAGGGAGAAAGGGTGAGCACCAACACTCCTGACTCTCCAACCACAAAAGTTTTGAGTCCTATCTGCAGTCTTTCAAACAATCAGAAATCGCTGCTAATGGACTCTAGCAGCTCATGTGATGAATTCCGTCACAGAGAGTATAAGGTCGGCCCTTCTGTCTCCCAAGGCTCAAACCGTCCATGAGACCATCCTCAGGACAATGTGTCAAAGTGGATTAAATCACAATACTTGTTGCTCTCAACATCAACTTGTTAGAAAAAACACTGCTTAATCCTGCTCAGGCCTGAGCTTTATGATTGATTCGAGCCCGGCAGGAGTTTACGTATCTGTGGTGAATTTACATCATCCTTTCTTTATACTGGAGTAACTGACTAGCATTGGATGTGCTGGACAAAAAGGATTAAGCAGTGCTTTTCTAGCAAGTTGATGTTGTCTTTTGATGAAGTTGGTTTTTAAATGGAAAGTTTGAAAGTGCCACTTTTAGAAAGTGGGAATTTTCTTGCTTAACCATTCTGTGCCTCTGCCTGTCTGTGGAATACACATCTGGGTCAGGATGACATTTGGGCTGTTTGTAAATTCACTATAGACAGTCACACAAAGGGAGCGGATGTGTGTTCTCCATACTCTGATGAGTCTTCCTGGGCTAGAGTGGTGGGAGGAGCTGACTCTTGCACCTGAACAGGGGTGTGCCTGTCCTTACACAAAACAGTCTCCAACCCCCTGGAGTGTCTCTGGTGCCAAGGCAGGAAAGGCAGAGACTTGTGCACTAAAAAGGCTTTCCTCTGAAGTTTGCCTACGTCAAAGGCAGAAAGGAGTATAAATATTGGAGCTCTGAAGCCACAACTTTGGAACACTTCTGGACTGAGGACATTCTGCCAGGAAGGAGAGCTAGATGCCTGCCTCTCTGCTCGTTGCTTTGTTGTGCTGGCCTGCCGCTTGCTGCTTCTGTCCTGGGAGTGAAAGAACTGGACTACGCTTTCTACATCCTGCTTTCCAAGATTCTCCAAGGACTTGAAATGACCTTGCCTCCTGTTAGAAGTCTCAGGGACATCGAAGGCTTCATCTGCCAGTGCCTGGGCTCTTCTGCTGAGAGCCCTGACTTGCCAAGTGGGGCCAACTCCAGTCCCTGAACTCTTGGAAGTGTAACCTGGAGACCTGAAGAAGAAAATTTACACACCAACGCGTTGCGGCAGAAACAAAATCGAAGCAGCGCCTGTCCTGTGGCAGAAGAATCAACGCAGTGTCTGCCTCGCAGCTGCAGAATCAATGCAGCACCTGTTTCGGCGCGGCTCAAACAACACAGCCCATCTGGATTTTCCACACAACATCCCCAGGGCATCAATTTCTCATCAACACCGCACCACGGTAAGGAACCAAGGCTGCGTGTCAGGAAATCAACGCATTGCCTTTCCTGCAAGGAAAGAATAGACACATCACCTCCGTGCGCAGTAAGGAACCAACACGTTATGCTTTTTGACCTCTCCTGCGGCCTACATCGTCTTTATTTTGACGCATCCCAGGTACTCTGAGTTAAAAAGATACAACCATTGATTCATATGGATTAAGACTCATTGAAACCTTTAAAAAGTGCTATCTTTACTAGTGTATGTTGGATTGTTGTTTTGGTCTTGCTTTATTCAGATAAATATTGGCTATTTTTCTAAACTGGTGTGGAATCCTTTTGAAGTGTTTTCACTGAGTTACTGTGTGTGTACAAATACTTTATACATTGCCTCCAAGATAAGCCTGACTGCTCATGCCAAGCTGCCAAGGGGTGAGCAGGGGTCATCTTAGCTGTGTGGGTCCCTTACCCTGACTAGAGTGAGGGGCCCTACATGGACAGCGTACAAACCACTGCCAACTAGAGACCCCATTTCTAACATACCTCATTGCAATAATAATCACACATTTTTTTACCACTCTATTTCAAGAGCTGACGATTCAGTGTATTTTTTAAATAAATAGCTCTCTTGGGCTTGTTTTATTTGATGCGCTAGCTGCTTTCTCCTTTGTTTTGAACTTTGCCTCCCTAAAATGTCTTTAGATATATTAATGTCTCTTACTGATGCCTTAAGTGCATCACCCTCTATATCTAACTTTGCAAATGCAACAAAAAATACTGAATAATTTCCTTCCCCATTTTATTAATGCACAACTCTTCCTCTAAATATGATTTATTTAAGGCCCATCTGTGAGAGAAAGGAGATTTGCGTATATCTGGAATCAGAGAACCCGTTTAGGTGATGGCCATATATATATATTTTTTTTTAGAGTAATGCTGGCTGAGACCAAAAAAATCCAATATCACAGCAGACTTAAATAAGGCCAAAACCCAAAAGTATTCCCTACAGTTCAAAATATTTCCTCAAGTGTCAACCAACTTTAAGCCCTGCTTATACTGCGTCAGAATCTTTGCAGTTTTACACTTATTTTGTCTAGAATGGGATCCTTGAGAAAACTCAAATTGCCTCCTAATATCACTAATCCAGGATATATTGTAAAAGACTGAAAAAGGTCAGCCAGAGATTCAGAATGATCTTCTATTGGAGTATAGATTGTAGCTAATGTAAAACACAATTCAGTTATGCAATTTTCAAGCCCATCTACCATTTTTGTCCACCTGGGAGGTTATATTTTCCATCTGCAAATTCTTATTGATAAAGATAGACACCACTCTATGTGCTGCCTGTGAACAGGACACAGTTTCAAACTCGGACCAGATGGAAAACACAGAAAAGCTTGCTGTATTTACAGGACTCGAAAAATCATGAAAATGTACTAGACCTGCAGATCGAGTAACATGAATAATCTACTTGACCATAACTGTATAAGGGTCTCAAATTGTGTGATCCTAGTCAAATACTTTAGTTTACCGTCGCCCTTTTCTTCATTGTCACATATGAGTGTGCCTTCAAATGTGAGCTCAGCATTTCTGCTGTACACAAAAACATCTTTGTTGAATTAAATAGACTAAACGTTTGCTCCGTGTACAAAAATAACCTAACCCACACATAGGGAACATATGATCCATTACTTGCCTCTTAGTTTACTAATAGCATTCCCATCAAGACACAAGTGTTTCTCTGTTTATGTTTAAACACTCACTTTTAATAAATATATCACTAAACCATGATGTGGTTTCACCTGTCATTTACAGACGTAACATTTCAAGAAATGTCCAAAAACCTTTCCACTAACTTGCAGCTTCACTGATGAAACTTATAATGTATTAAAAAACTGTGAAAATTGAGTTTAAGGAAACATATTTATTTTTTGCACATAACCAAGTGTTCTCAGTAAAGTGTTATTCAATAAAAAAAATTTTTTTTCCATCACACGGGTATACAAACAATGGGCTTTCAGAACTACTGAAATATATTTTAGAAATGTTTGTACAGTTGACCTAGGTATTTAAATGTTGTGGGTAAGGAAAAACCTGCAGTGAGAAGGAAAATTAATTGTAAGACAAACTGACTTTTGACCTCTGTCTCTGAACACAGAGCAAATGTGATGAGAAAAGATTTAAAGGCATCTTTATTGCTCCTCCACTTTCTGACTGAACAGAACACCTGTTCTTTGTCAACTCACCAGAAGAGGGAGTAGGTCCTAAAAAATAGCCCAACCTGCTAAAATATCACTTGCAATAGGGAGTGGGCGAGTAGACTTTTTCAATGCCTGATTTATATTCTTTATATGAGTTTCTTGAATGAAAATTATACTGTGGACAGGCCCAATAGCGATTTTTCTACAGCAGGCCTTTCACGCTCATTATTCAAATCAATGGTGTTAAATTAAAGAACCTTCATATCGTCTTTCCCTAGTAAATTAAACGTTTCTAAATATTTAATTTGGCTAGTATTACTGCGGTCCTTGTGTGTCTTAACATAATGGAGGCCATATAACCCTCTGCCCCTTGCTGGCTTAATCTGCATCTATCCATCTTGCAATTCCATATTCCTTCTCTCGCTTAAAATATCCTACTAAGAAAGTGCAATTGTTCATTATAAATATCAAATCGCACATACTACTCTGAAATAAAGTGCAATATGAATAAAGTGCCTAAGCGTTAAAGTGCCTAAATGCATAGGTGTTTAGATGTCTAAGTAAGATGTCTAAAATCTACTAGTACCTAAATACTGCATGACATATCCATCTGATCCCTAAAAGGCAAGGATACCATACTTGTTCAGTTTCACATAGATTAAGCAGCACATCTCTCTGTTGATAATGATTTCACAATTTTTTAACACTGTGATAATCCCACCATCACAAACACCCAACCCTCCCCGCTCCACTGATCCTCTTGCCCACCCAACCGTCCTTGACCCACCCAGTCCAATTTCACCTTCTCTACACAGTGAGCCCCCAGGGGGAAGATGCCTGCCATCCCTCCCAGGAGAAAGGCAGACACCCGCTGGACAGGGGAAAGGCAGACAACAGCGGGAGGGAGGGTGGGAGGGGAAAGGCAGACAACAGCGGGAGGGTGGGTGGATCGGGGAAAGGCAGGCAACAGCGGGAGGGTGGGTGGGTGGCTTGGGGAAAGGCAGACAACAGCGGAAGGGTGGGCGGGAGGGGAAAGGCAGACAACAGCGGAAGGGTGGGCGGGAGGGGAAAGGCAGACAACAGCCGAAGGGTGGGCGGGAGGGGAAAGGCAGACAACAACGGGAGGGTGGGCGGGAGGGGAAAGGCAGACAACAACGGGAGGGTGGGCGGGAGGGGAAAGGCAGACAACAACGGGAGGGTGGGCGGGAGGGGAAAGGCAGACAACAACGGGAGGGTGGGCGGGAGGGGAAAGGCAGACAACAACGGGAGGGTGAGCGGGAGGGGAAAGGCAGACAACAACGGGAGGGTGAGCGGGAGGGGAAAGGCAGACAACAACGGGAGGGTGGGCGGGTGGGTGATGAAAGGCAGACAACAACGGGAGGGTGGGCGGGAGGGGAAAGGCAGACAACAACGGGAGGGTGGGCGGGAGGGGAAAGGCAGACAACAACGGGAGGGTGGGCGGGAGGGGAAAGGCAGACAACAACGGGAGGGTGGGCGGGAGGGGAAAGGCAGACAACAAAGGGAGGGTGGGCGGGAGGGGAAAGGCAGACAACAAAGGGAGGGTGGGCGGGAGGGGAAAGGCAGACAACAAAGGGAGGGTGGGCGGGAGGGGAAAGGCAGACAACAAAGGGAGGGTGGGCGGGAGGGGAAAGGCAGACAACAACGGGAGGGTGGGCGGGAGGGGAAAGGCAGACAACAACGGGAGGGTGGGCGGGAGGGAGGGGAAAGGCAGACAACAACGGGAGGGTGGGCGGGAGGGAGGGGAAAGGCAGACAACAACGGGAGGGTGGGCGGGAGGGAGGGGAAAGGCAGACAACAACAGGAGGGTGGGCGGGAGGGAGGGGAAAGGCAGACAACAACGGGTGGGTGGGCGGGAGGGGAAAGGCAGACAACAACGGGTGGGTGGGCGGGAGGGGAAAGGCAGACAACAACGGGTGGGTGGGCGGGAGGGGAAAGGCAGACACCGGGAGGGTGAGCGGGAGGGGAAGGCAGACAACAACGGGTGGGTGGGCGGGAGGGGAAAGGCAGACAACAACGGGTGGGTGGGCGGGAGGGGAATGGCAGACACCGGGAGGGTGAGCGGGAGGGGAAAGGCAGACAACAACGGGTGGGTGGGCGGGAGGGGAAAGGCAGACAACAACGGGTGGGTGGGCGGGAGGGGAAAGGCAGACAACAACGCGTTGAAAGGCAGACACCGGGAGGGTGAGCGGGAGGGGAAAGGCAGACAACAACGGGAGGGTGGGCGGGAGGGGAAGGGGAAAGGTAGACAACAACGAGAGAGTGGGCGGGAGGGGAAGGGGAAAGGCAGACAACAACGGGAGGGTGGGCGGGAGGGGAAAGGCAGACAACAGGAGGGCGGGAGGGGAGAGGCAGACAACAGGAGGGCGGGAGGGGAAAGGCAGACAACAGGAGGGTGGGCGGGAGGGGAAAGGCAGACAACGGGAGGGTGGGCAGGAGGGGAACAGCAGCCAAGGGGCAACACAGACACCCGACGGGGCAGCAGACAACGGAGGGAGGGCGTGGGGGAGGAAGAGACAACACACAGACGGCAGGGGGGGGGCAACACACAGACGGCAGGGGGGGGCAACACACAGACGGCAGGGGGGGGGCAACACACAGACGGCAGGGGGGGGGGGCAACACACAGACGGCAGGGGGGGGCAACACACAGACGGCAGGGGGGGGCAACACACAGACGGCAGGGGGGGGCAACACACAGACGGCAGAGGGGAGGGCAACACACAGACGGCAGAGGGGAGGGCAACACACAGACGGCAGAGGGGAGGGCAACACACAGACGGCAGAGGGGAGGGCAACACACAGACGGCAGAGGGGAGGGCAACACACAGACGGCAGAGGGGAGGGCAACACACAGACGGCAGAGGGGAGGGCAACACACAGACGGCAGAGGGGAGGGCAACACACAGACGGCAGAGGGGAGGGCAACACACAGACGGCAGAGGGGAGGGCAACACACAGACGGCAGAGGGGAGGCCAACACACAGACGGCAGAGGGGAGGCCAACACACAGACGGCAGAGGGGAGGCCAACACACAGAGGGGAGGCCAACACACAGACGGCAGAGGGGAGGCCAACACACAGACGGCAGAGGGGAGGCCAACACACAGACGGCAGAGGGGAGGCCAACACACAGAGGGGAGGCCAACACACAGACGGCAGAGGGGAGGCCAACACACAGAGGGGAGGCCAACACACAGACGGCAGAGGGGAGGCCAACACACAGACGGCAGAGGGGAGGCCAACACACAGACGGCAGAGGGGAGGCCAACACACAGACGGCAGAGGGGAGGCCAACACACAGACGGCAGAGGGGAGGGCAACACACAGACGGCAGAGGGGAGGCCAACACACAGACGGCAGAGGGGAGGGCAACACACAGACGGCAGAGGGGAGGCCAACACACAGACGGCAGAGGGGAGGCCAACACACAGACGGCCGAGGGGAGGCCAACACACAGACGGCAGAGGGGAGGCCAACACACAGACGGCAGAGGGGAGGCCAACACACAGAGGGGAGGGTGGGTGGGGGGGGGGGCCAACACAGACGGCAGAGGGGAGGGTGGGTGGGGGGGGGCCAACACAGACGGCAGAGGGGAGGGTGGGTGGGGGGGGGGGCCAACACAGACGGCAGAGGGGAGGGTGGGTGGGGGGGGGGGCCAACACAGACGGCAGAGGGGAGGGTGGGTGGGGGGGGGGGCCAACACAGACGGCAGAGGGGAGGGTGGGTGGGGGGGGGCCAACACAGACGGCAGAGGGGAGGGTGGGTGGGGGGGGGCCAACACAGACGGCAGAGGGGAGGGTGGGTGGGGGGGGGGCCAACACAGACGGCAGAGGTGAGGGTGGGTGGGGGGGGGCCAACACAGACGGCAGAGGGGAGGGTGGGTGGGGGGGGCCAACACAGACGGCAGAGGGGAGGGTGGGTGGGGGGGGGCCAACACAGACGGCAGAGGGGAGGGTGGGTGGGGGGGGGGGGCCAACACAGACGGCAGAGGGGAGGGTGGGTGGGGGGGGGGCCAACACAGACGGCAGAGGGGAGGGTGGGTGGGGGGGGGGCCAACACAGACGGCAGAGGGGAGGGTGGGTTGGGGGGGGGGCCAACACAGACGGCAGAACCTCACCGTTGCAGGAACTGTAACACCTAGCAGTGAGCCTCAAAGGCTCAAGCTTCGTGTTACAATGCCCCAGGGCACTCCAGCTAGTGGAGATGCCCGCCCCCTGGACACAGCCCCCCACTTTTGGCAGCAAGTCCAGGGGAGATAATAAGAGGAGTCATCCACCAGTCAGGACAGCCCCTAAGGTGTCCTGAGCTGAGGTGACCCCTGCCTTTAAAAATCCTCCATCTTGATTTTTGGAGAATTTCCCCAATAGGATTAGAGATGTGCCCCCCTCCACACTGGAGGCACAAAGAGGGTGTAGCCAGCCTCCAGGACAGTAGCCATTGGCTACTGCCCTCCCAGACCGAAACACACCCCTAAATTCAGTATTTAGGGGCACCCCAGATCCCAGGAAATCAGATTCCTGCAACCTGAAGAAACAAGAAGGACTGCTGACCTACAAGCCTGCAGAGAAGACGGAAGACAACAACTGCTTTGGCCCCAGCCCTACCGGCCTGTCTCCAACTTCGAAAACCTGCAACCAGCGACACATCCGACAGGGACCACCGACCTCTGAAGCCTCAGGACTGTCCTGGACTAAAGGACCAAGAAACTCCAGTGAGCAGCGGCTCTGCTCAACACCAGCAACTTCTTTGGAACAAAGAAGCAACTTTCAAAGACTTCACGTTTCCCGCTGAAGCGTGAGACTTCACAATTTGCACCCGACGCCCCCGCTAGAGATCAATAAAACAAACACCACAGGGATAACTCCCCGGTGACTGCGAGCCTGTGAGTAGCCTGAGACGACCCCCCCTGAGCTCCCACAGCAACGCCTGCAGACAGAATCCAGAGGCTCCCCCTGACTGCGACTGCCTGTAACTAGGGACCAGACGCCTGGAACCAGCACTGCACCCGCAGCCCACAGGACCTGAAGGAACCGAACCTCAGCGCAGGGGTGACCCCCAGGCGACCCTCTACCTAGCCAAGTGGTGGCTGTCCCAGGAAGCCCCCCCTGTGCCTGCCTGCCCCGCTAGAGTGACCCCCGGGTCCTTCCATTGATTCCTATCTGAAACCCCGACGCCTGCTTTGCACACTGCACCCGGCCGCCCCTGTGCCGCTGAGGGTGTGTTTTGTGTGCCTACTTGTATCCCCCCCAGGTGCTCTACAAACCCCCCCTGGTCTGCCCCCAGAGGACACAGGTACTTATCTGCTTGCAGACTGGAACCAGAGCACCCCTGTTCTCCATAGGCGCCTATGTGTTTTGGGCACCTTTTTGACCTCTGCACTTGACCAGCCCTGAGCTGCTGGTTTGGTAACTTTGGGGTTGCCTTGAACCCCCAACAGTGGGCTGCCTATGCCCAAGAACTGTGACTTGTAAGTGTTTTACTTACCTCACAAACTAACCTTTACTTACCTCCCCCAGGAACTGTTGATTTTTGCACTGTGTCCACTTTGAAAATAGCTTATTGCCATTTTTACGAACACTGTATATGATGTTGCTTTCATTCAAAGTTCCTAAGTTACCTAAGTGAAGTACCTTGCATTATGTGTTTACTTCAAATCTTGAACCTGTGGTTCTTAAAATAAACTAAGAAAATATATTTTTCTATATAAAAACCTATCGGCCTGGAGTAAGACGTTGAGTGTGTGTTCAACAAATGCTTAACACTACCCTCTGATGAGCCTACTGCTCGACCACACTACCACAAAATAGAGCATTAGAATTATCTAATTTTGCCACTATCTTTCCTCTAAGGGGAACCCTTGGACTCAGTGCACACTATTTCTTACTTTGAAATAGTATATACAGAGCCAACTTCCTACAGTGGGCAACAGACAACAGAGGAAGAGCTGGTTAGGGAAACAGCACAAAGATAGTGTGTTGGCAGGAGAGAGAAACACTGTGAGGGGGGAAGCACAGGAGGTAGGCTGCTGAAAAAGACAGATTTTGGTAGTGTGCTTAACATAAAGAAAAAAAGTTGCACCTAAGAAAATGAGCAGTGAAAGGACAAGTAATGCGTCCATGCTCCAGAGAAGAAACAAACACACAAAGATGAAGGAAGCCTACAGCAGCTGACCAAGAAAACCCAACCAACGTTAAGCAATGGGAGGCCTGTAAGCCCACTTTCAGAAAACAATATATCTCACAAGAGACATACATGCGCTGTAGGGTATATAGTTAGGTGTGTATGGTAAAATTAGTGACAAAGGATGTAGATGGTGGTGTTGCAAATAATGGTAGTTGTAGGTAATGGTATAGGTTCTATGAGGAGACACATGGTGTACGGTACAGGTTTAGTGTTGGTGGTGTATGGTAGAGTAGTTTGGATGGCGTTGGTGACAGTGAAATGTGTGAGATGGATGGCAGTGTAGGCTTTAGTGGAACTTTAGATAGTGATGTAGAACATCTGTGGAGTGGTTTGTGATATAAACAGTGCAAGAGATGGCATAACTGTAGAGTGTAGGAGATGGTGTAGGTGTGGACGATTGTAAATAATGCGTGTGTGTTCAGTCACATTTTCATACTTGCCATTGTGAGCTCCCACTCTAAGTGTCAGATATCAACCAACCATGTGGGAGAGCGGGATGGGAGAGGGGGATGGGGGAGACTCCAATGACACCATGCTTACATCAATACGAATACTGCATAATTTGTGGGGGCAGTAAACTCAAAGTGTCCTGTAACTTCCTGTGTCATGCCACAGTCGAGTCACAAAGGTAACAGGTTGGCCCCAGCCAAACCTAAACACTAGTACCCACTCTAACCAAGAGCAAGGTACAAAGAGACACCAACATTTTCCATATGAAACTGTAGAAAGTTGAGGGGCTGTTGAAAAGATAGGAATAGTGGAAATCGATCAAGCCTTCTCTAAAATACATTTATATGACCATGACTGTACCACAAACATTTCCTTCAAAAGTGAAGATTAAATCAGTGTACCAAAAGTTAGTAAAAATAAACTTAAGCCTCTGGACAGATGACCATAGCAAGAGAAAACCACTGGGATAAGAGGAGAAAGGTGAAGGGCTCAGTAAGACACAAGGTTTAAGCATGTCCTACTAAAGTATGAAGCAGACCACACAGGGATGGGGGTAAGAAGCAACACGGAAAACAGGACTGTGGGGTGGAAGAGAAGGAGAAAAACAGACAAAAAATAATTATATAAAGTCATTCCACAAAACAACACAAAAATAAAACCTTGCATCAGGTTACTAATACCATGTTAAAGTATGATACAATGTCTTATCTTGCAAACAGCCAAGTGCAATTAGCTAATAATTCAAGAATGCTCAAAATGACCCAAGCAGATGTAAGCGCCAGAAAACCACAGGTACATGAGGCAATGGTCCAATCTGTGTGCAGCACCTCACATGAACTACAAAAACATTAAATAGTTGTCAAAACAACAAACATAGAACATAACCTCAAATGACCAAAATGCCTGGAGTAGAAGTAATATCACATACCTATCAACTCCGAATGCCATCACAAAGTGACAGCATATGACATTCACTCTGAATAATGTCAAATGCCTATGTACAGGCAGATCGTCAAACGACCAATCCATCTTTCAGCTCTGTAGGCTTAGACTAAAATGAACAGTTACATCTCCTCTGTAGTACAATGTGAAATGTCCACAAAAGGCTCAGTTCTGCATGCATAGTTTGTACCAGAGGTAATTCTCTGCATGTAACCCCTGTGCAACCAAACCATGTGCATAATTCTGTCTCAAATGCATATTGCAGTCCTATCTATCTGTGCAGTCCTATCTAACTTCTGAACTCCTACAAATGGGCTAGACAGAGTGGATTACCAACCGTGGCATTCAGTACATTCTAAAAGAGTAATCAATTTCACATGACAAAACTGAAATTCCAAAATGTTTAGATCCTGTGGCATTCCAATTAATAGGAACAATACCCCACGTTTACTCATGCAAAAATAGGATCCTTTGTTAGTGATACAACTCTTTGGACATGCAACTATACAGACAACACGCGTTTTGTCCCCTCAAGGCCAAGCAAGCCTGGGGCTTTTTTAAGGCTGAATATACAGTATTATAAATAACAGAACATATAAAAAGCATAGGATATATTCAGAACCAAATGGTGATAAATTAGCAAAAACACACAGCATCAAAAATACATATATGCCCAACCACAGGCCACATGATGCAGCCAAATGTAGCCATGGGAAAAATGCATAACAAGAGATGTGAAAAGAGTGAAAGCAGGGTTACAAAAATAAAAAAAGAGGAAAGAGTACAATTAACACAAATTTTAGAAAGCCTAGAATTTATACATAGTGCATAAGCGCATTTAATTATCATTATATATTAGGCAGAGTTGTTGCCCATGCCTCTAATAGTTATCGAAATGTATCCAAATATATATTTAATTACATGACATCGTAAGCAATATATTACAGATTAGATAGTATATACATAGCAAAAATAAACGTCAGTAATTACATCATATATTGATTACAAAACCCGTAAGTCATACATTACCAGGAACAACATAAGTTTTAAAGGTCCAAAATAGGTCCAGGTTCAAACGTTCATCATAAAGGATATTAATCATTTTCCACAAAGTATCAAAAGAAAAAGGAAACAATCCCATGAGTATAGCAACCTAATACAAAACTAAGGATAGTATGTGCTCGTATTAGTCCAAGGACAAAGGTTATACTCCAACCCTGTTGTGCTGCCTTAAGTTGTTGTGGTAAAGAGTGTGCAAACTTCACCTTGGGGAGGGCAACCTCAAATTCTTCACCAGAAACCTGCCAAGCGGATCAGAGGTCATAGACCAAAACACACTGAATGGTAAGTGAGGTATAAGACCGTGTGGAGACAGCCAAAAGGTAAGGGGTGAGAGGAGAAAAACTGGAAGAAGAAAGAAAACAGAGGCAAGAGATGAGATAGGTTGGAGCTTACCAAACGTAAGTTCACGTCAGGCTTCAAATAGAGCAAACATTCCCAAAATCTGTATGGGGTCCTGGAAGGGACGCTGAAAACAAGGGTCACTTCATTTACTTTTTATGTTTTTTATATATATAAGAGAAGCCGTCCGTAGGGTTGTGAGTGCCCCACTTCAGCAACCCTGACTGTCTCTAACAGTCCTCAGAGTACTGGGATGTGTCTAAACAGGGTAGCTATGTTCACTCTGTATCATGTTAGCACTGGCTCATAAAAGAATAATCTGCAGAGTCAAAAAGGAAGAAAATGGGGTCTGAGACATAAAACATTATGATCATAACGTCAACGGCCAGGGATTACACTAAGCAACTCCATATGGTTAAACACACATACCTTTTTGGTCTCCGGCATCCCTCGCCAGCAAAATGCTACAGCTCAGTTGGACCTGCGCCATCAATTTCAATTGGCATATAGTACGTAATAAATGCGTCAGGACGACAATTACAAAGAAAGACTATACCGCATTGCGGTGGAGACACTATTGGGCGCCATATAAAAAGGGGGCAATAAACTTCTAGTTCTTGTAAGGTGAAAAAATTAGTTCTTTGGGTAGTCCATCATGGCAGCCATCTTAAGATAGGCAAGTGAGTAAAAATTAATAATGTAAATCAAGATGCGGTTAACTGGCACCACAGCGGCCATATTTGAGTTCCACCTGACACAAGATTAGAGTTTGCCCTTCAAACATATAAATACAAATGGATGAGGGACTCCGTAAGTAGACCTCAAATAGTAACCATGATGTTGTATTTAAGGCGGCAAGGTTGCAAGTGCAGTGATTTTTGTACACCTTGGGAGGCTTGGGTGGACCACAGAAGAATACAATTTGTAAGTTAACACTAATCCTCTCAAAATAAAAATTGTACATAAAATTTCAAGATTTGAAATCATAATCAAGGTCCTCAGCGGTCATGAGGAAGATATAATACAACGTTTACCCTGAGACCATATGTGAAAACACTACCTAGTTGGTATTGCCCCAAAACAGGACCCATGGAGCCATGAGGAACAATGTAGTGCAATATCCACTTAACCACCTTGTCAAGATGACAGTAGTTATTATCTGAAACCCTAAACGTAGTAGGTCTCCATTAAAGGTCAGCATCCTCATTAGCACCGGGTCTCTATACAGTGTCAATATCCAGTATCATTAGATATAGCTACTCATTAGCAAGCCAACAGTGCAATGCAGCATCATTATTCAAGCCCTTATTGATCGTTAAACATTTAAGAATCAATTCACTGTTTTGCCTCCTTAGTCTGAGTTCTCGATTCCCTCCCTGTGATGGTCTGGTAATAAGTTCAATACCTTCAAAGGAAAATCTTTGTTATGAGGTTGTACATTATCAAAAAGAACTGAGTGGATGTCCTGAGGTAAACTTGTTAACATTCCTATAATGTACAATAAATCCATTAAATCCATTGTGAGATATGAATACTTTGTCCAGTAGGTAACCTGATATCTTGTGTTCTGTGAAGTCCCAGTTTGCTAATATTACAATTATGACAGATCCTGGCAATCTATCCAGAAATGTGGTTTGTATTTTACTTTTCTCAACAAACTCTGATCTACATAAGTACACGCCACAGATAGAATTTCTCAACATTTTTATCACAATGGACATCATCAAATACAAGCAATTCTCAAACAACACTGGCATCTGCTTGTCAATAACCCATGTATCTCAATTCGTTTTAGTTTTGTGCACGTCGAAATCCAACGTCCGAAAAAATCCTAATGCTGAGGTACATGGGTTCCTGACAAGCATTTTTCCACCTATATTTACCCTTTTCTCTTCAATCCCCCACCCTTTCCCATCTGTGAGCCTTTCCATACTGTCAGAGCCTGTCTGGACAAAGGCAGACCATTTCTCTCCCTAATCATTAGTGGATGCTGATATCTGCATCCTGAAATCATGGGTCCGGCTCTCCACTCCTGTAGTCTGGAATCTAATTCAGGTCAGGATTTGGTTCTGCACGTTTCTGAACCTGATCATCTTCTTGAGAAAGAAAACATACACTTAATGCTTTTGATTAGCAGGAGTTTGTTTGCTGCTCAAGGAAATGTTTAGCTTTAAATACATCTCTAAACTCTAAAAAGCCCACTGCCAACTGATTCTTAAAATGTATTCCATAACAGTGGCAGGGATTGTCAGGACTTTAAATTCAGGAAATAGGTCCCAAAGCTCCTGTTACTTTCTAGCTGTCTCCCAAGCCAGATTTGTGAGAATGAAATAGGAAAAGCCTTCCTTATTTGAAATCCTCTTTATTTGGCCAGCAGTAGGGAGCACTACTTCCTTGATCAATAGTCCTGTAAGTAGGCAACTATGGCTTTCAATTTACTTCAGATAACTTTGGTAGGGACGCTACGCTTTGGCATTTGAGAGATCAGACATAGCTTTCCACTTCTCAAGCTCCTCTCCCATGCTGTTAATCAGCAGATGTAAGACCCAGGCAGGCATCTCTTTAGCCCCTATTTCACGCCCCTCAGATGTCCCAATTATGCGCTTATCAGAACTTCAAATCCGTCCACTAAATCCTCACAAAACAGTAATTTGCTTACCTAAAATATGTTTATTTGCTCCTCCACATTTTAGGCAGGTGTTAATTTCATGGTTTCTCTCAATGAAGGCTCCAAGCTGGTCACCCACGACATCAACTTTTCTCATTAGTACTTCCACCTGTTTTCCCTGATCAGTTCGAACATTGTTATCACTTTTCACTTGGTTGAGAACAGCCTTCCATATTGATTTAGCCAAGGAATTGACTAAATAAGAATGCTGCTCATTCTATGACATACATATAACTGGCTTTTTCATCAAATCAGCTTCTGTGCTGTTTTCCTTTGTTTGGATATAGTAATTTATCCAGGGAGGACTCCCATGGCAACACACTATTTTAACATGGAATCTGTAGAGGAGCCCTTATTCAACTTTCTGTGATTAATGGAGATTAATGGAGAGTAATTAGTGTTTGCAGCTGGTAAGGGCCCAGGGTTGCCCAGATAGACAGTAGTTAAGGGGAAGGGAGTCTCCCAAATCTAGCCTGTTGAGGGTTTCCAAGAAAAGTACTGAGGCTCTTATCACTAATCTCTCCTATGTCCTCAGCGATAGGAGAATGTGAATGCTGATCTGTCACAGTTCAGGTAATTCTAGCATCAGGGTTAGATGGCCAGCGCATCCCCATTTTTGCCGAGAGACAGCAGCAGTGGTGGTACTGAGATTTGGGGGTGAGGAGCTCAGGTAAAGTGAGTCCCCAACCAGATGTGGTACAAACCTGATCCCGAGGGTTTGTATTCGTATTAAGCTCACCTGGGAATACACTGGTGGGTTATTACCTGGGAATACACTGGTGGGTTATTACCTGGACCTCCACCCATTTGAACTGGTTCAGATACTGCAGAGGGCTGATAAATGACTCCTTGGTAAGTACTTCTTTTTTAGTTTTTGCCATCATCTAAGTGGTACACTGATAAGTCTTGATAGAAATATATTATGCAGTCTGAGCAAATTTCCATTGTTTAGTGTTTAGCCCTGGAATCCTGATTGTTTGACCAAAGAGAAGCAGCTTGCAAGTGAATAAATATACAGGAGTGCTGAGTAGAGTTATAAAAGTTAAGCTACTATCAAAGGGTCTACAATGTCACATTGAACCTAAGGGTGCCAAAGGGGATTAATTCAGCTTTAGTCAACCTCAACTGTCAGCATGAGCACATTAGGGGACAAATATATTACCATTTCTTGTAGATGACACAATGTTTCCATTTGCTACCCATAAGTATCTGTAGTGAATGATTCTGTTTTTCACGGTGGCAGCACAGCCCAGCAGTGACTAAAGACAAGATGCAGGGATTAATCTACTGAAAAGATATAAAATGATCCGAGCAGTGGCAGGTAAGCATTTCAGTCTTCCATCTGCGCTCCCATTTCTCCTCACCTCGCTCCTCTTCCACTTGATGGCTTTCCCTTTGCTGCAGTTAGCTTCCACAGGCTCTCCCTTGGTTCTTCGCATTTCCTCCCTCAACTCCGTTCATTCCTCATTTTCCTAATTTAGCCTAGGAGATCAGCCCCCAGAGCCAAGGCAACTGGTTGAGCCGCTTTACTCTGATCAAATCAGAACCTGGGCTACGGTATTGAGATTAAGAGTGCTGAAAGCTGACTGAAGATGGTAAGACTTGCAGAGGTGGGCGGGAATGCTGCTTGTGGCTGCCACCAGCATAAATAAATTCTAAGTTACTGACCAGAAGGATCAATCGGAAAACAAACTAATTTGACTGGGATAGGAGAGGTCTTGCTGTGCGATGAAGCAGACTGCAGCTTTAACTGAGCACAGGCAGTGCAATTTTTACTACAGATACAGATGCACCTTGGAAAGTGCTGCTAGGGCCCAGCAAAACCAAAAAGATTAGAGGAGTAAGGCCAGATGTCTGGCCTGGCAGCTGTGGTTGCAGTTCCTAGTGAGACAGGACCTGTGGCAAGAAGAGGTCGCACCCTGTGTGTTGGAGTCCCCGAAGCGGCAGCTGCCACAGAAGGGCAAGTTAACTAAGGGCATCTCCCTCGGGCACCGTACTTAGCTGTGAGTTGTGCTGCCAGGGATGTACGAGGAAAGGGCATGCAGGCTGGCTGCTGGGATTGAAAAGGGAAGGCCTGAGGTAAAGGCCTTAAAAAAATGTGGGTCCATAATTCTAAATTAAAGAAATGAACTACCAAGTGGTAACTAGTGGAAGTGGCGATCAGAGGACATGTAAGCAAAATCCCAATTTATCAACAGTGCAATGATGTGTGAGGAATAACGGGCAATGTGTTATACCTTGGTTCTGTATTGCCTAATGCCACATTTCCTGTGACAGCTTGGACAGGGACTGGAATTATATTCCTGTAAATTGAGGTACACTATTGGCGAGGTGTTGTCTGTAAAAATGTGAGCTGTCTCCCCTCCCTACCATTAGAAATTATTTCAGGAAAATGTGTACCGTCATGAACTCCAACAAACTGATGCTGTGCTTCCTTGGAGTCCAGGGAACTTTAAGTACTTTGGGCAGGTATGCCCCCTCAAATTATCAGAGAGCCATCTTTAGTAATGGTGAGAGTCCGGAATGGATCTGCAAAGTGTCTGCCCGGTCAGGTTGTCTTTGTTACATCACATCAAGGCTTCAATACATTGAAACCACTATATTTGTCCATGTCCACAACTTATTTTGCCTAGGAGACCATTCTATTTTGGTCTTGTGTGTTATAGTGCTCATGGTATCAGGTGACTGCAAGTTTCATGACAGTTTCATAACAGTTCTGACCTTGCAGCCTTTGCTAAACGAACTGCTACTACTGCAACAGTGTGTAAATCGACCCATATACATTTTGTCTATTGCGTTGGCGAGGGTGATGACTTCTAAAGACTTTGAAGCCTACCAAACAAGTCTAATGACTAACCATGGTGGATCCAGAACTGTTGAAAAAAATGCCCTACCTCAGATAATTATCTATTATTGTTATGGGTACACATGTATGGCTTGTTGTCTTAAATATGCTGCCTCTACGACTAAATGCTTTATAACTTATCCCAGGTGCTGATGTGTCTTAAAACAGTAGAACTCTTAAAGATAATATTTACCACCTAGGGGCTTGGCAAACCGTCATGGCTGTGTGGAAGTGATCCACTGAGCCTCCGCTGTGCATTTTGCAGGCTGAGAGGACACTGGCCTCATCAAGTCCAATTTCACCACCTAAGTACCGGAACAGACCAGGGTAAC
Organism: Pleurodeles waltl; assembly: GCF_031143425.1. Classification (NCBI taxonomy): domain Eukaryota; kingdom Metazoa; phylum Chordata; class Amphibia; order Caudata; family Salamandridae; genus Pleurodeles; species Pleurodeles waltl. The sequence goes on along the minus strand of NC_090440.1, from coordinate 745,383,906 downwards.
CCCAGGAGATGCGAGTGACACGTTGTTCACCCTCTGTTAATGGCACAGCACCGAGTGCAGCTCATGTGACACCCCTCGATGCAGAAAGTAACATAGCGGCGATCGGGCCGAGTTGCGGCCGCAACTGAGCGAGCAGCAGCCCTGATGGTGTTTGGAGCCTGGTGAGGAGTATCGGGGCTGCCACAGACTGTCTGCAGTAGGCAGAGCAAGGGTTGCCGCTCAGCACAGAAAACCGACTGTATCGATGTCCAACCACATCGATGCCTGACAGTTCACAATGGCGACCAGCGCGGACTGAGGCCAGTGCGTAAATGAAACTGCAGCCTTAGGGTTCAATCGGACAGTACTGAGAGGGCAGGGTGAGAGACTACAGTTCCTGCTTCTAATCCACAAGTGCATCCCGCTACAGAGGCCCTTCCCCCGCCTCTTGCACCAACCGCCGGATCGCCTTTGAATTGCATTTCGTCATTGCATCTGCATGGGCCCACTGCTGGTGAACCTATCATGGATATCAATCTGGGGAGGCACATATAGCTAGCCATAGGAGGCAGGGAGACTCACAGAAGACTATCGCTCCATTGACATGAACCACAACAGAACCCAGGGAGGTGGGATTTGGTGAGCCAAGGGGTAAAGCATAGGCGCCACCACGACATAGCTCCCCACTGGCAATTTGTGCGCTAGAGCCTTCAACCTCCTTTCCTGAAGCAGACAGCTGAACTGTCATAGGCTCATCTGCTCAGCCCTAACTGCGAGCCTCTTGACTTCTGCACCCCAGGGGCCCCCTGCAACCCTTGGTCTCCTATGTGCTGCCAAAGAAGACACAGTCCAACAGGGTATCCAACAACATTTTTTAATTCCAATGGAGACAAGAGACCCAGACGAGGAACCTAGCCCCGGCGCAGCAATGACCTTGACAAAGGAAGACCTTTTCTCCTCTCTCTCTGTGACTTTAAGAAGGAGCTCACAGAAGAACTTAAAGCAGATCTAACCTCCTTCTTCGCAACCTCCAAAGTTGACATTAACTCCCGGTTATCTTCCCTGCAGGCTGATGTGGACTCAGTGGGCGCACGCTCACTTGATCTCGAAACAAAATACAAATAACTGGACCAGAGACTGAACCTGTTGGAGAATACAGTGGGGCAGCTACAGATGCATTTGCAGGCTGCCATACCAAAATGTGAAGACCGAAAAAAATGCTCCAGACAAGACAAAATACAGATTTGTGGCCTGAAGGAGGGGATTGGTGGACGTGTTCTCAGAACTCTTGAGACTGGAGAGGGTGCACAGAGTGGGTCTGCCGACAACTGGGGAGGATAAACGCCCCAGGACATCCTCACTATGCTGCATTCCTTCAAGACCAAAGAACTAATCCTATAGGCAGCCCAAGAACAAGATTCAGTTTTGTTCCAAGGAGCAACATTCTCTCTTCCAAGACATTGCTGCAGCAACTCTGGTGTGACGCTTGCAATTTAAATCAGTGACAGACCTACAGTACAAAGACCATATTAAGTATCAATTGACCAACCCCTTCAGCATAGAATATGAATGCCAGAATAAACTGCACCACTTCGTAGAGCTGGAAAATGCTGCATCTCTGCTGGGACTGACACTGGAGATCACTGGAGACAACAAGAGAAGGGAGGCCCCTGCAAAGCTCAATAGAGCACAGGCCAAAGGCTCATGTCAGACGCAAAGAAAAGGGAGACGCTCTGGCAAATGATGAACTTGAACTATACAATTCCATTGGAAAGTTTTGATGAAAGTGAATTTACAGGGAAAGCTTCTGAAAGCAGCCCAGAGTCAAAAGCTGGATGCTAAACAGTTTGAGCCTCCCTACGCCAATCTCAGCTACAGAAGGAACTCCTTGGACCAACTGTTAATGAGCAGGGCTATAACCGATCCATGATTATCCATCTTGCAATTTGAGGGACCCCATTCACTCTTCTATACTAGTCCCAGAAGAACCAGATTCTGAAAGAGCATCTTGAACCGTCCTTTGTGGGGGATAAAAGTTCATGAACCTGAAGTCTAGAATCTGACAAGGACAGCCATTCTTCTAGGGAACGAGGAAGTACAATGCGTTCACACTCCTGCCCAATTTCCTGCTCTGGGACAAACTCCACTGCTCCTTTCTGCAACAGGTCTGCCACCTCCTGCTGCAGGATTCACAGATGTTCCTTTGACTGAAGAGACAGACGTGTGGCTCTGGGGAGAAGATTGTTGGAAGGGTAAGAAATACCCCCTTTCTAAAATGTGCAAGACCCATTATCCTGAACCTATGGCCATATAGGGCTGAAGTCCTCCAAATGGCCACACAAGCTCTTCCAAGGGGAAGCTAAAGTGGCTTTGAAAGTGTTGCAGGAGGACTGATGGACCTGAGCCTCTGCCCTGTACTGATGAAGAAGCTGTTTTTATTGATGGGCTAGCTGGGAAGACTGATGGTGTTGGACATTAAATCCTCTTGAGAAGACCTGAAACTTCCAAAACTGTCTATAGTCTGAGGCAGGTGACTAGAGGCCCAAAGATCGGGCTGTCACCCGTCTGGTCCTAAATTTCTTCAAGGCACCAGACTTGTTTCCAAAAAGATGCACCTCATCAAAAGATATAGCCATTAATGCTGCCTGCACATCAACTGAGTTGACCTAAGCCACATGTTCCTTCGCAAGTACACTATGAACCTCTGGCCACCAAGTCCACAATCCAGACCTGCCTTTATGATGTGCCTGAAGGCACCCCATCCATTTTTAATCACAGCAAAACGGTCTTTGAAATGGTCTGGCAAAACTCAGTACCACTACTGAAGCCATGTCCCTCAAGGCCTGATTGTATCTTTCCAGCTGACAGGCAGCATTGAGGGAATGGAGAGCTAAACTGCCAGAGGAAATCTTTCTTTTCCACACTGTATAGTTTTTTGGATTCCCTTCCTGGTCATGCTGTGGGAATGGGCCAGCATTCTGCCTAGGTCAAGAAAATCCTGCATCACTAAGCTTTCTGATGAGGGGTTTGCAAAAAGAAAGATCGGGTTTCCAGGTGTTGACCTGTACCTCTGGCAAGCAGGCAATTCACAGCTGCAGAAAAAGTGGTGTTTTCCCATGCCACCTTTGCCAAATCCAAGAGTACCTTGCTAGAGGACAACAAGGGCACTGAAGAAGCACTGAAGAAGCTGGTTGGCAGTTGTTTGTAGAACTTCTGTCAAGAAGTTAGCCCTGGAGTCCAATGTTAAGGGGTGTAATTCTAGCACAATGATTGCCTTTCTTACGAAAGCGGAAGCTTAAGCTATCTCAGGGAGTGGGGGCTGGTCCTTAGGAATACACCATACCAGTTTGCAGAGAAGTATCTAAACACACGCAAGTTTGGCAGGATTAAAAAGTCCACAGTGTCAGAAGAGGGGGGCGGTAAAAAGTTGTATTCCTCACTGTTGTCATCCATATTTTGAGGTATAATCTCTGGCATTTGTACAAAGTGAGAGTCTGGCCAAAAATAATCTGCCAATAACTCTGGTGAGACAAGGTGTGCTGCTCGGGCTCCTGCTTAAATCTGGTCTCTTCCATTGTGTTCTGGGTATCCCCGTGGACATCATTTGGACAGTCTTTTGTTGGAGACGGTTTTGCAGGTGGTACTGAGGCTGGCATCAGCTCCTTTGATGGGACACCGGCTAAGGGCTTTACACTATAGTGGCATTATTTGGCATCAGAGGTATTCCCTAAGGAACAGCAGGATCGAATGGTGCTGGCATAGGGCCCTTCAGCAGGAATCCAAACAGAACGCTGAATGGTCCAATGGGATCCTTAGGCGTACCAAGGTGAACGGCAACATGCCAGAACTTCTCCATCACTGCATGGAGGAAGACGTTTGAATCAGCCACTGTTGCTGGAAAGTGAGGCTAAGCCATAGGAGTCTATTTGGGCTGGATGATAACACCCAACAATGACTCTTAGGAGGTTTCCGGCAGAGCAAAAATGCATGGAAGTGACCTACCGTTCAACCTCGAGGTGAGTTGCTGACATGCTTCCTCTTCTTTTGTGTTTTTCTTTTTTTTTTTTTCTTTTGAGGACTTCAATGAAGCACAGAAGCGCAACATATATAGAGATCGAGTCCAAGATCATGACCAGCATCAAGGCCAACGTTCAAGAGCGATAACAAGCTCGACCTTCAGCTCTTTTATGGCTTCGGGTGCCTGATGAAATACTTGTCTCATGACTCTGAACACCATGGGAGAAAAACTACAAATATTCAACAATGAGTGCTTTTTAACAGTCCAATGTAATGCTCAGTCTTCTCAAGCACTTCTTCTCTTTCTTTCCTGCTCGGAGAAAAGATAAGAGCTCCTGTCGTTTCTCCAATACTGTCATGAGTATTGCTTTGTTGTAAGCTCAAAATGATTTGTGCTTGAGTATTTTTTTTTATTTCAGGTAAGGTTTCAGCAGGAGCGAGTTCACTGTTCAATGGACGTTTTTCCTTTCCTCTCCATGCTCTGCGGAGAAGTCCGCTCACTTGCCGAGGGCGGGTCGGTGCTCCGATGTGCGTCTCGCTGAGCCGCAGGGCAACATTTCCAGTAGACAAGGGGCGATTTGCCTGCGGCAACGTCCAGAGGTCCAACGCCTTGGAAGTCCCAACACCCCGTGAACGGGGTCGGTAGTGCTGAGTTGCGCATTTTAGGACGAGTTAAAGGCAGAGGTAGACGCCCAATTTGAGTCTACATTGGGCCCTCAGGGCTACTTTGATTTTTTCCTCATATCAGCGCGTGTGAGCGATTCAGATCACTGTGGGGCTGGGTCCAGGTGCAGTTCAATGAAGGCAATCGCCTGATAAATCGGCAAGGCTGTTCCATCCACTGCATCTTAAGCTGCACTTGGTGCAAAAAAATCTGCTGGTGTACCCAGCCCTAACATAATACCTGTGATTGTCACAGCTGCTGATTGCTGGTCTCCACCGCCCTTTACCCAGTGCTTGGACATTGGGTCTTGGCCAGAACAGGCACTCATCACTGCTTTTTGGGCCTTTTCTGTGTTTTTTTCTTCAAACCTTCTGGGTAAATTGCATAAAAAAAGGAATGACGAATACACAGAGGAGGAAACCATATCAGTCCTCCACATTAATAATGAATTTTGCGTGGCCTTAGGTGCCTCTATTCAACATGCAGTGGCTGCTGCCATTGAACCCCTGGAGAGGTGTTTACTCCATCTGGCATTAACTCCCCTTAACCTATCTCTTCCGTTGAACGGCTCCTCCAGGGGCTGTGCTCAACCATTCCAACGTCCCCTTATGCGCAGGACAGAATATGAGGGGGGAACCTGGCTGCGTTTGACAGGGTAAAACAGGCGTTTTCAGGGAACCCATCTCCCCCTGTATTTACTTAGTCTTTGGATGCATTACACTCCGATTGTGACCAGACTCCAATTCTTCCATCGGCAGACACCGATGATAATGACTCTCATGGTGATTCCAATGAGGAGGCGGTCCCATCTAGGCCCTGAAGGCCCACCCAACCTACTTCAGAGTCTCTATTCCCAACGGGTTCATCTGACAAGCTAGATATGGATGACCTAGTCCATCCCCATTCATCGGAGTGGTTTCCCTCAGACAAGGTCAGCACATATGTCACTGCGCCTGGAGAAGGAGGTTTGCACAAAATTAAGAGCAGAATGCCCACGCCCCTCCCTTCCCGGCAAAGACTCCTCCACTCTAGACATCGACTCCAAAACGGCTATGTTCCTCAAAAAATTATTTGAGATACAAAGAAGGACATTGACAGGTCATGAAAGGCCTTTCAGGATAAGCCTTTAGATATATTGGGGCCCCTCACCAAAATATGAGAACTGGCTGAGCATGTGAAAGCCTTAAGTATCTCCTGTCTCTAGAATCAATATCTGGATGGGCTCAGAGAACAATCATTTCTGGGGAATGCCAAATGTGCCCCATCAGCCAAACAATGTAGATCCCTGCTGATAAAGGTAGACCCCAAATTGGAGGGCCTGGCATCTACCGAAACTGGAGCAATAGCACAAGGGGGCCTATTCAGGGAGCCATTTCTCAAAGAGTTATTGAAGTTTGCTGCCACTTTTACGTCTTTGGTTAAGGCTCAGTCCTGAATCAAAAAAGTCTTCCAGCCACGCCTTTTCATCACAGCCGGTCGTAGGAGGGTGCTCGACCAGCCGTACACACAAGCCCCCAAGAAAGGACAAGCCCCACACAGAGGCCATGAGCAACCCCGTTACAGAGAAGTTTTCCCCACTAGACTTGGCCAACGCGGCAGCGGCGCCAAGGGGCTCTTCCAAGGACGGCTACAAGGATCCCAAACCAATGAGTGTGATATCGGGGACATTCTTACCAGTGGGAGGGCAGCTTGCTCAATTTGCGCTAAACTGGGATACTAATAATTCAGACACCTGAGTTCTGCAGATAATCTGCAGTTTTCAGATAGAATTCTACGGGTACCCCGTTCAACCTTCTTGCCGGTGTCCCTTGCTTTTTTCCCAGCCCGAGGTGGACCTCGCGGATCAAGAAGTACAGGAACTGCTCCATAAAGCCACAATAATTCTGACTTCGCAGCATCCTCTGGGCTTTCTGAGCAATCTCTTTGTAGTGGACAAGCGGGACAGCGGTCACCGCCCAGTCATCAACCTGAGGGAATTCAATGACTGGGTGGTATACCCTTATTTCAAGATGGAGGGTATCCATCTACTCCATGGTCTACTGCGTCCCAACTATATAAATGGTATGTCTAGATCTTCAGGATGCTTACTTCACGATTCCCATCTCCCCCCCCTCGTCGTTTTTTGCAATTCCAACGAAAAGGGCAAGTTTAAATATCACAACCCTTCCATGCGGTCTATCCTCAGTGCCATCCCTTAGTGGTGTTTCACCAAGGTTCTGAAACCGGTGATGGAGCATCTCAGGGTGAGGGGTCTCCGACTGATCATTTATCTCAAAGATCTCTTGTTAATAGATCAACGTCCCTACAGATTATAAGACCATATGCAATACACCATCTCTCTTCTCGAGAACCTGGGTTTTCTTATCAAAAAGTCATTGTTGACTCCCTCCAGACAAACAACCTTTCTGGGTTTTGTCATTGATTCAGTGGACAAGGCTCAGTTTGCCCTCTCTAAAAAATCTCCAAAATCTGAAAGGAATTGAGAAAGACAGTTTCCAGGTTCTCAACATCTCTACGTCAAACCACTCAGATAGCCTCTTCTTTCCAGGTAAACTTTCCGGGACCGCTATCCTACAGAGCCCTTCAATGCCTAAAAATCTCCCACTTACTCAAGGGCTTCTCATATTCAAAACAGGTCCCCTGAGGAAGGAGGCGAAGGACGAAATACTCTGGTGGCTATCCCACATAGAAGCATGGAACGGTCAAGCCATTTTTGTCTCTGACCCGGATATTGTCATAGCATTGGACCCCAGATAATCCAGTTGGGGGGCTCTCTGTGGTGATTCTTTCACCTGAGGGGAAGTAGTCTTTGGACGAACGATCCCTTCACATCAACGGTCTGGAACTCTTGGCAGGGTCCTTCACCATGCAATGTTGGACCATGGATAGAGTGAACTGTTCTGTCTTGCACAAAATGGACAATTTGTCAGCAATTGCGGGCCCAGATCCAAGATTCTGGCAGATCTGGCCAAGGAGTTATGAGCGTATTGTCTGATGTACAATATAACAGTCACAGCGCCTACCTTCTCGGGTCCTCCAACCAGATAGCATATTGGCGCTCAAGGGAGTGGCCAGATACAAGTTTGTGGCGCTTAGATCCACGGGTCTTTGCGAAACTCAATTCAGTTACAGGCCCTTTCACTATAGACCTTTTTGTGTCTTGGCAGAAACACCAAGTGCCTCGCTATGTCAGCTGGAAAGCGGATCCAAAGGCCTTGGAAACAGATGCATTTGTTCAGAATTGGTCAAAAGAGAAGGGATACACCTTTCCCCCTTTGCTATGACCACACGCCTAGCAGCCCAAGTGTGCAGACAAGAAGTACAAGTGGTGGTGATCACACCCATCTGGAGATCTCAAGTGTGGTTTTCAGTATTTCTGGAAATTAATTGGGATTTTCCAATCCCTCTTCCCCCAGATCCAGATATTCTAAAGGATCCCCTGGGTCAGAGCCATCTGCTAGTCCTTCAAGGCCATCTTCCTCTCATGGCGTGGAGGATTACAGGTAAAGATGCAGAGGCCCAGGCCTTTCATTAGACGCTGATAGACGTTTGGCCGTGGCCTGGGAGGGCAGAACCTCTAAAAGATATAAATCTGCATAGACAAAATGGGTTTCTTTGTGTCTTCAACACAAAGAACATCCCGTGGGGTGCGATGTTGTCCCTTTCCTAATTTTTGTTTGCATCTAAGGGTATGGCCTATTGCACGGTCAATTCGTACCACTCCGCTATATCAGCAGGTCATTTTCCCATTCAAAATCTTCCAATGGGAGGACATCCCCTGGTTTGTAAACTCTTGCGAGGTGCTTAGGTGATGTCAACACAGTTCTCAACCTCTTCCAGTCTTGGCAGCCCAATGAATACCTTTTGAGAAGAGAACTGTCAGCCAAATTAGCAATGTTACTGTGCCTCATTTCCTGCAGTAGAGTCTCGGAGGTTCGGGCATTGGACATCTCAAGATGGGTTTTGGGTAACCCTCCATATCTCCAGGCAAACAAAAACAGACTCCCGATTTATATCTTACTCTGCTTTCGATAAAGTTCCTGAACTGTGTGTGGCGAGATGCCTTAAGGCGTATGAGCAGGGCACAGAGGATATACATTCTTCGGGGGAACAGCAGCTGTTGATATCTATTAGGAAACCTTTCAAAGCTGTCTAGTCCCCTACCATAGCCAGATGGGTACGACAGATTATGCAGGAGGAAGGAATCAATGTGGCAGGGTTTGGGGCTCATTCAGTTAGAATGGTGATGGCCTCTAAAGCTTTTTCCTTAGAGGCAAGGCTAGAGGATATCATTAATGCAGCCGATTTGTCATCTATGTTCAAAAGGTTTTATTTCAAACCAGTAATCGACATGGCGCCCAGGGTGGAAGATAAGCTCTAAACGAGCATAATCCTGACCTCCATCCTGACATAGAATGAAAAATGTCCTATGTAATAATTAAAAAATGTTGGTGACATGGTTACAAGTACTCAACTGTTTGTTCCTTATATAGAATGATGATTTTTCGTTGAATACAAATGCAATTTTATCCATGACTGATGTTTTATTGTTCTTCCTGGAATTTGTATGTAGGATGACGGTTTCTCATTGAATACAATGCTGTTTTTCCCCATAATTAACGTTCTCTAGTTATTTACAACAAATAAGAAATGCTTATATGGATTGTTGTTAAATAGAGTCTCTCATCGTTCACATCTAGGAAATGACACCAGTAAATGCGAATGACTCTAACACAATTTTCACCTCACGTCAAGAAAGAGGAAGTGCTTGAGTGCAGAGCGTTTTATAGGACTATTAGGAAGCACTCACTGGTTGTTGTAGTTTTGTGGTTACTTTGAACTTCTGCTGTTAATAAAAAGGAAAGAAAGATTTAAGCATAAACCTCGCCTCTGTGTCCTTAATAGAATTGAAACCTTCTGTTACGATAGCTAAGACATTTTTTATTCCTTAGAATTAACCCTACTTTTCACAGGCACCAGACAGATGACACAGCTAGATATTAACAATGCTTTCAGAGATTATTGTGTCCATCCTTATGGACCTTGCCCACCTCCATCCCCTACTGCACTTGCAACATTTCTAGCAGGCCTACACCAAGTGCCAGGGCCACGATGTGCGGTACATGAGCCCCCTTTTCCCCCCCTCCCCAATTAACACAAGACAAAATCCAAAGCTCAATATTATAACTTCTTCGCAATAAAACTCATGGATTAGACGGATTACACTTTGAATTCTATACCACCATTACTGTCCGCCTGGTACCACACTTAGATGATCTGTATAATACCTCATTAGAGCTAGGCACCCTTCCCCCCACAACCCATCAGTCCCTGGTAACGTCCTTACTCAAACCCAGCCGGGATCTGGAAGATATGTCTTCCTACAAACTACTATCAACAGAATATAAAATATTAAGCAAGGTGCTGGTGAAGAGGCTACATCCTATACTCCCAGACCTACGGGGAAAGTTTTGTTGTAATGTTTAGATTTTTACTGATTTAATGATATAACAGCATAGGATCCAGGATCATTGTTTACGCAATGTATCAAACCTCTGTACATTTTCATTACATCATGAGCAGTAAATCAAATACCTCAATCACATATTACACTGCTGCTCGATGTTTCATTATAAATGTTCTCATGCAAACTAGAAATGATGTAAGATGACAAAACTCAATAAAGTTTGTTAAAAATATAGTATGAATGCTGCATTATTGACAGCAGACCCTGTACTGTATCTCAGGTAGGATACTACATCAAACTCTGCACTTTTTTTGTTTTCATTAATAGAGAGAAAATGTCTAGAGGAGTTGCAAGGGTGTCATGGACCCTAATACACGCAAGGAAAACAGGCCGCCTCAATTATGTTGGAGTTGAAAAGACTGCTTCATGTTCAATCCTCCATACCATCTCCATCACAATGGCCAAAAGTCCACCATCCCACACAGTGCATCATCAAGGGTGACTCCTGGATAAAAACAATATCCATCCCTTCAGATTCCACTCTAGCATAAACATCTCTGTACTGAAACACATCCCACCTAGCAGAGGGCTTCACTGTAATGTCTCACCACAAGCTTGAGGATTTGACTAATCCAAGGCTCGCAATTTTCAAAGCTTTTTTCTGCCGGCTGGAGGGCCGTAACCAAAACTCCATTCTAACATCTTCCTTGTTCCTGTATTCTCATCTTCCTCACCCCTCCTCACTTTTCACCTCGCCATTTCCTCTCTTGCCTCTACCTCTGTGCTCCTCTCTAACAATTCTACAATAACCATCACATCTTTATCTGTCTCTTTGCTACCCCTTCTGATACTTACATCACCTCTCATGCTGCCACCCTTCCACGTTTTCTCACACTCCTATATTATTCTCATCTGCCTGGTCCCTCAAACCATTCTTCTCCAGACCTCCTATCATCTGTCTTTCTCTCACCAATATTTTGCCTCACCCACTATGCTGGTCTTTGCCTTCCTTTCTCACTTCATGATGCTTTTTGCATCTTCTACTTCTCCCCACTTCTATCTTATCTGACCTCCTCTCCACCTTTTCTCCTACCCCTTTACACAACTTCAATGTTTCCTCGTTCTCTGCTCATTCTCTCATTTGTACAACTTTCACTTCCCTACTCAGTCGCTGCGTGCAATCACCCACTGCTCCTCTTCCCTGCTGCAATTACTTTTTCACCTCCTCTACCCTTCCCCCACAACTTCTAACTCTCTCCTCTTTTCCATGTACAAAGCAGTTCCCGCTTATGCTTTGCTAGAGTTATTGGATCAAACCCCTCACCTTGTCAAGCCACATCCTCTGCCATCACAGTGAATTCTTTGCAACCTATAAGCCCACTCATTACATGTATTCCCACATTATCGCCCACACTCACGTCTCACATGGTCAACTCACCCTCAGTGACCCTCTTCTTTTTAAACCCAGCATTCTCCACACCTACTAGTGCTCACTCATAATAAAAAATATTCAAACTTGCATCCTGCAGGGCCTCGTGATTACAACAGCAGTGTCTCACTATATCCTGGGTGATAACAAATACAGTCATGACCATGTACTTCCAAAACAGCATAAGTCCACATTCTCATCACGCTCCATCATTCCTTCATCCCTTGCTCACTAAATTCTAAACTTGCCAACCACACCCATCATCACAACACTATAGTCTTGCCACATCTCACATACTCACTAAAACTCAACATAATAAATTCTCATAAAAAACATCATGCATTCCTCTTCTCTCTTCCTTGCCCTTTTCTGTCCTCTCTCCTGCACTTTTATATACCCCTACCCTCTTTATTGAACCCTCTACCTGACCTCACTTTCTTGCAGTCTTTTATCCCCTATTTTTTTTTTTTTACACCCATCACTCCTCTTGCCTCCATCTTCTTACATACGCCATCTTTCTCACCAACTACCTACAACCAGCCCCAAACCATAGTTTCTCATTAGAAGGCAATGACACACAATACAACCTACAACGTTGGACAGTAGATAAGTTAGCCCCGTTCCAAATCCTATTTCCACACTGACCACTTTGCCCCACACTACACACATGCTCACGCCTCATCAGAAAATAACACACTATTCTACTCAAAATTACAACCTAAAATAAATAGTTTTTACAGACTCATCCCATGTCCCTCCATATCACAGCCCCACTTCCACTCCCTGTTAATTTGCACCACACTACAACGACTTTTCCATAAAAAACATTAAAACACCAAGAGTCCTTCTAAAAATAGAAGAATTCCATGTTTTTGAGCACAGACATCACTGTTATTTAAAGTACACACAAAAGTGCTTGCGCAGAAAACATGGTGTCCAATGGTCATAGACAGTTGCACCCGTGACAGAAGTGGGCGGCTGCCAGATAAGAACAAGTTTGGGCATCTATTTATTTTTAAACAAATCAAGCAAAGCATTCACTGGAGAGTTATATATGCAGAGAAGAAATAATATGGTATATGGTCCTAAGAGGCACAAGTCATAATACATAAAATAGAGACAAAGCAAAAATTAACAACCAAAAGCATAAGGGCGTAGAGATGGAGGAACAGGAATAGAAGGAAGCACTGGTATACTGGTGCAAGGTGTCAATACTGTTGAATCTTTGGTTGAAATAACTCAAATACCTCCCTAGAACAAATCCGTTTAAAATGGGATTGTTGCAAACGACAATGACTGAAATATGGAAAAGAAGAGAAAGAATATCTCCTTAATTTTGGGTCTGCCTGGAGATTTGCCGAGGTCCAAGGACAAAGGTGTGACTTTCTGAGTGGTGTACCTAACTAGAAGATTTGCACAGAACTGAAGAAGGCCTTTTTAGGGATCTGAGGATTGTTGTGGTGAGTGAGCGCATTAAACTCCTCCTAGCACTGGGACTGGTAATAGGTTGAATTGATATTTCGTACAAATGGAACGATTCAGGGCCTCAGAATATTAGTGTCTGACTGGGGGTGGGGGGAAGGAATAGACTAATATAGACTACTAGTGGGACTATTAGAGCACTAAAGTGCATGAATTCAAGCCTGCGCAGTGACTTTTGATAGACCTCAAATTTACAGCCGATTATAGCAACATTAGGAGACACACCCTTCTTTTACTGCTGAATAGGCTCGCCTGGGGTAGCATCCCTCAATCATGACTTCTTTGGTCAGACTGCAATGAAAGTGAACATGCACCACAATTGAGAAAAGCTTTCCCAAACAGGGGTCGTATTCATTATGAAGCACAGAATTCTACACATAACACATGGTAACATTATTTAATACAACAGGGATTTATTTTGCTGGGTCAATCAGTTATTATGCATTTCAGGTAGAACAAGGTATTAAAAAATATAAAAATACATTTTCAAAACATGTACATTTCATAAACATATTAAAGGGCTATACATCTGTAATCAAACGGCAACTTCAATAGCTCAGGGTTTTAAGGGCTCAATGATGAACACCAAGCAATTCAAAGCAAATGAGACAGGAAAAGCATGAATGAGTTAATGTGACTTCTGTCATATTGAAAGCAATTAATGTCACTGCTTCTGGGCACACAAGGAATTAAATCTCTGCACAGAGGTGGGCATTGAAATAGATGGCATAGTTACCTTTCTTTTGCACATAAATCTACCTCTTAGGTCAATACAAGCCTGAGTCTAAATATTCCCTTAATCGCATACTCACTGTTACAATTAATTGTGTCACCCACATTCATGCTAAATACCCATGGTAGACTGACACCAACTTCATCCTTCTCACTGTCCGGATAAATCACATGTATTCAAGTTATCCTTCCCTAGGTCATCACTGACCTTTAAGGGTTCCCTCAACTTATCAACTGACTCATTCTCTGTGCTCTGATCAGTTACTATGTTTCTGTGGAAGTTCACCATTTCCTTCTCTAGTTTGCTAATGTTTCTAAGAAAGCAACTTGCCAATGGCATTCGACAGGATTACTGAGTGTCAACTGGTTGTTGTCTTCAAAGCCTTCTGAAAGTACCCAAGCTCTTAGGCAATCAATTGTTAACTTCAAAGAAATCATTTAAGGTATGATCGATCGTTCCCTGCAGTGCTAAGCTGGCAGTTCTCCTGTCTTCTACCTTCAAGTCAGTGGGACATCTCCTTTGGTTTATCAGTCAATGTATTCCACTTGAAACATATGGCTCACTGATAGCAAAATCTATAAGGAGATTGAGTCTTGGCATTTTGAATACAATTAATTACCCATTTCCAACTGTGGAACTAGTGCCACTTTTCCAATAAGTTCAATTGATGCAACACCTAGAAGCTAGCAATCTCTTGATATGAAAAGAGAGTATTCTAGGTTTTCTAAAGCAGGACCACCATCTCTACTAAGTATCTAAAATCATCAAGGTTTGGGGCATACCCCCACAGGAAGAGAGCTCAGTGACCAACAACAAACATGCATATCTACCCTCCCAATCTGCAAAAACATAGCAAGGTCTATTAAAGAGGAAGACAATATACATTCATATCAAGACCCAACAACAGAGGACGGAAACATGGAATACCATAATTTACCATGCTAAGTTATCTCTGTGTCTTGCTCCTCCAGAAACAGGTGGATCTTCTTCAGTATAATCACAACAGTTTTTATCCCCTTGATGTTCAACATAAGCAATTACAAGCAATACAAGGACCCGTGGTAAGGGGGAACCAGACTATACAGAGAAGAGGACCAGGGGGAAACAAACGTGTAGTTAAAAGACACAGAGAATAGCTATAAACAAAGCAGACCTAACAGTCCGATCATTAGGAGGCTGACCTAATCTTCTGGTTGGCCAGTGTGCCTGCAGCATAAATATAAGGTCTAAAATACTAATACTGTAAGAGTGGAAAGCAGAGGCAAGAAAGATAATGGAAACATGTAATAGCATGACTGGCTAAGAATCCAGAGGTTTGTATGTTGAGGCAATCACCGGGGCCATAAAAGGACCCAGGTCCCTATAAGCTACAAGGGTACAGCGTTTGCAGACCTATTGGCACGCCCATAAAAACAAAAGCAATATATATATATATATATATATATATATAGATATATATATATAGATATATATATATATATATATATATATAGATATAGTGAAATCCTCCCAGCCAAACAAGAGCTTTCCAGCAAACTATCTGAAATGAGTGCCAATAAAGATACCCCTGGAGTATGAGTAAATGAGCTCAAAGACTAGTGATAACTTAGAGGTTTCTCACCGGATGGATCTGATGCAGTATCAATTCAACATGTATCTATGTATGTATATATATATATATATATATATATATATATATATATATATATATATATATATATAGATAAGTCTTCGAAAAAGGATCACATAGATAACTTGTGCATAGAAGATCAAGAGTGAGGGAGCAAGCAAGAGGTCATCAGTAGTTACTGGAGAAAAGTTTCACTATAGCAGTACACAGCTCACTTGTGGAGCCAAGGATTAATTTTAAAAAAAAAAAAAAAAAAAAAAAAAAAAAACTTTTTTTTTTCAAAACAGCCAAACACAGTGAGGTGGTTGAAAAAAGGTAATTTCCTGGTACGTAGGTTGGAAGTACAAACTACAAGCCTACTGTCTTCATTACACTCAAAGAAGGAGCTTCCATTTTTTTCAGGGTTTAAATCTCCAACTGAGATTTAAAGGAGGTGCACTGGCAAATAAAATCCTTCCCGAAGTCTGTGTCAACCCAAAAGGATTATCTAATTAAAATTGTATCGCAATGTTAATACAAGCAGTAATACTACTGTACTTCCAATGATTTGCAAGGACTATTGAATATACTGCTAAGAGTGCCTATGCTAAATACAATAAAGGGTTACGATTAAGGAAATATGACCGTGAGCAAAACGGGAAAGTGGTATTAAATTTACCAAAGGGAATGAGGTTGCTTCAATTTAAACAGAAGGGCAAAAGTTATATATATGTATATATACATACAAGTACATACATTTACATATGTTACACTACTTCAGTAGCCAGAAGCATGTGAATTATGTGCTTTAACTTAAGCGATATAAATTGAAGTCTAGGCTGCCTTAAAAGGGAGGGGAAGATATTTCAATTGTCCGAACTAATTGTGCATCATTAGATCAAGAAAGAGGTGAACTCTGGGTTGGGTCAGTTCAATTTCAGATAGACACTAGATGAAGAAATGTGACATGATCTTAGTTTCAGCAGTCACCTTTCCTAATCTTGCCCAAAATAAAGCATGAATAAACAAGACTCACTGGTCATGGCTTTTACTATCACCAAAGCCATCAAACTAGCCTATAATATGACTGCCACATAAGCATCAGTACAGACTGGCAACCAACACTGGTCTTCAACACTGCTCCTTCAGTAAAAAGAGGGATAAGACTGCTGGTCTCTGAAAGAAGCATGCACGCCTGGAGATGATGGGCTGGCGATGCTAAAGGCTGGTCTAACAATCAGCATTCACAAGCATAGGGCATTGTGTACTGTTACCAATGAGCAACTTGTATTGCTGACAATTTGCTAGGTTATAACAACTATTGGCAAAACCAAGAAGTCTGGCCATTGCAAGCATATGCCACAAAATAAAAAGAAAAAGAAAAAATTAAAACATGAAGTCACCTGAAAGTGGCTGACATACGCTGGCAATAAAATGTCAAATGAAAAAACATTCACTGAAGCAGCTGTTTTAATAGTAATATGTTTTAGCTTTATTATCATCACTTTTTGAAGTAAATCACCACCTACCCAAGCACTAAATTTGCAGGCGGCTAGAATCTTACCTAAAAACTTTAGGGCAGCTACTTTAAAAAGAGGCCGGAAAATAAATCATCATCTAGTAGGGCACCTAAAGTGTAATGAAAATAAATGGTCTGTATTTAAAGTTAACATAAAAATTAAATACAATTAAATACACTTTGAACCATGTGTGTCACTGAAGAGAAAGAACCAATGACGGACAGAATGGGGAACAAATCAAACATTCACCCCCAGTCACAGATCTGGATTTAATCCATCATTTTTTTTGCTCGTCATGCCATTCCAGCTTGGACGCAGCCATATGCAAATCAGTCTTGCTCCTGTTCCCCACGGAAACAGTCCAGGTCCTCCTTGGACCAGAAACAAGCATCCTGGGACTAGTTTCAAAGTGTCAGCCCTCATCACCCAGGTTACCTTGAATCTGGTGGCCTAGCGAGCATGGAACCACTCCTGGGCGTACATTTCTCACTTATGGCGACAAATGCAAAAATAACAGATGGATGGAATGCGGAACAAATTGATCATTCACCAAACACTCCCCCCCATCCCCCCTCAAAGTCACAGATCTGGGTTTAATCCATCAGTTTTTTTTGCTCGTCATGCTATTCCAGTTTGGACTCCGTCATATGCAAATCAGTCTTGACCCTGCTCCCCATGGGAACAGTCCAGCCCGAACTGCCAAGCTAGGTCTTCCCTGGACCAGAAACGAGCACCCTGGGACTGCTTTTGGGTATCAACCCTCATCAGCCAAGCTATCTTGAATCTGGTGGCACAGCGAGCACTAAACCCACGTCTGGGTATACTCTTCCCACTTAGGGTGACAAATGCAACAAGAATAGATGATACACGGAACGCAGAACAAATCTGAAGAGAAAGGCAGACTTTGTGCTTTCACTAAAAGTGAAGGGAGACAATTGGAATGAAGCCACCGACCATAAGCAAAATTATTTTTGGGGGAAAAACAACAGTCTGGCTAGATGGCCAGATTTTAAAATTGCCGAATTTAGTGCTACTAAACTATTAGTCAAGGGACATGAAGACTAAGACTGGGTACTGAAAGGAGTGTGGTTAAGGTCTCTTTAAAATGCACAGGTGCCTAAAAAAGTAGCTGAACAAAAGTGTCTAACGAGTGTGGGTGATGCCATGAGCACATAAAGTGACATTCAGCTCATTGCAGACTTCATGTACAAAGCTAATGCTATGCTCTCGTTGGAAGCATATTATTAAGCTGTGGTGTGAAGTGTTGCTAATTACTAACTGAAAAATGGTAAAACAAGTTACTCAATGTTAATCTGAAACGAAACTTATTTTGTGCAAATCACAGTAAGCTGCTGTCAGCCAGAAAAATAAGCGAAAATGTGCCTAGTTGGAGAATCCCAGCTTCATCTATAATACGTTTTAAGGACAGAGCATGATGTGTCTTTAAGGACTTTGCTATTCAAGGCCGAGTAAATCCATGAGACTCTGAGAACTCCACTGTCAGCTAGACCCGGGAAGACCAAACACGTCATTGGCATCACCACTCAGTCTCAGCAATAGGCCGAGTAAATCCATGAGACTCTGAGAACTCCACTCTCAGCTAGACCCGGGAAGACCAAACACGTCATTGGCATCACCACTCAGTCTCAGCAATAGCCTCCAAAACAAGAAAAGATGGGTCAAATATCTGACCATAATAAAAAAAATAAAAAAAAAATAACGGTGGTAGAGGGCTCATTCTTTGAAACCAGTAGATGACAGGAATGTGGGGGCGTGCAGGTCAACACAACATAAATCAATAAATTACTACATCGGTGATGATCAACTGATCTGACACTGAGAAACCTCATCAACTTCCAAATTGCAGCACACCAAGCTCCCAGACAAGGGATCACATTTGTCAATCAGAAAACAAACAGTTATTTCAGGTTTATCCTACTTGTATTAGTTACAAGATTAACAGGCTAATAAGGTCTGACACGATTAGAAAGCCAAACTCTTTCCCATTTCAGGAATTAAGGGAAACAGGATGTCACAGGTTAAAAGACCTGTAAATATGGATATAGAGCCAAAGTATGCCTGTAAAATAATTTTAAAATTGTCGGAATATCTTTTATTGAATAAGAACTGATAATAACCATGAATAGGCAGGGTTTATATTATTTCAATTTTCCTTCTAGGTCTTTAACAGTAACATCACAACAATATCCTGAGAACTAATGCTCTGTAAGGATATTGATTATACAGAGAATAAAGAAAATGAAAAGAAATACCTAAACCAAACAGGTCAATGCAAGGTGCATGTTTTCTGAAAGGCGATGTAGAGATGCTAAATTTGGAGAAAAGCGGTGTCCCTCTAAGTTGGACATGGAAATAATAAGAGCCTAGAACAACTGTGATTTGGTAGGAGGGAAATCTTGTAAATCAAGTTCACCAGGATAAAACAGGTAGGTGAAATCTACTCCATGAACTAATCTAAACAAGCGTAACAGCAATGCAACCTTTAACATGGTGTTAACAACAGACAGTCCTATATAAACATAACTGACAGTGCCTGCAGGGAACTACCTCTACCCCTCTTGAAAAAACATGCAATCCAAACCATACTGTCATAAATAAAAAATAGGTTTTACAGGGCAACTCGTAAAGGGAAAATAACTTTACCCACAGGCTTCATAAATAGGGACGGTGAGCCTGTTTTTTAACTTACCATTCTGCATATGGGTGTTGGTTACCACTGCCTTCCTTGCAGACTTGACAAAAGGAAGGAAAATAAAGTGCAGCATGCTGAATGGTGAGCATGAGTTCAAGCCTCAACCTCCTTATGACCTGGCAGTTTGGAATGGGATATTCACACAGTAGCAGGGCAAAGACTATTTTTCATGAAGGTGGTTCCTGTCTGTAGTGGCATAGTATGAAGAAGATTAATTCAAGTGGGAGTAATTATTTCAGCATTTCACTCATTACCTTTTTGTATGTCTCAGTGAGGCGTACTAAGCATAACAGAAATGGTCGGGTATGGATCCCCTGCATTCTATGCCACATAAATTAAACAACACTTCACTGCTGAGGCCCCACATATATTCAGATAGGAAATGGCCTGCCAGTTTGGGCTGGGATGTTCCTATTGGAGCAAAGAAAGGCTGATTTCAAAAAGGCTGGTCCTCTTCTATAATGGCACAGGGAGAAAATAAATTATGGAATGGAATGTGACGCTAGTCGTTGCTGAGATACATGCAAGCAGCTGCTATCTTATAAGATATGTATCTCTTGCCAAACATATCAAAACAGAAAAAAGATCCTGCCATAGAAGAAATACTTTAGTAAAGAACAATTTAACTGAAGTAGGGATCCTGGTCTAGCAAGTTAATCAGTACATGAAAGAGTTGCACACATTTAGGAAAATCTACTTAAGGTCATCTCTAGTGGGGATAAAACCGGTTGATCTAGAAAATGATGAAGAACCAGTACAAGAAACCTTCATTGTAAGACAAGGAGAAGTACAGGGGAGTTCAATCCCACAGGTAAATAAATGGACATACTAGTAAGGGAATACTAAAAGAGAATGGAAACCCAAATGTGTGCTTTCAGCATGGAGTGAGATGCATTTTTCTGGCAAACTGAAAAAATGAGCCAAAAACAAAAGTGCCATCACTCAAAGTCCATCGTCCAATTATATACAGAAGAGTGGAGGAAACTGCTTTGGAGAATAACTCTGAATCCTCATCCAGGATTGCAGCATGCCCTAAAGCCAGGAGACCAGAACTCTTGTCAGGATAAATAACAAAGTTTGCAGTAGAGAGGAAAGTGACAGCTAAGCGCTATGCCCTGGGGAATTTCTGTGGACTAGAGAGGGCCACAGAACCATGCTGGGCTGAATCTGGGAAAGTGCATTTATGATGTGTCCTTGAACAGCAACAAGTGTATTTTATCAACACCGGAACTTCTCTCAAACCAAGGAGTAGCACCTTACACTGGCCATGGCAGCTTGCCAGCACAGTCCCTAGAACATTCTAGGAGCACATCCTACAGATGTCGAAAACAAGTAGAACTATAAGACAAGGTAACAGAAACAATTTACTCTAGCAACTGGTAAGGTCCTGGCCAAAAGGCCCATCCTGTATCACTTGTAATCCCATTATTACTTTCTTTTGTATGACAAAATATTTAACAAAAAACTTTCCCATTCTTATATAGAGTAACTTTTCACTTTCCTTGTGTCAACATTATCTTAAGTCATCTTATTGAAGGATATATATTTATAAAGATAGATACAGATGGGTATAGATAGAAAAGGCATAGCTCATTTGAAAAAGACAAAACAAGATGATGATATCTGGAGAATTGGAAAATTCCTGATTCCTTACTTCATGAAAAAGTGTTATACCGGTTTCTACTATCATGCTAATTTCCCACTGAAGAAAATCAGATGCCCTCTCTTCACAGTTAGATAAGAAGTTCTATAAAAATGTCTCCTTCTTCGGCACATCTTTATTGCCTTTTGAGGTATGCGATGACCCTTGGCGTCTGTCTTAATCTGATGTTGATATCTCAGTCAACAATATGAGCCCTCAGGAAGCGATTCTTGTAGAATTACTTTTGCTGCTATAGTTGGAGTATTCTTTTGTAGTAAGACATACTGGGATGATTAAGGAGTAAGTGCTCTTGCTGAACATTCACATCAAACCCAGTGACACAGTAAGAACTACCTGAAGAAAGACTAGCTCTGGAACTATTGGCTTGGCGCTTTGGTTAGAATGCAGAGCGGAGATTAAATACTGTAGCTAAGAGTGCCTCCTTAAAGTGATCGCTCATGTTTCTGCTGGACGAGTTTAACAACTCTTTTGTGGAGGCAGACATTGACTACCACAAGAGCATTAGCAATATTAGTAAGGAGAACCATAATAAGCAAATAGATTTACTCCCATAGTTACAGTATCCCTGATTCTTGTGAAAAGTATTGCAAGTAATCAATTTTATTAAGCATCTGGCTGCCTGTAACAAAAAAAGCAAAACACTTGGGATACAGGCCAGAAAATATTTCTGATCAGTTAAAAAACTTAAAGCTTTTAAAGATGCAGGATTTTGCAACAACTACTTCAGTAGTACAAACCCATACACACATCTTTAGTAAAAGACTGCTGGGCCAATCATCATACCAATCTCTCTACCTACTCCACAATTGAGAGGCACTGCCTAGTCTCACGCTTGCACTGTATTTATACACACTGCTACAGCTCTAGCTTATCAGTTGTAGGAATTTTGAGATTGTTTTTGCTAATCAGTACATTACAGAAGCCTGATGTCATCTGGGCTGAACAAGAAAATTGTGGTGGGAAACATTATTCCACAGCTTTCCAGAAAACAGAAATTACAGACTGTTTGGCCTTTTTTCTTTTCATTGTCAGAATTTAAGAGCATGCAATCCTGTACATTTTTTGATACTTTAAAAGTTGGGTATATTTTTTTATTTGCCTTTTGAGTGCAATGCAAATGAAGTACATTTAATGTTGCAGGTGTATTCAATTTTTTCAGCTACTTCATCAGTTACGAATATCTTAAATTGAACTCTCAAGATGAGTAATTTAGACAACATGAGAGGTTCATGACAAACTTACCTTTCATAATGGGTGGCTCTGAGCCCTACTAAAGCTTAGACTAATGCCTTTTATTAAACAGGAACAGTTTATCCAAAAGTCAAAAGAAAATAAACTGCATTAACAATGTTAAAAGTATTCAACAGATTTCCTTTACCTGCTTTTTTCTTTTTTTCAGAAGAAGCATCTATAGCAGACAATGCTGTTGGCATGCTCTTCCGCATAGAACGACTTCCTCCAGAATCTTCACGAGAAGAAGAAAATGAAGGTACTGTTTCCAAATTTTCCTTAAGCCCACTTTCCTTTTTATTCAATGTTTCTGTACTCTCAATACCAAGAGGAGCAACAGGAGTCATCAATGGCAAATTTGTAAAAGCCACATGTTGTAAAAAGGGGGCCCTCAGTACTGGAGCAGCTGGGCGCTTAGTCTGATTCAGCTCTTTAGCAGGAGGAGGGGAAAATGGCTGCTTTGGTTCGTCTTTTAGAAAATCTAAGAAAGAACCAATAAATCCAGACTTAACTTCTGGTTGCTGCTCTTCTACCTCTTTAATTTTTTGTCTTATTCTTTCTTGATGTTGAGAACCGTCAAGATAGCTGTCTGTAATATCATCTGGAGAATATGGCAGACTTAAGTCAATTCCCTTAGATGTTTGTCGTTTGAACAGTAACTCATTCTTCTCTTTCTGGTTTACATTTTCATCATTGGAGAAAAGTTCATTTGTAAAATGTGCACTTTCTTGATTTTTCTGTAGTTGGCTTTGGATTGTGTCTTTGCTCTGATGATCTGTTGTTGTTCCCAAATTACCACATGGCTTGGTCTCCATGTTTACCAATGGTAAAACTTTATTTTCATTACCATAATCAGCACCTGTGTTAAGCTTATTATCTCGTACAGAAGTTTCTTCCTTTAGATGACTGCCATGAGATAAAAGGTTTTGATTTCTAGTTTTATTGAATGCATCATTCTGAACACAATTGTCTTCCTCAATCATTTGGCCTGTGTTGGACTGTCTCTTAATGGTGGCAGAAGTATGCACTTGCTCCTTATTGCCATGTTTACCAGTTGAAGAGCATGTTTCACTTGGAACACTGTAGTCATTTGTTTCAGTGTGTTTATCAGTAGTTAGACTGTTTGACTTTACTGTAGAGACTGGTGAAATGTTTATGGAGACATGTCCATTTTTCTTAAAGATTGCATTTATCTTTTCATGGTCTGAAAGAGCTGGTTGTGGACGAGTATGGCTTGGAGACACTTGTCTAACCTTTAACTCAAAGTGATTTTTTTTATCATCCCTGTTTTCCACAGACATATTTCCATTGTTAGAAGCAGCTTTAGAAAACTCCTGTGTGGCCACCCGACAAGCTGTAGCTGCAGGGTTATCATTAGTATTTGAGATGGTATTCCGTTTATCAGTAAGGAGCAGGGACTCAGGAAAACACACTGAACCAAAAGAAACAACTTTGTTTTTTAAATCATACTGACTGGGTTGTATAAAGTTATCTTTTGAGGTCAGTTCTTGCTGCTGCAAACGTTTTGAAGACACAGTAATGTCCATCTTCATAGCTTCAGACTGTTGAGAATATAGCTGCTGCCGAGACGGCCCCCCATTGCTATAATTAGTATGACTGTCCATTGGAAGGAATGGATGCGTTATCCGCTGACAGCTCTGAATTTGCGATGCTGGTGTTGAAGTCTTTGTTTGTCCTATGAAAGTGAAGAACAAGTTACTTAACAGTAACTATGGATTCCAAGACTTGTGGTGTATGCAAGTTACCATTCTTTGAAGTATCCCAGGTAAAAAAATAAATGAAATGGACCTTTGTCTCTATTTACATTCATTACATTAATAGATATGTACCATTAAAACAGGTAAGCATAATCTCCTTTCTAATTTTCCCCAACATTCCATCATCTTCCAAACCCCTGGGAAAGTGTGATCTTTTCAACACTCATAGCTTTAACCCAAGCCCTGAAACAAACACCACAGGGCGAATAAGGCACATAAGACGTTAGAGAAGGTAGAGAGGGCTGAGTGGTAACCTGCATATACCACGGGGCTTGGGGGCTCCATAATTACGGGTAAGTAACTTGTTCACACCGTTCGCCATGTGGTGCATGCAGGCTCCCACTCTTTAAAACCGCTCCTATGAAACTGACAGCCTAAGCTGTAAAAATTCCAAACTAAAATGAAATAAGTAGCTAAAAAAATAATTTAAAAAACAGGGCTGAGGACGCACACAACAGACTACAGAATACTTACTTACAGTTGGCCACACGGCATGGGTGTGTGTTTGATAAATGTAGATAGGCTGCCAACACTCTTGCATAATTAGTCTGAATGCATTTGGAATTAATCTTATAGTAACAAAAGACAATACAAAGTATAGATCGTCAACAATGTTTATTTTTTGTCTTTATTTGTCAAATCATTTTGCCATTGTTCTCTTCTGATCTAGCCTTCATAAAAAGAAAGCAGTAAAGTATTACTAGTCTCAGCTTTTTTACAGTACTTATCACCGATACTGGAGTGAGGTCTCGAAAATATTTTTAACAGCTAACTTTCAAGTAACAGTAGAGCAGTTGAAAGCTTGTTCTCATGTTACATTTCGTGACATTTCGTCCCTAAAAAAAACCAGTGGAAAACTTAAGTTCTAATTGGCAATTACAAGGAGTGCAAGTACCAGCCCAGAGTGCGGAATGGTATATTACACACTGGGTCTGCAGCTACACACAAAAATAGGTTTTATGATTCCAAGTCACTGTCAATGTGTCTACTGAATCTTCTCCAAGAGCTTCACCCTGCTGAAATGTACCTTGTTGTACTTTAATTGTATTTTCATTAAAGCTATCTCTTTAATGGTTTTAATGTATAGACATTTCCATCTGTATTCATCCATATTTATTTTATTCTTTCTTAATTATTATCGTATATTTTTAGGTTGATTAAAAAATGAAATTGCAACTGGTGTATTTCCACATTAATTTAACGGACAAATGTGCCCTCAGAGTTTCATTTCTGTAGGTTTCTAGTGCACTAAGTAGTCACCTACATAGAATACTACTCTCAATTAAAGATTAGCACAGTAGTGCTAGCACAAGTAGTGCTAGCACAAGTAGGCGTATATTTAGCTATTTAAGCTTCATTAGGAAATACTGTTCATTTTCAGGTTTTGCCTCAGTGCTGTCGTGTAACTGTAGCAGCACTGATGTGAAGCCTATTTTAGTTAATGTAGAAAAGAGCTGATAGCATGTACCCAGGCCCTCCGTACAACCTGTAACTTTACTGTAAGAGATGAAAAGTATGTCCTTTGCCTCGTGAAGCAGGCAGTCCCTATGCAGCAATACCTGCAATACTTCACCCTTCTCATGCAGATGCAGTGGTGAAGGGAAGCAAATCCCATCATCAGTGCATCTCCATTGTGGCTGATGTTTCTCACTCAAGAGAGGCAATTTGTCCCTTCCCCTCTCTCACCCCCGTTCTACTAACCCTTTCCCCCACTGCTATTTGACCCACCCCACTCTTATTTGGCAATCACCCCCAAAATAAGTAACACCCATTCTCTCTACTCTGTTCACTTGTAGCTCATTCCACAACTTCGCATTCAAATTGGGCCAACCCCTACTCCATGCCCCGCCAGGCATTTAATTCCCGCTCCCCTTGAACACTTGTCTGCCCCCGACATCCTCCCCTCTAAGACGGATTAAGGTGATTCCATCCCCAACAACCCTCTTGGGTAAACTTATCTAGAGTTGCAAAGACTAAGACAAGAGAAGCTAAAGGCCCGCCCTAGCAGCACTGCACTGAGTCAGGTAGCAAGCTAAGTTCTTAAACTGTATGTGTGTGAGTGCACGTGTGCCTATTTGTGTGTGTATCTATGTCTGTTTATTTGTAAGTATATGATTGCATGTGTTGGTATATGCATGGGCGTATGTCTCAGTGCATGCCTGTGTGTTTGAACACTGTGGATGCCTGTGAGGATAGAATGATTTGCCTGCTGCCCTGTGCTCTGAAATGCTTTATCTGACACAGGGTGGTTATTCCTGGCAATCTGCAGACAAGGAGAATGGAGGTAATCCCTTGCAACATGCTAGCCCTGAACAATGGTGGTAATTCTTGGCAACAGGTTGGCCATTGTACTCGCAGAAGTTCCAGATCCAATGTTGGCCCCAGCAAGTGGTGCTAATAACTGCCAACAAACTGGCTTCTTGCACAATGGTGGTAATATCTGGAAATATGCTGACACTGGCACATTCATAGTAATCTCCTAGCAACATGCAGATCCAGTAACATTAGAGGCAATCTCTGGCAACATGCAGACCCTTGCACAATGATGGTGATATCTGATAAAATGTTGGGCATGGCATAACAGTAGTGATCCCTAGAAACATGCTTGCCCTAACACAATATTCACAATTACTGGTAAAATGCTGGCACTGGCACAATCGTGATAACCCTTGTCATATTGCAGGCAGCCATGGTATGATGCCAATGTGCATCATTCTGAATACAACAAAAAGTTCAGACAGGCAGAGAGAAGAACTACTGTGATCATTAGTAACAGGTATGTTAGTGTACATGCTTAGCTAACCTCTCTGAAACCCAAGACAAAGGTATTTGCCACTGTCCGGGTTTTTGTAGAGTGTTGGAACCTTCTGCATTTTGTAAATGCTTGTTTCAACTTAGTATATGCAGGCTAAGACCAAGGGCATGAAAATTCATTCATTAGAAGATCTAATTTCAGCAATTTCAATTTTTTTCAAAATAAGCATATGCTGAGAAGCAGATTATTTTCCAATTGCAATTATGTGCACCAAATCTGTAAAAAGTGAAGCTGGGAGCCTTAGTTACAATTAAAACACTGAATAACTATGCCGTGGCCATCCAGTGAGCAGCAATATATTCTTATGAATGTAACCATGCAAACTGACATAAACCCCAAACATTAGATCAAACATCTATTTCATGAACGTTAAATGACTTCTAAGTTTTGAAAAAGGTTCTAGAATTCAATGTATAGCATTTATTTTTTCCAATACATTACTTGTTGAAGGGCAATTGTTTTACTGTTACAATAAAAAAAACATACAATATACAACTTATTCCAAAAGTAATAACTCATACAATTAAACGTTGTTTCCAGCATTTATATCATTTCACTCAAGCTACACAATACACACAAGTTCATCATAAGCCAAATATTCTAAGATAATGCTTTATCAATAATTTTAAATCAATCCAAACAAATATGGCATTCATCCTCAAAAATGATGTTTATATTTCTTCAAACTGCTCTACTTTCTTTTAAGCATTACGTTTTTAAAAGGTATGAAGGTGGTATTCCATGTGGCAGCCAATAACTATTGCTGCAGGAAAATATTACTGCACATCAACAGAAGGACATTAATGAATCCACAATGTCTCCGAATACTACAAAATTATACAAAACAAGACCAACTTTCCTGTAGATTTTGAGTCACAGTAGAAATCTACAATTAGTCATTTTTCCTTTCGTGTCTCTGCTCCCTTAGCTAAATCTACCTGCCCGATGTCCATTTTAAGTATCTGTCTGAGATTTCATACAAAGGAGTACTATATCCAAAAACATTCCGAGACCAAAATCCATTTGAGGTACCCTATTTAGCATAATGTGTTTTTGAAAAACCATTTCCCTGGGGCTTTTCTATACCCCATGTTTTTTATTTGTTAATAACGTTTTCAAATGAAGGCCATCAATCCAAAAAGACACTCCAAAGATCTTTTGCTTAGGCCAAATCCTAAAAGGAAACACAATACAAATATACAAATAAAGTCTCATATAGGACGCTTGGAACAGCACATCTGTTAATTTGTAAGCCTGTGACAATGTCTCATAAAGAGTCCTACTTACTGTTTAAGCCATTAATGTTTGGCCTCCGTTTTAGCCGCATGACAATAGCATTTAAGTTCTTTGACACAGAACTGAAACAACGGCTGGGACAGTTTTTCTTTTTTTTTTTCCCAATAAGAGAAGAAAATTAAACAAACAAATATGTAGAATTAAAATTAATTAGGGAGGTCGAGGCTATTATTTTATTTGACACTTTTTCCAATACCCCTCCCTTAACAGTCATATGTAATAATTGTGTCCAAATAAAAAGAATGGAGTGCAGATTCTTGACTGCTCTTATTTACCCGACACTAATATTTGTTTTCTGTCTTAATATTATTACCCTTTGTTCATACCTGCATCTGTATTCTACGGTTTGAATATATCTATACCTGTGTACTCTGCAAATGATTCAGCAGTCCTACACCCTCACCACGCATTCATTTAAGAGCATATATTTAAAAAAGCCTCCAAACATATAACCCAGTTTCAGACCACTGAATACATTGAACGTATCTGTTTAGATACAGGACTACTCTGTAGAGCTCTCAAAAGTAGCATGTTAAACTACATATTGACTGAGATGGTGTTGTGTGGTGCCTTAAGCACACTCTCTGTAAGTACACTGAAGACATACAATAATCAGTTTTTAGAGACCTTCAATTTACATTTCAGAACTTAGGGGAAGAACATATATGCTCTTAAAACAGGGGTGGATATATATCTTGGCCCAAGGGGTGAGGAAGTGGGGGACAATAAACATTTCACATGTACTGAAGGCAACCACAAACCCATACACGTTTACATGTCTACGGTCTGGTCTGCTCTTATGTGCAAATACTGTATTGCTATTGTTTTCTACTTTAGATACATGGTTGAGTAGACCCAAGCACATTGTTAAATTACCAGCAGAAATATTGGCATATTAGCCTGGGGTGTCTCTTGGAATTGTCAAAGCAGAATTCATAAAATGGAGCAGGGCCGGAAAAATAAACATTAGCATATGAACATGTATTAAAAATATTCCACACTAATGTGGACATTTGTATAGTTAATGCTGGCCGATAACAAAGGGAGGTCAGTATTACCTGGAGAAAGCAAAAGGCACATCTGGGAAGCTTATGGCCCCAAATAAACAAAGAAATTGTAACTTCCAGTATTGAAAAGAATGACCTAGGAAGATAAATTGGTGATTACTGTAAGACACAGCAGCTTGCGTAGTAAAATAATTTTTGATAAGGTTAACCTGTCCTACTAATGAAAAAGTTTTTTTCATTTATTATTATTGAAATGTCTTCCAAAAGAGGTGTATAAAATACTTTACTCTGTTGGGAAGAAAGGCCAACAGGAAGGGTCTGAATTCGGTCATTATTTAATTTGTATCCAGAGACTTCTCCAAAGGAAACTGTGATAGGCTTTATAGTGGAAACAGCTAGGTATGGGTTCAGGAAATGAAAACTAGCACACCCTTAGTATACACCATAACTTTAATGTTTTGGACACCACAAAGGTTATAGGTAAGCTGTTGGATTCAACCAACTGTCATAGGGAAAGTTTCATATAAAGTGCATGTGCAACCGGTATGCAATCGGTATCCATTTAATAGCACAGGGAAATGATTGAGGTTGCCCAGAGAAATGACCATTCTACACGGCTGAATGCCTTTTAGGCATCTAATGATATGAAATATATTGTCGCTAGCATTGTTTGCGCTCAGTCTATCAATACCATAACAGTATTTGTGTGCCCTATGATATCTGCACCTGGAAATCCATGGTGATCAATTTTGAAATAATATGTTTTAATCTGGTGGCTATTAAAGGCATATAATGGTTGTAATCTGCACAATGTTGCTATAGGATGATAAGAGCCGACTCGTGGGTGAGTGTAGTTCTCTTTTTTGGAAGTGGATGAGGCTGCTTCTTTAAATATTTTATTTGTTATTTGGAGAAAGAAAGGAAGTATTCCCTTTCTCAATATTTTACAGGGTAAAGTGTCCATGTCTAGTCAGGCTGAAAAAACTGATTTTAATACATCCTGGAGTTTTGCTGTGACTGGGGCTAAAGGCATGTCTTTTTTTTCCAGACAATGAGAGAGCAGTATGATCTGATCTTAAAACCGCTCTATTGCCTGCATTTGTGTAGGTCTATCTATTGTAGATCTATATAAATAGGAGCAGTAATTCACGAAGAAATCTATATTTTTTAACGTAGGTAAACAGGTTTTCTTCCTAGTCTGGAATTTCTCTAATAGACTAAGTTGTAGCTCTGTCTCAAGTGTAGATAGCTAATAAGCCTCCAGCTTTATATTATGCGCTAGGCTGCTTGTTAAAGTTTGTTGTGTATAATGACTTAATCTGTAATCTGAGGTAAGGGTAACTCACTGCACATCGTATTATGAAGAGGGTTCTGCATTTGAATGAATACATAATGTTTATGCTCAAAGGAGGCCAGCTGCCATTTAAGACCTATTTCTGTGCAGACACCTTATTTAGGCTTAAGCAAAAAGGTGGCTGTGTAAAGGAGAGAGCGCACTTTCCAAATATAAGCTACTGCTTTTTTGCAAAGCCCATGATGACGTAGAACGATAGGGGGAGTGCTCTAAATGGTATGCACCCAGCCACAGAGTGCGTGAACTATCACCCCAAAAGGGGTTACAGTTATGATATGCAAAGAAGGAAAACCACGGCACATCCCAGGAAGTTGTAATGTTCCAGTTTATTCCTCGTAATGTCTTTAGATGAAACAATGGCATGTGGCCCAAGCAGACATCTTGGAGCCAGAATCAAGGATGACAACAGAAATCCTTATCAAATGGACAGCAGCACAAATAAACAAAAGCCGACACGTGTTTCGTCTGGGTAGACTTTATCAAGGCTATAGTAAAGATATTGGCTCGATGTTCCAAAGTGCCAGAGACAGATTGATGTCTTATGATTTGAAAAAGCGGTCAAGAAAGGAAAAGCATGAGGACCATGGTAAGCCTCAAATATCTCCACGCGTTTCTCACTGCGTTGTGTTGGCGGCGCCGCAAATAGTGATTACTCATTGCTTGGAACATTACAACTTCCTGGGATGTGCTGTGGTTTTCCTTCTTTGCACCTTATTTAGGCTGTTGCAAAGTATTCTGTGACTTCAAAGAACAGCATATTAAGTTATCTACAGCACACTGGATATTATTTAAAAATATCTTCATGAGAACCAATTGTATTTGATATAAATCTCTTCATTTAGCAGAGCCCAATACAATGTACATTGTGGTCTAACCTCCCTTGCAGTGCTTAATCTTAAATCTAAGGTTATGAGGCCATGATCCTAAACCAAAATTGAATGGTGTTTGACCACCCAGCTTGAGGTTCTCATTTCCCCAGGTCTCTTTGCAGTGAATATTGAGAAGTAGCGTCCAGGACACACTTTAATCTGTTTTTTGGTCCCTGGCTTTAGTCAAAAATGTTATATTTGGTAGTCTTGAAAATATACCATCACGGTTCTAGATTGAGCACATTGTTAAGAAGTAGCATTCCGCATCCTATGAGCTCTGGCTACAGTTAACAATAGGAGTACCCAACTTTCTCTTCTTCTAGTATTTTCTCTCCCAAAAGATGTGCTGTTTTTTTCGTACAAGTCAACCATTCTATTGTACGTTCAGTACCATCTGCAATTCCTACTATTCTTATGTTGTTTCTCTATTTCCTTGCATTTCCATGCAGTGCACTTTATATGTAGATTCTATTGTGAGGTTTCTTCTTGCATTTCAGATTTTCAATTTCTCTGATCCATTTGTTAGTCTGGGTGATCATGCCAACTTTTTTTGTTTTAAAACTCTTTATTGGAATTTGCAAATCATGCAAGGAAAGAATTGGTCACAAAGTGCGACTGGAACAATGACAATATAATTGTGATAGCGACATATAGTTAAAGATGAGTTTATAGCCGAGCATTACTTATGGATGTAAGGAGAGAAAAAGCTCTCAACTGTTGAATAGCTAATACATTAATCCAAATTGTCACTCTGTGTGTGTGGTGGGGGGGGGGGGGGTCAACAAGAGAAACATTAACAGCCATATTTCATAACAAGAACCAAGAAAACATTGGTCAGGTCAGAGTTGAGGACGTATGGTAGTGGTGGGAGTTCATCATATGGTGTTGCGTAGTGTTGCAAGCTCATTTATTGAGGGAGGTGTACGCATGGAGTTAAGAGTATCATTCCAGCAAGAGATTAGAGGAATAGCTCCAATGTTCTCAGTTTTGGCAAATTAAAGCAAGTAAATCTTATGTGTGAAAGCTAGGGGGCGCCATATTGTTTAAAATGTTGCTTTTGTGCAGGACAATTTGTGGGAGAGTGGTTCCACTGCCATCACATGCCACAGGCGGGTAAATCACTGTGCCATTGAGGGTGTGTACGGTCGGATGACTTCTAAGTAGACTGAGGGATGGAGCACCTAATGTCGTAACTGAAGATTTTGCAGCCTAGCAACATCAGAGAGGTGGTATTCTGTCTTACATTGGACAAAGGATTTTATAGAAGGTCCCAAGAATAGGTCGTGCAGTGCTCTGTAGTCCCAGAAAGCATGTGGAGACTGGAGGAGGCAAAGTCTGGGTTGCTTAAAATTAGGGGATTCGGTGAAGGGAACGTTGTCAGTCCTCTTGTTAGTGCTAGTTTATCCAACATATCTAAGACCGTCGTAGTCGGGGGTAGCAGCACAGGGCGCTATGTGGCTGAGTGTGTTTAGCAAGCCAAGCCAAGTTTCACAAAGGCCTAAATACTACCTTCCTGTCCATATGGAACCAGTGGCTTTCACATGTCACCCAAGCGGAAATGTATTGCAAGTGTGCTTCCCAATAATACACCAAGAGGTTAGGGCAGGCCAGTCCCCCATCACAGGGTTGCGTCAAGAGAGCGTTAGAAATTCAGGCCGCATCCCATTCCATATAAACATGCACAGGTCACGATGAAGCCATGTAATATCGTCCTGTGGGATTAGTGTAGGGAGAGTCTGGAAAAGGCAGAGGACTCGTGCTACGATATTCTTTTAACCAAGTTAACCTCCCCCTGCCACAATATGTAGAGAGACCGCCATTTCTGAAGATCCTCCATAATCGCACAGTAGCCAATTTGCAACCGTCCAGGTAGTGAGTGTGGGTGAGAAGTTAAGGTCCAGATATCTGATCGCACCAGAGGAAAGATTGGAAGGGGGCTAGTCCTTGTGACATGGGTACATCATGTTTCTGGACCATCAGATTGAGTATACTCGATTTAGACATGATCACCTTGAAGCCTGAAGTAGCTGCATAGGCGCTAAGGCAAGATACCACGGCCAGGAGGAAATGGCAGGGCGCATCAGAATAAGAAGCAGGTCATCCACAAATAAATTAACTTGATGTAGCTGCCCTCCAAAAGGGATGCCCTCTATCTCCTTGGTGCAGCGAACACTGATGGCCAACAGCTCTACCGCTAGGGTAAATAAAAGCGCAACAAGGGACAGCCTTGTCTGGTGCCCCTGCCAATGGAAACAGGGTCTGTGGGATGCCCATTGAGCCTGATGGTGGCCATAGGAGCCACACAGGAAGGCATTTGCCATCTGTTTTAAAGAAAATATCTTTCTTATTTACCTGTTCAATTTTATATGTGTTTTTGTGTTGATTTGATTTCTGTAACTTCCTTAAATGTGAGTTTAAGTATATCCGTGGCAGACCTTTCTGCTTCCTTGTATTTTTAATAATAATTTTGTTGCTTCCGTCATCAGACTTGAAGCCCCTCTCCTGGATAGCTCATATCTGGTTAAATTATGTGGATCAGCTGTCTGCTTGTGGAATTCAGATTCTCCTAAATCACCAGTACAGGCTGAATCAGTGGGAAGACATAATGGGCCCGGTTACAACTTTGGAGGAGGCGTTAATCCGTCCCAAATGTGACGGATATACCACCAGCCGTATTACGAGTTCCATAGGATATAATGGACTCGTAATACGGCTGGTGGTATATCCGTCACTTTACCGTCACTTTTGGGACGGATTAACACCTCCTCCAAAGTTGTAATTAGGCCCTATATCTTTTAGCTAGAGCTTTAATAGCATAATTGGAGGGATGCTGAAGCACAGATTTTCTTAAATAGCGGATCATTAGTGTTATCTGCAATTATCTTGGCTCGTCTATGAAACACACTTTGTTCTTCATTCTCTGGCAAATGGCTGGAGTACTGTAGTAAAGCAAAATACAAACGCTGTGGGATAGCGTAACTGGATGGCTTCCCATGCCACTGGATTCAAGCTAGCCTGGTTGATGAGGGGTGAAACCCCGAAACCGGTCCCAGGATGCTTGTTTCCAGTCCAGTGAGGACCTGGCTTGGCAGTTCGGGCTGGACTGTTCCCATGAGGAACAGGGTCAAGACTGATTTGCATATGGCTGGGTCCAAACTGGGGTGGCATGGTGAGCAAAAGAACGATGGATTAAACCCAGATCTGTGACTGGGGGTGAGTGTTTGACAATGTTCAGCATTCCGTCCATCACTTGTTGTTTTTGCTTTGTCGCCCTAAGTGGGAAGGGTATGCCCAGACGTGGGTCCCGTGCTTCCCATGCCACTGGATTCAAGCTAGCCTGGTTGATGAGGGGTGAAACCCCGAAACCGGTCCCAGGATGCTTGTTTCCAGTCCAGTGAGGACCTGGCTTGGCAGTTCGGGCTGGACTGTTCCCATGAGGAACAGGGTCAAGACTGATTTGCCTATGGCTGGGTCCAAACTGGGGTGGCATGGTGAGCAAAAGAACGATGGATTAAACCCAGATCTGTGACTGGGGGTGAGTGTTTGACAATGTTCAGCATTCCGTCCATCACTTGTTGTTTTTGCTTTGTCGCCCTAAGTGGGAAGGGTATGCCCAGACGTGGGTCCCGTGCTTCCCATGCCACTGGATTCAAGCTAGCCTGGTTGATGAGGGGTGAAACCCCGAAACCGGTCCCAGGATGCTTGTTTCCAGTCCAGTGAGGACCTGGCTTGGCAGAACGATGGATTAAACCCAGATCTGTGACTGGGGGTGAGTGTTTGACAATGTTCAGCATTCCGTCCATCACTTGTTGTTTTTGCTTTGGAGTACTGTAGTAGCCCAGTTAAGATGTAGTTAGCTTGATTATTGTTTTGGAGGCCATCTTCTTACTAAACAGCCTTCAGGTCTGAAAATTGAGAAGCTGTTTGTTTACACCGTTATTTTCAGACTTGAGTATTTTTGTTTTAATCAAAGGGCATCCATGGCATGGGGTTAGCTGCAAGGCCCGACCCAGAGCCCCCTGAACGGAGCCTACCCCAATAGCCAGCCAATACAAACCCAACATTTTATCCCCATTTATTTTTATTATTGTACCACGGTGCCCCCACAAAACCTTCACCTACATGGAACCGTGGAAGCATGCAAGCTTCACTTATTGAAGCCTGCAAGGTCCTGTGGTTCCATGGGGGAGCAGCTTGTGCTGTAGCTCCTGCGAGAATCCAGCTGAACCTTCTGGGAGGCGTGTGCTTGGTCCCTTGGTTGTTATTTTAGTCCAGTGGAGGGCACGGATTTCTCTGGGTTCAACCACAGAAATGTCGGGGTAACGGTAGTCCTACCAGAGCCCTTATATTTTTTTCTATTCAACATCAGGACATAGGGCCTAAATTATTATGTCCTATAATTGAGGGCGCAACACTTGTGTTCAAACTGTATATGACTGATCAGATTGTTTGGTCCTGCAGGACCGAGAAGACAGATGGGAGGAAGAAAGATCCCTTGACCATTTTTTTTTTTTTTTTGAGTATGGCAAAACACATTTTTTCCTCTTGACCTTCGATGAGTAGCTTTGCATACCCTTCCCCCTGTGAAGTTAGCTGCACCTCTTGAAGCTTAAGAGAGTGATCACCATCTTCAGATTCTTTTTCCACCCTTTTGTGACCTGTACTGTTCTAGGTCTCCGTACATGTTATGTTCTACTTTATTTGAAAAACAACCACCTACTCTAGGGGAGATGGGGCAGTTGGATACGATTCTTGAAAAGCCTTCATGCTGCAAAACTACTCCTAAAGGTAAGCGTTTCTATTTCATTGTGAATTTTGTTTCGGGATTCATATGTTGTGTATTAATCATTGCACAGTATTTACCCCACCAAGAAGTTTGGATTGAAGTAAGTGAGTGTGTTTGTGAACAGGTGTTTTAAGGCCTGCCCTATTGAAAATTCCAATAAATACAATACTTCCAATAAAGCTCTTTTCTTAATTGAACTCTGGATGCTGTAAGGCCCATCTGCGATTTGGTTAAAGACTCATGAGTAAGGTCAGTAGTGGACAGTTAGTCAATTTATTGGAACCTGCCTCTTTTCTATCTTCTCACAATCATATTTTCTTGCTAACATGCCCAGATAGGTCACAAGGTGGGCTTCAGCAACATAGAACATAGTTTTGATAGTATTTCAGGTTTTGGCCTTATGTTGACAGATCTGAAGAAAGCTTTTTTTTCTGAAAGTATTGGAAACATATACTGTGAGGGATAATTAACTTGGTTGTAATATTGTCTACACGGTAGTGCTTCACGAAAAAGAGGAAGGAGTACTATGTTAAAACCATGCAGATATTATTTATGGATGCACTGGCTAAGAATGGCAGACAAGATTCTTTTTTCCCTAGTGGGCTCAGCTCTTTGTCTCTCTTCTAATAGCACTCTTTCTAGATTGTAGAATGCCTGGTTGGTGACCACTATCCATTTTGCAAGGGTTCCCTTTGTGATAGGCATGCCTATATTTTCAGAAGCAAATCAAACAATGAATTGGTTTCCATTCCTGTATTCTTTTTTTCTTGTTTGAGTAGGACTTAACTACTCTTCTAATGCCCACCATCAGAGTCTTATGGCTGTTGCAAGAAAGCTGGTAGCTAGAATGTTTAAATGACTTGAAAGTGATATATAACTTCAGGCAGATAATGTGGGCTTTCCCATGACTACACTTATCTCTGTGTACTTGTAGGTATGTTCCTTATATTGCGAGTGCCTCCAGTTGCATAACAATGTAATGGTTACCAAGGAAGACATTTCTAGTGTTATGAATTTTAGTTGTGCATTGGCTCAAATGGTGTCTTCATTAGCTGTGATAGAACTAGGTTAAGGTTCCATATAAACGTAGATGCTGATCTTGGTGGTGCAATTATTTCAACCTCTTCTAGGAACCTTTTAATGACCAGTGAGGTCAACTGGATTTTGCGCGTGGGTGCCTTGATGTATGCCATGATCGCTGTCAGTTCTATTTTACAGATGCGTACAAAGGTTTCGCATCCAATAGGTAAGTTGGGCATCTGAACATGGCTTCTCTAATAATGTAATATATTAGACTTTCTTTCACCAGTGGATGAAACTGTTCCACTTAACGGTATAACCATGAACTGTTGTGGATCTCCTGTCTTCCCCTCAGCACCACCATCCATATCTGAGGTAGCCTGAAGTGACCGAACTGCATATTCTAAGGAGCTGTCACAGACTGAGGCTTTTGGTCTTTGGGTTACACACTTGTCCATCTTGTCTCATGAACAAGTCTTGTGAGATTGGCAACTTCATTACTTTGTCATGTGCCACTTTCTTTTTTTTTTTTAAACCAGGTCTGTCATTGTTTGGCAGTCTCATTGTGGGGCTATTAGAATTATTCTCATGGTTGTCTACACTTGTTCATCACTGAGGTAGCAATGATATTGGTAGAAAAGGTATGAAAAATTCTTCAATAATCTATCAACAGGACATGCAGTAGAGGAGAGGCAGACTGTGTGGTTACCTGGACGCAAAGTTTTGGAATTTAGTTTTCACATGGATTATAAACAGGTCTACATGTGGTGTGCTCCACTGTTGGAAACATTTGTTCAACCTGTTCTTGCTTAGGATCACACTTGTGTGCCGAGCCTTCTGGTATGCGATAAAACACAACATTCTTTCCCTCCCTGTTTGTTCAGGTAGAACACTGTTGATGTGCTGTCTGTTTGGATCTGTAAGTCTTTCCCTGACCAACATGTGGAACGCTTTCAGTGCTAGGAATACAGGCTTGAGTTTCAGCATATGTATCTGCTTGATTGCTTCCAGAGGACTCCATTGCTCTTTGATGATTGGTTTCCCCACGTGTGCAACAACCAGTGTGTAATGCATCTGGGGGACAGTTGCTTGAATAATCTGCTTTTGCATCTTCTCTTTACCCACCACTAGATCCTTCCAGTTCCCCATTGGATCAGCAACCATTCCTGAGCTGGTCTCATGCAATCTGGAGAATGGGACTAGTGAAATACAAGAGGTCAACGTTCTCAGTAACTTCATCACAGTTCTCACTGTTAGAATGTCCCTTCTGATAGAGGCCAGCTTATTCAGTCAACACAAGAACTCTCTTCTGTACCAGAGAAGCCCTTCCTTTGTTTAAGTTTAGGGTTGCCCCTAAGAAAACCTTCTCTTGCTCAGGTATTGGGAGATGCTCTTCATATTTAAAAGGAAAAAAACAGTGTCTGTAAGCTCTCTTCAAAGAGCTCACTTTCACCATCCAGTTATGAAGCTAGGGATTGACATGTATCCCCTGATTTCTGAGGTGAGCCACCATCACTGCATTGCTTTTCATGAATACCCTGCACAAAGGGAAGTACTTTGAAGTGGTAAAGTAAATCATTCACCACAAACCGAAGGTATTTTCTGTGACCGCTTTTAAGTAGTACATGAACATAGAAGTCTTTGAGGTCTATGATCGCAATGTTGTGTCCTTCCTTCAGGATAGGTATGACCTCCTCCAGAGTAGTTATTTTTTAATCTCTTTGTCTTTACGAATCAATAGAGGAATCTGAGATTTATGATGGCCCTCAGATTCACATCACTTTTTTGGTACCAAATATTATATGGAGCACACACCCTTCTTGCATGCTGCAGGGGGGAACTTTTTCTGTGGCTCTTTTTTTCACCTGCTCTAGGAGTTTAAGTTCTTACCCCCTGTAAAGTTCTTTGATAGTTTGTGTTTGTACTTGCATTCTATGCAATAGCCCAACTATATAAGAATTTGTCTGAGGTGATTGTCCCTCACTCATGAAGGAATACTCCTGACATGCCCTCTAATGATGTTGGATGTCAAGGGTCTTTTTTTAACAGTTCCTTGGAGATAGATGCCAATCATCTTGTGTACTGACTTTTACCCCTTCCCCTCTCTCAAAAAGGCTGTCTCTGGTACTGTCATAAGGTGCTTGATCCTGAGGGTAGAAAGACCTTCTACCTGTATGTCTACTCTAGGAGCTGAAGGCTCCCCTGAACTGTAGGGCTCGCATGGCCTTGGCTATATCACTGTCCTTGTTCACTTGTTGCAGAGACTCATCCAAAGCCAAGCTGAACAAGATGTGCCCATTAAGGGGATGCTACTTGTGGAGATCTGCGCCTCTTGCTTGAAGCCTGGGACCCTAAGTCAGGTGTGGCTTCTGAGTCTGGTACCTCTGCACATTTGCCTACTTGCAGTATCCACAGTAGCCAGGGTTGACTTGAGGAATGTGTTAGCTATCATTTTCCTTCTTGTATTATACCTTTGACCCTTTTCTTATAATAGCCTAGAAAGTGGTATATCACCTCCCACTTTTCTCCCACCGTTGGTGGCAAAAGCTGTTCAAGAGAGCATTGAGTTTGCGATTTTCTAGTGTACAGAGGCTTCTCTCTCCACTTTCCTGCTTGTCATGTCTATCCTCTTCCTCTTTTTGTCTGCTGGTGGTCCTGTGAAGGAGGGAGCATTTACCCTTTTCCTGGCTGTTGACACTACGGCCGAGTCAGCCAGGCCATCGCTTTTAATGTATGTTGGGAATTACAGTGAGTTGTATTTCCATCAACTCAGACTTCAAGGATGCAGGTTCCTTGAATGCTTCTTTCCCCTTATCTATAATGCCAGGTACCATGAGAAGAAACAGAGTTTTCTTTTTCACCGGTAGTCATGTCTCTTACAGGAAGCATGCTTCAGTTTGCTCCTTCTTTAGGAGAGAGCCAGAGGTGTAAGCAGCCCTTTTAATGAGAGAAGTGTATATTTAAAGGTTGAGTGGTGAAAGCCTGAAAACCTGTGTGGGTGTTTCCTCAGGATTTCTGACACCTTTTGCGAATCTCTTCCCCTTCCCTCAGTTTCTACCAGTGTCAAGCTTTCAATGTAGGACCCTCTGATCCTCCTGGGCCACGTCTGTATCTTCCAAGACTTTCTGATCACTGGAAAGTCGGGGTTCCTAAATGTACTGTTAGGAATTTTGAATGTGCCAGGACATAATGTGCCCATTTTTGTCTCTCCCTTATCATAAGGGTTGATGGAAGGAACTCACAACATGCTTGATCCCATCACGGTCCATTCTTCGACCGCATGGTTGAAGCCCAATTGAAAGCTTGTGATTTTGGAGGTTTTCTTTGATGGTGTCTTCATCTAGAGCTCTTCTTTGTCATCAATGAGTTTTCGGTGTCTCTTACCCGAAGATGTGAACGCTGCTTCTATATTAAACTTTGGGGGGAAAAGAAAAGGGAAAAATGGCAACCACCTACTGGAGCTTTAAAGGGTGTGTCTGAATACAAGGGGAAGTGGTGTGCCCACCTACTGGTAGATGCTGAGGTCAAAGAGGACTTTCCAAACCCAAACTGGCTCGAGAAGCAGGTCCACAACGCAGCACCACACTTGCTGCTTCGTACAGCAGGTCTCCAGTTTCACACCTTGGCTTGCCATTTGCGTGTCTGTTCTGTATTTGGCTCGTGGTTAGCACATGTTACTGCCTTGTCCTGTCTTGCCATGTTATTTGTAGCTTGTTAGTGCATCTGTTGTTCGCGTTTTCCCGTTTCTCTTCTTTTTCTCCAGTTGCACCTGTTTTGCATTATTGTCTATTGCTGACTGCTGTACAAGTTATTGTATTTGCCTAATTTAAATATTTTCCAGTTTTTTCCTTGTATTTTCTCCTCTCACCATGGCTTCCAGGCCGTTTTTCGACACCCACCTCCTGCTTGCTTTGCTCACCGCCCGCCAATGCCCTTCCTACTCCCAGGACGCAAAACGGCTGTGCTGCTGGCACACCAAAGGCAAGCCAGTCAGCATCAATCTACGCTTGGATCGCCCCCAGCACCAGGAACCCTGGCTCTCCTGCTACATGCAGATAGATTGCCGTCTAGCTCAGAGCCCTGGACCCAAGACTCCGTAACAACAACTGCTGCCACACCTCTCCAGGATCAATAGTAGGATCTTTTTCCTGTTGGCACTGTCTCTTCTCTTGCAACACTGAAACACCCACATGTAGGACATCCACCACCACGCTGATCATGACAGAGTCAGAACAAATCCATTGGCTTTTGCGCAACACCAGATCACACTGTAAGCAGGCCACCTAGATCCGGGACGCCATCACACCCCTAACCCAGACGTCATCTTCCTTGACGAGACTCGGCTCAACCCTGCATCTGTGCCCAACAACGCCTCACAACCCCGGACGGCTACAAGATAGCATACTGCGACCGCATCAACAAATACTGAGTTGGAAACGCCATCATCCTCAAAGAATCCATCCCACTCCACCGCCACCGCAGATGACACCACCCCGATCTTGGAAGACCTCAATTTCCAACTCCAGACCGATGGCAAAAACAAGGCACACTCGCCTATGACTTTCAGGACCACACCCCAGCTTCTGCGACGCCATCCCCGAAATTCATTCTCCCACTCGCCATTGACTCCAAAGAACAAGTTAATTACCTTCGGTATTGCATTATCTGGTAGGGACTCTATCTAGCTGAAGATTCCTTACCTTTGAATCCCTTGGTGTCAGCTTCGAACCAGCAATCTTTTTGCTGAGCAATACCCTGCGCGTGTTATCGGGTGGTGGTGTTTGGTTCCGTGTGCGTAGTCTGGCTCCGCGTGGCTTTGTCAGCGTAGTTTGAGCTGTCTATGACATCATGGTCATCTATATAGACGCCACCTCTGCGCGCATGTCAGTTCTTTTATCCACAAAACTTTCACACCAGCAGTGCAGAGTTGTGGATAGAACCAACATTTGTTTGTGCAAAACTAGGGTCCTGAGAACGGATAAACCCTAACCCTACTAGTCATATCCGCAGAGCAGGGAGGCATAGGTGGGTGTAAGGAATCTGCAGCTAGATGGTCTCTACCAGATAATGCATTACCAAAGGTAAGTAACTTGTTCATCTGTTAGACTTCTAGCGGGCAAAGTACCCGTCCCTTCGTACCGGACTGTCCAGGCATTAATGTTTCACAAACGTGTGCAAGGACGCCCACGTTGCTGCCTGACAGATCTCCAGGACTGGTACGCCTTGAGCTAGCGCAGTGGTAGCAGCTTTGCCCTTATTAGAGGAGGCTGCATCCTGGCCAATGCTTAGCATATCCTAATGCAGAGAACGACCCAGCGCGAAATGGTTTGCTTCCACACTGCCTGACCCTTCTTTGCTCCAAGGTACCCCACAAAGAGTTGATCATCCACCTGGAACTCTTTTGTGTGGTCAAGGTAGAACGACAACACTCTTTTTGGGTCCAGTCGATGGAGTTGCTCCTCTTCCTTAGAGGGATGCTGTGGAGCAAAGAAGGTGGGCAAGGTGATATTCTGACTCAGGTGGAATGGGGTCACCACCTTGGGGAGGAAAGAGGCATGAGTTCTGAGAGCCACTTTATCTGGAGGGAGAGTGAGATACAGTGGCCATGATGACAGGGCTTGCATGTCACTCACCCTCCTGGCAGGTGTTATTGCCACTAAGAAGGCTGTCCTGATGGTCTTGAAGGTGAGCAGCTGGAGGGGACAGTTGTGTAGTAAAGACTCGAAGGGAGCACACATTAGAAATGTGAGGACAAGATTTAAGTCCCATTGAGGCATAATAAAGGGCGTAGGGGGAAACATATGTAAAAGCCCTTTGAGGAATCTATGTACAATGGGAGATTCGAACAAGGAAGGCAGCTAAAATAGCCCTTAAGAGTCCCTAAGGTAGAACCCTGCTGGGCTAGAGACCGTCTTAGTGGAGGGATGCCTGGCTGCCAAAATAACCTTACAGACTTCGTGAGGAAGGTCAAAAGCCATCAACTGCTGCCGCTCAATCTCCACGGATGAAGGCACAGAGTTGACAGGTTCGGGTAGAGAACCCTCTCCTGCAACAGACAATCCTCTCTAAGGGGCAGTCTAATCGGAGGATTGATGCTCATTTTAAGTAGCTTGGGATACCAGACTCTCCGTGCCCATTCCGGAGCCACTAAGATGACTTGGGCCCGGTCGTTCTTGATCTTCTTGAGAACTCTGGGCAGAAGTGGTATGGGAGGAAATGCTTATAGGAGGCCGGAGTTCCAATTGCGACAAAAAGTGTCGCAGAGCGATTGCCTCCTTGGAAACTCCAATGCGCAATACTACTGACAATGCGTGTTCTCTGTCGAGACAAACAGATCTAACCAAGGCTCTCCCTACTGCTGAAAGAGTCCGGATGGAGATAACATTTGTGATCCGCTAGGCATCGCCGGCTAAGTTAGTCTGCCCTGGCGTTCAGAGAACCTGCCAGGTGTTGAACCACCAGGTTTATACCCTGCTGTTCCAGCCCTGTCCAGAGACACAGAGCTTCTTGACAAAGGATCCGCGACCCCACACGGCCCTGTTTGTTGCAGTACCACATTGCGGTGGTGTTGTCCGTTAACACCTGCAGTAACATACCCTTCACAATAGGAAGAAATGCTTTCAATGCTAGCCGAATCGCCCTGAGCTCCAATAAGTTGATATGGAGCCCGGATTCTGCCGGAGGCCTGAGGCCCCTGATCTCCACTTCTCCCAAATGGCTGCCCCATCCCAGAAGTGACGCATCTGTCACTACTGTGAGATCTGGTTGGGGAATGGAGAGGAGTCTGCATTTGACCCAATCCCAGTTTACTAACCACCACTGCATGTCTTTTGCCGTTCCCTCTGAGATCTGAACCGCGTCGGAAAAATGTCCCTGATGCTGTGCCCACTGGAACTTAAGGTCCCATTGCAGAGCCCTCCTATGCCATCTGGCATGTTTGACTAACAGGAGGCAGGAAGCCATGAGTCCCAACAGCCTCAGTCTCTTTCTCACCGAAATCCCGGATAGAGGCTGAAATATCGGTATCATAACCTGAATCTCCTGGACTCGTTTCTCTGGAGGATAGGCCTAAACTGCACTGTGTCCAGAACAGCTCCAATAAAAGGCAGCTTCTGAGAGGGAGTC
Organism: Pleurodeles waltl; assembly: GCF_031143425.1. NCBI lineage: Eukaryota > Metazoa > Chordata > Amphibia > Caudata > Salamandridae > Pleurodeles > Pleurodeles waltl. The sequence goes on along the minus strand of NC_090440.1, from coordinate 745,339,350 downwards.
AGGTGTGACTTCGGCACGTTTATAGTGAACCCCAACGAATGCAGGAGTCCCGCAGTAGTCTAAAGTTGGGTGAAGAGAGCCTGGGGCGTCGGAGTCTTCAACAGACAGTCATGGAGGTAGGGGAAGCTGCCACCACCGCCATCACTTTGGTGAACACCTGAGGGGCACTGGTGAGACTGATGGGGAGCACAGAAAACTGAAAGTGCTCGCGGCCCACCTTGAACCGCAAGTAATGCCTGTGGGCGGCCAGGATGGGGATGTGAAAATACCCATCCTGCAAGTCCAACTTTACCATCCAGTCTCCTTGTTCTAGGGCAGACAAGACCTGAGCAAGAGTGAGCATCTTTAATTTCTCCTTTTTGAGGAAGAGATTGGCTTCCCTTAAATCGAAAATAGGGCGAAGACCCTTGTTCTTTTTGGGATTCAGAAAGTAGTGGGAATAACAACCACTGCCTACTTTCTGAGATCGGGACCCTTTCTATGGCCCCCTTGGCCATGAGAGCTGTAACTTGCTCGTGGACTAAGATCAAATGATCTTCCATCAGTCGCTCTTTTACCTGAGGAATAAAGGTAGGGAAAGACTGGAAGGGGAGGGAATAGCCCTTCTGTATGATCTGCAAGATCCATTTGTCAGATGTTATGGCTTGCCAGTGAGGGAAATGAAATTGAATCCTCCCTCCAATTGGACGGACATGGTCTTGCAGAACCATACTAGGAGGGCTTGGACGTTGCGGAAGAGCGGGGGCTGGGTGGTGGTCGACCACTGGCTAGACCCTCTGGATCTGAAGGTACCACGACTGCTGGTGAACAGGTGCTGAGAGACCCAAGGATCTGGCTGTAACTCGGAAATCCTTGATTCTCTCAAGCTCAGAGTCTGCCTTTTCACCAAAAAGGCGTGTGCCATCAAAAGGTATGTCCATCAAGTTTGACTGGACATCCCCTGAAAAGCTAGTGATAGGCGTGGCGTCGGAGGGCCACTTTTGACGAAATCGGCCTTCCTAGCGAGTCGGTCGTGTCCAATCCACACCTGATGGTAAACTTGGCTGCATCTCTCCCATCCTTGACAGCCTGGGCAAGAGTGTCCCTTACGCCCTCCAGGACCGAATCAGAAAAATTGCCCAATAGGCAGGAGGTGTTTACCAACCTCAATGCCAGGCTGGAGGAAGAAAACAACTTCTTCCCAAGTTGGTCCAGCCTCTTGGATTCCCTATCCGAGGGGAACGGAAGGGAAGGCACCACAGGAAGTGGAGGCTTGGACCACCAAGCTCTCCGGGGTGGGGTGTTGGGTTAGGAAACCAGGGTCACTTGGAGCTGGTCAATGCGGCGGCCGGTTGTCCTATTGACAGGAGCCCCTGTGCTGGGTTTGGACCACATTCACAGAAGGACATCTGTGAGAGCTTCATTGAAGGGCAACATCGGCTCTGATGTAGCAACCCCTGGCTGACGCACCTCTGTCAGAAGATTAGTAGGCAAGTCTAGGTCCTAGACCCCAGCTGCCCTACGCACCACTATGGCAGAAGATGCCCCATCCTCTGTAGCCACAGAAGGAGGTGAGAGCATGCCAGCATCTGGAGAAGTATCCAGTCCACTGGCTTCCCCTAGATCCCCATACCTGTCCTGTTCATGCTCCAATCCATATTCTAAAAAGGTCCTTAGACCCCCACTGCTCACCTGTGCCTGGCTCTTCAAAATAAGCCTCAGGCACTGATCTGGGCCTAATCAGTGCCGTCAAAGTCAGAATCAGCATCGTGCGACGTCATTCGGACACATCAGGAATGAGGATGGGGCTACTACCACCAGTGGGCACTGGTGGTGGAGGGAGCGTCAGCGTCTGGCCTAGCGCCGGAGGAGGCCGACTGTGAGAACCCGGCCTAAGGCACTGGCGTTGAATCCGATGGGGCCCCTGCCCAAAGACCCACCAGAGGGGGCAGCACGCTCAAAAAGAAGGTGCATACCCTCATAAAATTCCTTTAATTGATTGGGGTCTCTCCGGCTCCCGGAAAGGGGAATGGGGGAAGACGCGGAGTCGGTCCTGGCAATGGCTCCGCAGAACAGTGCTCGGAACGTCTACGTTCCCAAGATGCCTTGTCGGCAGACGGGCGTGACGAAGTCGAAAACTGCTTGGACTTCTTCTTCTTGTGCCTCTTCCCCGAGTATCTCGAGTGAGACGGAGAGGACCTGGGACTCCTGGAGTGGTTCTGCAACCTCCCCCTTGAGTGGGACCGTGACCTCCTAGGAATCGTGCCGACCGAAGTCGACTGCCGGGCCACCATGAGCTTTAGGGACCACTCCCTCAAAGCTTTCGGGGCCGTGGCCTGACAGTTGGAACATGACGTTGAGTCGTGGTCCCTGTTGACATACCAGAGACATACCTCATGGGGTCCGTCACCGACTTCGCGCGATGGCAGGCACGGCTTAAACTCCATCTTCGTAGAGGACATATACCTCACACAGACAACAAAAATACTCTACAAAATGTTGAAAAAAGGCTTGCCAAAAAAGGCAAGGGTAGATTCCAGATCTGGGCTTAACCGCCGCGGAAGGAAATTAACTGACATACGCTCGCCGAGGTGGCATCTATATAGATGACCATGACGTCATAGATGGCTCCAACTATGCTGACGAAGCCACATGGAGCCGGACGACACATGCGGAACCAAACACCACCACCCGACGGCGAGCGCAGGGTATTGCTTAGCAAAAAGATTCCAGATTCGAAGCTGGCGCCAGGGAATTCAAAGGTAAGGAATCTGCAGCTAGAAGTCTCTATCAGATCATTACATCTTCCTTGGAGACCTCAATTTTCACCTCAAAAACACCAACACAGCCAACCTCCTCAAAAGTAAACATGGGCCTCACCCAACTAGTCACCGACCCCCACACACTATGCAACAGAGTCAAGTACAGCCATGTCACTGAGCTCACCTAGACAGACCACACACTCGTTCACTTTACTATCTCAGGGTACCCCGGCACAGCCACAAAGCCGCCCAGCACCTCACACCACACCTGGCACAAAGTATCAGCCAGTGGACCAATGCCCTCAACATCTCCCGTCCTGACACCGCAGCCAACCTAGAACAAGCTGTCAAGAACTTCTATGCCTGGATCACCGATTGTGCGACAGAGTCAAACCCACCTAACCGTAGACAGCCAACAAACAAGTTCAGTTGGTACACCACAGAACTGAGAGACACAAAACTCAAGTGCGAGCGATGAAAAAGGAAATGGCGCAATAGCAAGAAACCCACAGACCAAACCACCTAAAAGACTTCCCTCAGCCAATACCACCAACTACTGAAAGAAATTAAAAGGGGCATGGGTCCCTAGTCGAATGTATCGAAGCCGGATCTAACCACAGCAAAGAACTCTTCAACATCGTCAGAGAATTCACAAACCCATCAGCCACCAAAAACATCATCACACTTTCCCAAGAACTCTTCGACATCCTAGCGGAATTCTTCCATGACAAGACCTCTAGCATCTACAAAAACTTCAACCACTGTCTAGGACATCCTCAGTCTCCTCGATCACTCAGATGCTAACCTTGACCACCTGTTCACCACTTGGGACCAGCTCACCACAAAAGAACACCACAGCCATCATGAACTCTGTCCACTCAGGAGCTCCCACGGACTGCTGACTACACTATGTTTTCAACCTCTAGAAGCCAGATGTTAACAAAAAAGCTCACTGCCATTTTCAACGCATCCATCACCACTGTCACATTACGAATAGAAACATGCAGAAGTCAAACTCCCTGCTAAAAAACTGTCCACCAACCCAAACAAATCCATGTCCCTGCTCCCCTTTCCTGCCAGTCATCAAAAAGGCCATCAACCGCCAACTCACACATCAACTAGAGAACAACAATCTTCTGGACACCTACCAATCCAGATGACACACCAACCCCAGCACTGAAACCGCCCTGATCGCTGCCACCGGCGACATCAGAACCCTCCTGACTGGAGAGAAAAGGCAGCCCTGATCCTCCTCGCCCTCTCAGCAGCATTCAAACCTGTATCCTACCACACCCTTATCAAGAGGCTCCATCACATTGGAATCCAAGGAGCGACCCTCAAATGGATTGCTTCCTTCCCCATCAGAAGAATCCAGAGGATTCCACCTACCACCATTCATATTGGAACCCAAGAACATCAACTGCGGCTTCCCTCAAGGCTCGTATCTCGGCCCTACATTGTTCAACCCCACATTACCCCCTTGACGCACATCATCAGAGCCCAGGGACTCAACATCCCATCCTATGCAGATGACACCCAGCTCATCCTTTTGCTATCAGAAGACCCCTGCACCACAAGGGACATCTTCCGGGGGTGCCTGACTAGCATCGTCAACTGGATTGAAAACAAAAGCCTTAAGATCAACACAGACAAAATGGAAGTGATGATCTTTGGGAACAACACCTCCTTGTAAAGCCACTTAGGTGGCCTTCCCAACTAGGCCCCTCACCCACTCAGACAGCCCATTTGCGCAACCTTGGAATTATCCTGGACAGCAAGCTCACCATGAAAAGTCAAATCAAGCAGCATCTTCTGCCTGCTTCCTCACTCTTGGCATGCTCCATAAGATTTTCAAATGGCTCCCCGTCTGCACCAGATAAACCATCACTTAGGCCCTAGTCAAGAGCTAGCTGGACTACGCAACACACTGTATGTAGGAATCACCACACCCCTCCCAAAGAGCCTGCGACCTTCCCAAACGAACACAGCATCGGCATCCCACACCTCAAGAAGCTCCACTGGCTCCCCATTCAGAAGAGAAGTCAATTTAAGATGCTAATCCACACCTACAAAGCCCTTCACAAGCAAGCACCACCATGCATCAACTACCGTGTGAACTTCCACTGACCCTCCAGACACTTGCACTCCACCTTCCTTTCCCTTATGCACACCACCTGCATCTGCTGAAGTAACAGTGGAGGATGCTCCTTCTGCTACCTCACTAAGATGTACTGGAACAACCTCTCCCTTCACCTCCGTACCTCACCCTTTCCTCTGGAATTCAGGAAGGCACTCAAGACCTGGTTGTTCAACTGATCCTTACTGAAGCAGCAAGGTTCTCGGCACCTGGATAACTTCACGGCTGATTAGCTGTGCTTTATAAATCCTGCTTGACTGACTGATTGAAGCACTAGATGGAAGAATAATGCACACCACGTGAATCCAGAACAGATTCATGCTGCAAAACATTTATTACACAATTAACAATTTCAATATGCAATTCTTGGCAATAAGATAAAGCTAACCCTATACGCAATACATTTATTATGCATTTTGCATTCTCTTAAAAATAGTTAATAAGGAAAATATCAAATACTTTACAACTTTATCTTTTAAATTTGAGCTTCAAGAGGAAACATTCTTACCAACTGTGACAAAGTCTGTGAACATGTGCTTTGAATTAATGTTCAGCCCAATCATGCTTTCTTTATCTCAAATGACAGCGGTCCAAATTGAGTTCCCCATCTAACATCATTTGAACGGCTAACCGGGGTAGAGGAAGAAAGCACGTGCTTTGCACAGTTTGCACTTTCACCTGCTCCTACCTGGCCTCCAGTGGATGACCAATACTGCAGTAGCCCTAATTTTTCAAAAAGAAAACCTTCTGAAAAGGGCTTGACAGAAATTACACTTGCCACCAAGTCCTAGGCTAGTGCTCATTGAGTGCAATGGATTCTATCTGAATATTCTATTCTCACGGAAAATGATTTTTTTGAGAGAGAAGCTGAACTATACATGTACAGCAAAGTAGTGCCAATAGAGGCTAAGGCAGAAAAGAGGCCCACCTATGTCTCATGGGACCCTTCATTTTCGTTCAGTTAGCTAACCTCACCAGACCTGGAGAGTCCTTCACAATCAGTAGCGTCCAATCATCAACATTACCTGCATATCGGAGGCATCAGTCCGTGACAATTCAAAAAGTAAGTATAGGATAAAAAATCCAGGCTTGTACAAATCAAATAAATCACTTGTTTCTCACAGTAAGATAATCAATGTCCATACTAATAACCATACACATAATGTTGACAACCCCTTCCAAATATTCACATTCTAAACCAAAAAATAAACTTCATGGTAATCTCAAAACTGTTCCAGTACTAATTTAGCAGAAATCACCTGATTAAGAACTGCACACAAATGGAGTAAAATTATGCTTTACAACATACTGAAATTACAAATATTAGAATACCTAACATTAGGATCCTTAAAACAGATTTCACAAAACAGCCCTAACATAAATGTATACCAATAATATATATTTTTTTAAAGTTCAGCAATGACCCATGTTAAGTGAGGACAACATTCCACATGATGTGATGGCACGCCTGATGTAATTAGCTTATTTTATAAGTGAAGTCATCATGCATGTCACAGATAATATCAATTGTGATGTCCACTCACAACATGAAGCAGTAGACTGGGCATGGTTAAATACATGAAGCAACCTTAACTTCTCAATTTATTTTTTTAATCGCAGTTACCATTACATAAGTGTAGTTTGTGATTATCAAACAATGGTATCTGTTTGCATCTCTGTGATGACAAGTGATATTAATGATGCATTATTGATATTAGGTGCAGGTCTAAGTCACTAAAACAAACATAATGAGACTCTGTACAGCGTTGCACACAATTAAATCATACTATATACCGTTCCATCGTAATACTTTGTTTCGTGATGTGTAAGTATGTGTAGAACAACATCAATACAATGGATATTATTTGCAGACCTGCCACAGATTTGGTGTATGAAATATGTTTATTCACAACAAAGCAACGATCATAATGCACACTAATTCACAACTTGGAACATATGTGACCTGCATTTCACTACAAGCTCATGCTTTCATTGTGCTGTTTTGCACAACAGATGTAAGGGCAGAAGAAGTAAGTGTTGATGCGAGAACCAGCTCATGTTGCACAATGAAGAGTAAGTTGTAGTGTGATTTTGAAGGATAGATCTACTTTCCCAGGACATCAACAGTAGGAATCCAACCCAGTCCACTGGAAGAAGATGGAAAGCCACAATTGGTATAATGGCATACCCAGTGACTTAGTTCAGATACTGAATGTTAAGCCTGGGCTTGTAGAAGCTCAGGGTTCAGCTTCAATTGTTCAAAGAAATATCAGACCAAAAACTGGACAAGGGCCTCCAGCACTGTTAAAACCTATGTACTAAACTGCCCATGTAGAATGATTTACAGTTATGTGAAAGAGAAGGTACACCCTCTTATGATTCATATCACAATTCTTCCTTTATACCTCACCAAGTCTAGTAGATAATTCAATGTCAAGAGACAAATACGCACCCATCACATTTATTATTATTTACTGACAAAAATTCAGTTAACAATCAAGCAAGTCTTGTGTCAAAAAGTAGTGTACCCCATGATTCACTAACATGTGGAACTGTAGTTGACAGCAATAACTTGAAGTGAACGTTTCTGTACCACTCTCCAACATCATGCAGAAGGAATCTCTTTATGTCCGGCCACAGAGTCTTAATGAGTTTGAGGTCTTGACGCCATTCCAAATCCAGATTTATTTATTTTTCTAGCTAATTCAGTAGTACATTTACTAGTGCATTATGAATCACTGACATGTTGTATGATGTATTTTCAGCTAACCTTTATCTGCTAGACAGATGGCCTCAGATATTCCTATAAAATGATACAGTAGAGAGGAATTTACAATAGACTCAATGGTTGTTAAGCATTCAGCTCCTTTTCTATTAAGCAGTGACAAATCATCACCTGCTCTGAACTATAGTACGAGTTTCTTGTAGTGATGGAGTTTGCTAAACATGTCTTTGTGCATTTACAGCCAAGAAGCTCCTCCTTATTCTTGACCATCCTCAGGCCATGTTCTGGAAGCCTTTTGTTTCACTCAGATGTGGTTTTGCAGGTTGAAGTGTGTAGTTTATGTTCTCTTTAGAGAGATGGTAGGGTTTTCCTAGCTACTCTTCCACAAATGTCACACTTGTTTGGTTTTACCAACAGACTCATGAACCTCAATTTTTAAGATATTGACAAAGTATCTTATGTATAATCCTGGGGTAAACTTGCCAGAGCTCTCATTCTTGGTAAGACTGGCAACCACTTTCAACCATTTTATTTTGTAAACACTAGTTGGAAATGGTTTCATATCTGTTTCCTGACTGATGAAGAGCAACGCTTCTCTGAGACAGTCTCACATACATTTTGACCTTAGTCTGGTGTCCAGGCCAACTTGACCAGGTTTCTGATTTTACATGCAGGGGACAGCAGTTCATGATGATCCAGGAAACCATGTGCACATTTATAACAGCAACTAATTTTAACTGACTTCTTAATCAATACTGAAAAAGTAAGGGTAAATTAACTTTTTCACACCAGGCTCATTAACCAATTTGTGTTGCTTAATAAATTATTACAAAGTGAAATTCGTGTTGTGTCATAAGAGGTTAGATGTATTTATTGTTAGAACTTAATTTACACTCGATAGAGGTCACATAAGTAAAACCATCGAAGGTGTACTTTTTTCACACCAATGTACTTAAGAAGGGCAATACACTCAGTGAGCTTGTTAGAATAATATAAAATCACGGTATAATGTATCCACAATGACTAGATTAAAAAGACCATCATTCAAATATTGGGAAATTTAAATTTAGTGGCATTGATAAGAAGAGACAGCACAGAAGTGGGTAAGACCATCTATTGTCACTTTAGAGCAATGAAAGAAAGTCTGTTTTGTGACTGGGAAAACAGAAAGTGATGGAAAGGGATGAAATAGCAAAATATATCATCATGTGGAAACAAATCTTACATGATGTGTATACATCTATATTAAGTTGAAGGCATATCAGATAGCAACAACAGAATAAATGCACTTACTAATCAAATGTGAAACACATGGGCAAGGTTACATAATGTACACAATACAGAACATCATATAAAGACCATAAATTAAACAAAGCCAGCAGGAATTAAGTGCTAATGCACACAAGCAACATTAAGCATGCATTACCACTTCAAGACCAGATCTATAGGCTTTGACTATGCATGCTCTGTCTGACGCAGCGGGATTGTGTGCTCTTATCCGTATGTATGTATGTATGTATGTAAGCATGTCCGCATACCTATGTGCGTGAGACATACAAGACTCCAAACTAAAAAAAAGAAAAAGCATGCTACAGTGACATAAAACAAAAAATGATGGCTTTCTGTGTACGATAAGTGAGTAGTCAGCGAGCAGATAATTAAAAAGCACATCATATGCTTAAAGGCATCCTGGCACTAAGACTAACTCAAAGTTCTACAGTTCTAGACACTTCAACAGAACCAATGCATTTGGGGAGACTTAAGATTCAGTAGTCTTCTTTTACATAAGGCGAGAGGACGCAAGTTTCACAGAGAGGAAGATGGAACAGAAAAGGAGCATCCTCCATGCCTTCCTCTTCTACAGCTTGGAACTTGTAACAGAATGGAAGAGCAAGAACGGAGGGGGAATTTTGGCATGTTTCCAAAAAAGAAAAAACTGTAGGAAGTACGGTTCAGTTACAAATAAGGCTTTTTGAGGGGAACAAAGCCATGCTTGTAATTCTTTTGGCTACTGACTGCCAGTGCAGCTTACAGCGAGCATCAGAAAATCCACGGCATTTTCTGAAATTCATAAGAAACCAAATTCATATGTTCATCACCCCTTGGAGCTTACACGTAGTTGAGTTTGGGAAAGCTAAGCAGCAGGCATTATAGTACCCGAGCCTAAAGATGAGACCAGAGTTGATAATGCAGGCTTTCGGGAACCATGAGATGAGATGAGGGGAATGATTTTCATTAGAAAGTAGCAGGATGCCACTATGGCATTTACTTGGGTGCTCAATACTAAGTTCTCAGTCAACCAAAAATATAAGCTCTTTGCTTTACTGATTGAAGTAGGCGGGGCAACAAAATAAGAGGGCCTATCAACTGAGGGCCATGGAAAATCTGGATAGCGGTTAGACTTCAAGATGCCTTTTATAGAGTCTCTGATATGTAAGTAAGTAAAAAAGCTTATAAAGCGTTTGAATGCCTGACTGCGTCTTGGAGCTAACGTTCTGAGAAAAGCCATTGAGCAAACCAACACAAGACTTTGGTGAGGAAGGAGAAAAAAAAAAAAATTTGTGTTTTCCTGAAGGTTCTCAGGTTAGATTGTGATCTTAAATGAAAGGGCAAGGCATACCACAATTTGCAAGCAGAATACAAGAAACTCCGGCCACCCCATCTCGCTTTATTGATTCTTGAAAGAGCTGTCAGCTTAGCTGAACTTGACCAGAGATTACGGTTAGGAAAATGTCAGCAAAAGATTTTTTGAAGGAATTCAGGTCCCATCTTGTGTAATAACTTATGCACTAGACAAAAAGTCTTAAATTGCATCCACTCAAAGACAGACAACCAGTGAAGTTTGATGAATACTTCGAGAAAAACAGATGAACTTTGGAATTTTGCAATCACGCTGCAGCATTTTGCAAAAACTGAAGTTTATGTAGCGTTCACTTCTGTATGCCCATATAAAGAGTATTACAGTAATCTAAGGCCACAATAATTCTTTTTGCAAATCTAAGGGAATGTAGGAGAAAATCTTAAAAATCCTGAGTAGATGGAAACAGGAAGACATGAGCGAATTGATATGATTGGAAAAACAGTTTCCCATCAAACACCATCCCCAGATTCTTGGTTTTCTTTACAGGAATGGGGAGAGGACCAAGATTAGGAGGCCACCAAGAGGTATTCCAGAATGTGGTATCATTTCCAAAAAGGAGAACCACTGTCTTTTCGGAATTTAGCTTCAGACAGTTCTCCTGTATCCACGTCACAATTTGCCTCTTGCAGTTATTAAAATTGTTGGCAGAGTCATCGAAATTGGATGACACTGATACTACAATTAGTGGCATCTGCGTATGAAATAACAGAGAAACTAGATTGGCTAGAGGAGTGGCACAGATGTTGAAAAGCATGGGACGAAGAGCCTTGAGGCACCCCGCACGGAAGAGATAAAGGAGCCAAAACAAACGCTCTGAAAGTCTCTGTCAGAATAAAAATACCTAAGGATGGTAAGAAATGCACCCTGAAAGCCGATTCTCTAAGACCGGTTGATGAGCAAAACATGTTCAACCATGTCAAACGCTGCCAAGAGATCAAGGAGAATCAAGCGCCACCCTACCTCCTCTATATACCGACCCTCGAACTGGTCCTCTGTAGTATGGGCCTTTTCATTCTCATAGTCAATTGGGTATCATCAATATAGGAGAATACACTGAACCCAGAACCCCTAATTAAGGCAGCCAAGGAACAAAAATAAATTTAATGGAGATGCAAGATCAAGGATCCCTACAGCACTCTGCAGGTAACTGAAATAGATATGAAATGAAAAAGTGCTGACATCTACCTTCTGAAGTAGGCAAACCATTGTCTAATATTATCTGCTAAACCAACATCTGCCACACAATTGATTAGAATGCCATGATCCACCATGTCAAACGCACAGGACAGGTTGAGGCAGGCAGTGATGTCCTCATTTAGATTGTTTCTTCAGTATGGTCACCAGGGCAATCTCAGTATCTAAGCAGGCCTGGCCTAAAGCCCAACTGACTTTCATCCAAGAGTATATGCTCCTCAAAACAGATGGAGAGGCAACAAACCAGGAACTTCTCTCCAATTATGGAAGCTGCCAATAAAAGATTAACAGGCCTGTAACTGGCCTGACTGTGCAGGTATGAGATAAAGAACACGTGACATTTCAGATGTAAAATAGTCTTTCATGCTTTGCAATGCATGCACCCTCTAGGAGGCAAAACAAACATCATTCAGCCAAATACATGAGGTGAGAGAGAGAAATAATCCTTAAAATCAATTCAACTCCCCCCTTCTGTGTGTATATCTTGGAAATTTGGTAACACAAGTATTGCAGACAGCTGCATTGTATAGAAATACCCTAAAAAGGCTTTAAAAAAATGTCATACCTGCTGTAAACAAACAACAGTACCATAAACTATAGGCAGTGTAGAAACCAAGGCCTATGAATAAAAGGGGACTATACCTACATAACAGCAAGAAATCATACAGTACATTTAATGTGACACAGCTATCCGTAAAACACTAGACAAGGTTACACACGCCATGAAAGCCAAGACAAGTTATATGGTGCTGCAAGCAGAACACCAAAAAAAACTCAGAATATAGAGAAAATAAAGGGGTAAGTTATTCAAGTTCATAATTGACAGAAAAGTAGAGGATACAGCCAAAAATAGACATCAAAATATTAATAAGTAAAACTTTTTATAGGAAGCAATTCAGAAATTAAGAATAAATATTTGTCAAGCAGAACAGGGATTTCTCAGGTTCAAGGCCATAAATACAACTATGGCTTATAGCACAACACCAACATGATTTATACCAAAAGACAGCAAATTAAATGTGACTGTGGTGATGCAGTCTACTCTATTCCATTTTCACTACTATATTCTGGTGCGCTAACTAAAGCAAAATGCCAGAGTACTTCATCAACTTTTAAGAAATAGAGACGCAAACTTCACAGGAGGCAGAGTGCACAAATTATGATAAAATAATAGTATTCAAGTGATATACCCTAGGGCATATTATGGTGTATTTAAGGTCTTCCACCTTCAAATGTTTACAACGTTGCTCTAAATATTAAGGTTTCATTACAAAACAGACCTTGTTAACTCACATAATGCACATAGGTCTCCAGAAGAAAAGTCTCCATGAACTTCAGTTAGTGTAAGCTTGGCAGAGGGACATTGAAGTGTTGCACATGAGAACCAGAAGATTTTAAGGCAGCTAAGTGGTTTGCCTAGAAACACAGAATGTTGAGCAGCGATTCTGATCTGGTTCTCCAGCACCAAAGTCAGCAGCTCTGGCCACTAGGCAAAAACTAAAGCAAAGCTTGGAAACAAAACACACTGTGGCATACAAACCTTATAATGACAGCTTAGAAAACAGAGGGCAATCTTTAAGCTGCACTGCATTACTCGAGGAGTATACTGGACCGAGGGTGAGAGATGCCTGGCTAATGTATTTAGCAACAAGCCTTCCCACAATACAAGATTAACATCTGACAACAGGATCAATTCTGCTTCTTTTAACAAGAAAGATGCCAGTGGAAAACTCCTAAGCACAAATGGTCCAAAAGTCTGCATTGGTCTGACATCAACCTGAGAGAATTGCGAAAGATCACGAATTCTACTCCATGACACTTACCTGATAACACTTCCTAACTGATTATCTGATTTGACTGTGGTTTTGATTCTCAGTCAACGCAAAAAAAAGCTTGTCTTAGTTTGGACTGCTTTGAGAAAACAGAATGAAACGCAACCTTCTTAGTGCTGTGAATGTCACCTGTGTTTCATCATGCTATTCCAGTTTCAACCCCTTCTCTCTACCATTATCCTCCTTTTCATCACCATTAACTATGAAACCCTCTTCAAGCAGCACATGGTGCTTAGAAAATCACCATCTAATTAAACAAAAAAAAAAAGGGCAGTAACCCATAAGCCAAAAATCAATATGACAATCAATTAAACTGACATAGAAGCTATCCAGAAAAGATGGCCATAAGCTCAATAAAGGACGAACATGTAGGAAAAGTACTCTAAGATGGCTGCCAGGAACAGACAGCCGGATGCCGGAAAAGCGTAGTCCTAGTTAAACAATTATTTTCTTTTTTGAATGTATATAAAATGTGTGCATACCTAGTCACAATTTCAACAAACCACAAGGAAAACTATGCACTCGTGAACCACAGCTAAAGTAAAGGTAAAACAGATCCAACTAAAACTAAATCAAGAATATATTACATATGCTAATCAAAGACTAAAACAGAATAGAATAAATCATAAAAATTGCTTAAGGAAATATATGACCTCGCATTCTCCACTTATTGGCCAGGTGAACAGTATATTAGCGCACACTAATTTGTAGAATATCATGAGCGTAGAGTTTCTGACTAAAACATTGATATAGTTCAATCATAAAGCAATCAAAAAAAGAATAAGGTATGTCGCCGATGTAACTGAGTATGTACATGGAAAATGTCACTTACCCAGTGTACATCTGTTCGTGGCATGTTCCTCTGCAGATTCACATGCTATGCACAAGTCCTGTCATCTAGTGTTGGGCTCGGAGTGTTACAAGTTGTTTTTCTTTGAAGAAGTCTGTTCGAGTCATGGGACCGAGTGACTCCTCCTTTTTGGCACCATTGTGCATGGGCATCGACTCCATCTTAGATTGTTTTCCCGCAGAGGGTAAGGTAGGAGTGATAGAGTGTAAATAGAGAGATGTCCATGCAATTGAATAGAGATGTATGTACAAAGTTTAAATAAAGGAATGTTTATATACATATGTACAATTTTTAATTATAACTTAAACGGCAAAAGGCTCCCGGGGAGGAGGGAGGGCACATGTGAATCTGCAGCGGAACATGCCATGAACAGATGTACACTGGGTAAGTGACATTTTCCGTTCGGTGGCATGTGTAGCTGCAGATACGCATGCTATGCATAGACTACAAAGCAGTAATCCTCCCCAAAGCGGTGGTCAGCCTGTAGGAGTTGAAGTTGTCTGAAATAATGGTCTTAGTACAGCCTGTCCTACTGTGGCTTGTTGTGTTGCTAACACATCTACAAAGTAATGTTTGGTAAAAGTATGAGGTGTGGACCAAGTGGCTGCCTTAAAAATCTCGGTCATTGGTATGTTTCCCAGAAAGGCCATTATTGCTCCTTTCTTTCTAGTGGAGTGTGCCTTTGGTGTAATGAGTAGTTGTCTTTTAGCTTTCAGGTAACAAATTTGTATACATTTCACTATCCATCTAGCTATGCCTTGTTTGGATATAGGGTTACGTGTATGGGTTTTTTGGAATGCGACGAACAACTGTTTAGTTTTAAGAAATGCTTTTGTTCTGTCGATGTAATACGTAAGAGCTCTTTTTATATCTAATGTATGCAGTGCTCTTTCTGCCACTGAGTCTGGCTGTGGGAAGAAGACTGGGAGTTCCACAGTTTGGTTTAAATTAAACAATGAGATGACTTTTGGTAGAATTTTGGATTTGTATGTAGTACAACTTTATGTTTGTGTACTTGTATAAAGGGTTCTTCAATAGTGAAAGCCTGTATTTCACTAACTCTTCATAATGAAGTGATTGCCACTAGAAATGCTACTTTCCAAGTTAAAAATTGGATCTGACAAGAGTGCATGGGTTCAAAAGGTGGACCCATGAGTCGTGTAAGTACAATATTAAGATTCCACGAGGGTACTGGTGGAGGTCTTCGAGGTAGGATTCATTTTAGGCCTTCCATGAAGGCTTTAATGACTGGTATCCTAAATAGGGATTTTGTCTGCAGCAAATAAGCAGAAATTGCAGTGAGCTGTATTTTGAGGGATGAAAAAGCTAGATTTGCTTTTTGTAGGTGGAGTAAATAACCTACGATGTCTTGTATGGACGCACCCAAAGGTGTTATGTGTTTTGCTTGGCAATAGAAAACAAATCTTTTCCATTTGTTAGCATAACACTGCCTGGTGGTAGGTTTTCTTGCTTGTTTAATGACTTCCATACACTCAGTTTGAAGATTCAGATAACCAAACTCTAAGATTTCAGGCGCCAGATTGCTAGATTGATCATCGCTGGATTTGGGTGTCTGATCTGTTGTTTGTGTTGTGTCAACAGATCTGGCCTGTTTGGGAGCTTGACGTGTGGTACTATTGAGAGGTCCAACAGTGTGGTGTACCATGGTTGGCGTGCCCACGTTGGTGCTATAAGTATTAGTTTGAGTTTGTTTTGACGTAGTTTGTTGACTAGAAATGGAATGAATGGAAGAGGGGGAAAAGCGTAAGCAAATATCCCTGACCAGTTGATCCATAGAGCATTGCCCATGGACTGAGGGTGTGGGTACCTGGACGCGAAGTTTTGGCATTTTGCGTTTTGGTTTGTGGTGAATATATCTATGTCTGGTGTCCCCCACTGACGAAAGTGTTTGTGTAGTACATGGGGATGAATTTCCCACTCGTGAGTTTGCTGGTGATCTCGACTGAGGTTGTCTGTTAACTGATTCTGAATCCCTGGAATGTATTGTGTAGTAATCACACGAGAGAGAGAGATGAACTTGAGTTGTTTATTCTCATTAACTCCTCACACTCACTGCCAAACTCTTCAGTTCAACATTCTACTGTGAGCTCCCGGCTGTTCCAAAGCTCAACATTCTAAGGTGAGTGGAACAAACTATTCCACTAGTGAACTTGAATATATACCTTTAAATAATATCATAATACTATTCTTATACTAATAAATATATATATATATATACACACATATTTACACATAAAAATGTAACACATCACTCTTGTGTATACAATTTTCCACACAACATTATATCGGAAAAGATATGAACAGATAAATGTGCTTTTAACATATTGCGCTATCAGGTGAATGTTGTTGTGAATTGCCCAATGCTAAATGTTTTGTGTTAGGAGGCAAAGTTGCGATGAGTGTGTTCCCCGTTTAAGTAGTACATTGTTGTCACATTATCTGTTCTGACAAGAATGTGAGCCAGAAGAGATTGAAAGGCTTTAAGTGCTAGAGGGACTGCTAGCAGCTCTAAGTGATTTATGTGTAGCTGCTTCTGATTGCTGTCCCACTGTCCCTGAATACTGTAAATGTAAAAATGTAAATTAGCACTTGTATAGCGCACTACTCACCCGTTAGGGTCTCAAGGCACTGTACTCATACCGCTATGGAACCCCTCCTGGCTTTTCCCTGTGAGGCACCCACTCCTGAGCACCCCCAGGGTGAAGCCAGGCATCCAAGCGCTGTTGGGGCCGTTGTGGAGATTAAGCAAGCTATTGCCCAGAGTTGCAGAGTGGGACCCATGAATTAGATTAGGCACCGAGGCGAGAATTATCTGGTCAAGGGGAATTGAGCCCAAGACCTGCCGAAGCGGGACTTGAACCCTGGTCTTGAGCCAGATCTCTGCTTCAGGGTCTGCCGCTCTAACCATTGAGCCACACTTCATACTGTGATTGTTGAGATGTGCTCCCCACCCAATCATTGATACATCTGTTGTGAGAATGGCATGAGGCAAAGGGTCTTGAAAAGGCCGCCCTTTGTTTAAATTTGTGGGATTCCACCACTGAAGCGAATAGTGTGTTTGGCGGTCTATCAACACTAGATCTTGGAGATGACCCTGTGCCTGCGACCATTGTTTTGCAAGGCACTGTTGTAAGGGCCGCATGTGTAACCGTGCATTTGGGTCAATTGCGATGCATGATGCCATCATGTCTAGTAGGTTCATCACAAAACGGACAGTGTAGTGCTGCTTTGGCTGTATTTTTGGCAACATGGTGTGGAATGATTGCACCATTTGTGGGCTTGGGCTTGCAAGCGCCTTTTTAGCGTTGAGTGTAGCTCCCAAGTACTGCTGAATTTGGGATGGTTGCAGGTGTGATTTTTGATAATTTATTGAAAACCCTAGTGTGTGTAGGGTATCTATTACATAGCGTGTGTGATGTTGATACTGTTTCTGTGTGTTGGCTTTTATTAGCCAATTGTCGAGACATGGGAATACATGTATATGTTGTCTCCTTATGTATGCTGCTACTACGGCAAGGCATTTTGTAAAGACTCTGGGGGCTGTTGTTATTCCGAAGGGTAATACCGTGAATTGGTAATGTTTTCCTTGTATAACAAACATGAGGTATTTTCTGTGAGCTGACATGTATCCTCCCTGTTGTAGCAATGGGATTACATCTTGTAATGTCACCATGTGGAAGTGTTCTGATCGAATGTAGAGGTTGTGAGTCCTGAGATCTAATATTGGACTTAGCGTTTTGTCTTTTTTGGGAATGAGGAAGTACAGGGAATAGACCCCTGTTCCTTTTTGATGAGGCACTGGTTCTATGGCTTGTTTGATCAATAGTGCCTGCACCTCTGTTTGTAACATTGCAAGATGTTGCGATGAGTTTGTATGCTTTTGGGGGAAATGTCTGGAGGAGAATGTGTGAATTGTATGCAGTAACTATGTTGGATAATTGATAGTACCCATGTGTCTGTTGTGATGTTTAACCATTGCTCATGGAACATTTTCAGTCTTCCTTCCACATGGGATGTGTGTTGGGGAAAGGTGATGGGAAAGTCACTGTTTGTTGTTAGTGGCTTGCTTTGCGGATTGGAATTTTTCCCATAGATTTGGAAAATTGCCCTCTGTAGCACCCTCAAAACCCCCCTCTCTGATATTGTGTTTGGTATGAGGGCTTTGAGTGTGAGGTGGATGGCTCGGAGGGCTGTGGCCTGAAGCCTCCCCTATACTGAGGCTTCCGAAAGGTCCCTCCTTATTGGGATGAATAAAGCGCTCCCATCGCTTTAACAGTGTCGGCATCTTTTTTCATTTTATCTATTGCAGTGTCCACCTGTGTGCCGAATAATTGCTGTTGGTTGAAGGGCATGCTGAGCACAACCTGTTGGATTTCAGGTTTAAAACCTGATGATCTAAGCCATGCATGGCGCCTAATGGTGACTGCCTTATTTATGGTCTGTACGGCTGTATCAGCTGAGTCTAGCGCTGATCTTATCTGAATATTTGTCATCGCCTGTCCCTCCTCTACTACCTGTTGAGCTCTCTTTTGGTGTTCCTTGGGGAGATGTTATGTTGAATAATGTCCTTCATCTCGTCCCAATGAGCCCTGTCGTATCTAGCGACGAGGTGTGTTCGCTATGCGCCACTGATTGGCTGCTTGTGACGCTACCCTTTTTCCTGCTGCATCAAACTTTTTACTTTCCTTATCTGGAGGGGGTGCATCTCCAGAGGACTGCAAGTTGGCTCTTTTCCTCACCGCGCTGACTACTACCGAATCTGGGGGCAGCTGTTGCTTGATATACACTGGGTCTGATGGTGGTGGTTTATACTTTTTTCTACCCTTGGGGTTATAGCTCTTCCCTTAACTGGCTCCTGGAATATCTGTTGGGCATGTTTGAGCATACCAGGGAGCATGGGTAGGCTTTGGTATGTTGTGTGTGTTGATGACAAAGTATTGAATAGAAAGTCGTCATCGAGTGGTTCCGTGTGCATGCTTACATTGTGGAAAGCTGCTGCCCTAGCCAAAACTTGTGTGTAGGAGGTGCTATCCTCAGGTGGAGAGGGCTTAGATGGCTAGCACTCTGGGCTGTGGTCTGACACAGGGTTATCATAAAGATCCCATGGATCTGTGTCTTGGTGTGACTGCATAGTGTGTGTAGGAGACTGTGCAGTGGATGTAGCAGGTGAAGAGACAGTTCGTTGAGGAGAATGAGGAGGAGACTGGGCAGGAGAAAACTGGCGAGACGGAGATTTCTCTCTTGGCACTTTAGCCTTTGGCTGATCAGTGTCCATACATCCATGGAATGGCAGTTTCATTTTAATTTTGAGGGGAGGTGCTGTGAGGATCTTGCCAGTATCCTTATGGATCTGTATACTGGCTTTTCTGTCATCGCAATCCTCCATTTGTTGGATCTCTTTCTCAAATCTATGGCTTTCTTTAAGCTGTTTCAAAAGTCCATGCTCCTCTGTGTATGACTGTCTTTTCGGCTCCAAAGCCATGTTCTTCGGCACCGAAAGGGCCGGGGTGGTAGTTGGCCTCGGTTCCGAAAGGGATTTTTGGGATCTCGACTCGATTGGTCGGTGCCGTATGTTTTCGAAGCCTGTGTTTTGACTCAAGTTCGAAGACTTCAAAGCAGGTGTGGCCTTTTTTGGTGCCGAAGGCGTTACTTGGTCACCGCTTGATTTTTTCCAGATGGAGCCATGGCCTTCCAGCAGTGGTGTCCCCGAGGCCTTCTGTTTGGTCTTGGTCTGGGTCGGGCAAGCGTACTCACATGCTGGCCCGCTGTCGGTGGTTGGTCGACGTCAGATTTGTCCGATTCGGAACCTTGAACGGAGATGGCAGTGTGGATCATCTCCTCTTCTTCCGCGTTGAGGCGTTCGGTGCTCTTGGATGCCCTCTGTAGCCTTCTCGCCCTTCGGTCTCTCAAGGTCTTCTTGGAATGGAAGGATCTGCAGGCCTCACAAGTATCCTCTCGGTGATCTGGAGACAAGCACAGATTACAGACCCGATGTTGATGTGTGTAGGGATACTTGGCGTGGCACCGAGGGCAGAATCGGAACGGGGTCCGGTCCATGAGGCTTCGATGCTTCTTGCGGTCGGGCCAACCAAGCCCAAGTTGGGCGCAGGTGCCCCGAAGGGCAACCGAAGGTGTGTGTCCACCAGTACCGAGATGTCGATGCAAGATGGGGTGCGATCGAGAACAATACAGACGAATTTCAGTGAATTATAAGTTTTTCCGACTCGAACGACCGGAGTGAAGAGGAACACGCCCGATCCCGATAGCGGAAAGAAAACAATCTAAGAATGAATTGATGCCCATGCGCAATGAAGCCGAAAAGGAGGAGTCACTCGGTCCCATGCCTCGAAAAGACTTCTTCGCAGAAAAACAACTTGTAACACTCCGAGCCCAACACTAGATGGCAGGACCTGTGCATAGCATGTGTATCTGCAGCTACACATGCCACTAAACATATATGTATGTATGGGTGTATATATATATATATATATATATATATATATATATATATGTATGTATGGGTGTGTATATATATATATATACACCCATACATAGCAGAATAGCAGATTAATAACGATCTTCATTGTTTGGATACTAAAATCCATTACAATTTAAAACCTATCACAAAAATAAAATCAATACCAATCAGTTACATAATGCACAGTTAACAATTATCCTTATTAATGGCAGTAGAAGACATCACCCCGAAATCTTTAGCAATACACCCCCATAGTTACCAATGAACAGGGGGCACTTTGGCAGAACATCAATTAAATGATAGGGCCCCTATCCTTAAAGTGCAAGCGTGCCCTAATTCACTAACCCACTGACAACCATAAGGCACATGGCAAGTGCCCAAGGTGAAAGATCAGGTAGTGTGCAAAATGGCCCAACCTGAACGGTGCAAGAGAGTGTTAAACCGCACTCGCAGTGCCCCGAAGAAATTTGGCCAAGGCGGCCTTGATAAATTTGACCGCCGAAACATTTAGCATTGTGTTCCTAGGATCCAATAACGCTATTACAGCCTGGCAACCGGAGCAGACCCGTAGTTCATTTCACTTAGTGCGCAGCAGTCTTCTACGCTCCTGAAGCAATGATCAGCACAACCAAACCACATGTTCAAGGGATTCCTCCCCTAATCCACAGCCCCTACATGTGACTCCCTCCCCTGTCATTAAGCGCCAAGACGATAGCTGTTTCAGGAAACCCCAGTAACCCATCCTCAGTGCCATAAACTTTTCAAGTGGATGTCATAGGTGCAAGAGAAATAGCCCAGGGGAGAACCTGGGTAAATGAGTTCATAACTGACCAGGCATGCTTCCGCTTGGCTAAAAGAGCTCGATCACTAGGATAAGACCAGATCTGAACACTCTTCTTAATCCCCTGCTTAAATGCGGCTTGCGACAGAGTGGCAGCCCAGAGCACATCGGCTTCCAGTAACTGTCTGCAGTTAACCAAAAAGCGGTGATATGACCCTTTACTCTCATGTGCACTTAGTTCCCGCCATAATACGGACTCTAAACTGCTTGCCTTTGTACTGTGCAATTTATGACAGAATTTCAAAAACACCCCAGCACCCACAGCTTGCTGAGTACAGCAAAGGCAGATTTTGTACTGGATAAACCGAACTGACCATAGCCATTGAATACAATGATCTGTAGCATGAAAACACATAATGGAGCAGAAGATGAATGAGATACAAATTAAACTTTTCTTGTTAACTTGAACACAATGATTATCCTACTACACAGGACAAAATGCTCGAGCAACAGAAATGTTATAGGATTAAGCTGTCAGGATTCAGTGGCATCAACATTTGTGCAGAACGCAAAGATACATACTTTGTTTACTTTGCGTCATAAAACACTAAGCTAACTCATCTTGTTTCTGAGGTTCTTTGACAAAGGAATATACATCTGAATCACACCATGTAGATATTTTAGAAGAAAGCAGAAGACAGTTACTGAAAACGGGTTCCAGTTGTACAAGTTATTTTCCATGCTGTTTTAGAGGTAAACTGGGTGTCCTGTCTCAAATTGCGCTCTATGAAATGAGGAAATTAAAAAGGCAAGTAATCTGCTCTATTATTTTTATTTTTGTGCAATACCAAAAACTTTATGGCTTAGAAAAACTGTGCTTTCCTCTGGTTTGGCTTTCCTACAGTTTCAGAATTTCTTAGAAGGCCGTCCCTCTTTAGCATCTTACAGTGATCTTTTAAAATTTGAAGGACACCCATTTCCAAACTATTCAAGTGTGGGAACCTTTGGACTTTCGGCATACTTTTTTAACCTCAGTTCTTTGCTAGGCAAAATTACTGAAAGCAAATTTCCTCAGCAAAATAGTAATCAACAAGTTTCATATAAGGAAGTCTGTGTTTCATACTTATCTTGATTTCTGTCTGCCATTGTTTGCTTCAAGATGTTTTCTGATTACCTAACAGTTTAATTTACTACACTGATGTCCAACATAAATCCAGAAGCACAGGACCAATACCATATTTTCCAGACAACCACTACTATATATATTTCTTCCAATTAGAGCAGTTGCATTCCAGTTTATTTTATGGATATCCTGAAAATCTGCTGTGGATCGGTAACTCAGTAGTTAAGTTACAAACTTTTGATTAGTGTTTTTGTTTTTTGCAAGCATCTTTAAGTTTAAAAATACAGACAAAATGGTACATAAGTAAGAAGACGGTGATCTATCTCTCATAACATATGGCAATTAGTTTGAGCCCAAGTTCTAAGTGCCAACAGAATTATCTCTTTTATAATGTCATGCTCTGAGAAGGCCAATGGATATTAAACAGCGGTTTCTGTGTTACTAAGCCAGAGAACAGACGGGACTTTATATTTCAACTTGGCTTGGTTGGTCTATCTCAGAAATCTGACCCAGTCAGCCCAGTTTTTCGTTGGTTTACTCACAAAAGATTATAAATCCAAGTACACGCTCCTGAAAATATGTTGTGATGCACGATGACACATAGAAACACATAGCCAACACCAGTAGATTACAAAAGAGTTTATTGTATGTTAAATGGATACACATATGATACCGCCAGGAGCAGATGTAGTTATATGATCAGCCCTGGTCTGTCTGGCTAATCCACCCTTAAGGGAACCCTCATAATCCTGACATTCCATGGCGTCATTGGGTAACTTGACAAGCAGGATGCCACACAGTTCTACTTACCTGTAACCTTATCTTGACAGTAAGTGTGCTATCTGAACGGTCACAACCATCCCACATAATTCTTTTTTAACAAGGGATTTGATACTACCAAAACTACACTGACAAGGCTTTTTTAGTAAGAGTATTGGTTCTCTGGTGGGGATGATGCTAATTAAAATATAGTTTTAAAAAGATCAATGGATCTAAGATCGTGTCCAAGTTTTCATTATAAGACTAGAGAGGGAAACAGTAACCAATAATTACAGTAAAAACAGTGCAGCTTCACATTAATGATATACCTGTGTTGTATTATCTTGGCACCTTGCGGCTGGACCTAGAATGAATTAATTCAAACAGCTCTCAAAAGTCTTTAGGACAAAGTTAAACAACATTTTGTAATTGAACTGCTTGTTGATTACAGCCCCGGAAATTAGGACACATGGGCAGACATTTACACCTCTGCCCGACCATAATTTCCAGTTCATAAAAATCCTCAGAAGTATAACTCAATAACTGCGCCAGGAAACGTTTTTCCAGGAGCACTTTATGGAACATCAAGTAACTTTTTTAAACAGCTCATGTTTTCTTGTACAGAGCGCTTAAAGGCAGAGAGGTTCAAAAAAGGGAATGGAGGCCCTGGGCAAACGCACACTTTTTTCCCTTTAATCTCCACATGAAAAACATGTGTCTCTGTGGAGAAAGCCCTTCCCCAACACAGCCACCCAATGTGGAAGTGGTCCATTCTCCTTTTTTAGGTTCAGCCTAGGCAGCCCATAGCTCTGTCTGCAAGACATGCTGTATTCAATCTATGGGTTTATAACCACGCCACTCTTCCCATTAGTTCGTAGTTGTGCTTGTCTTAAATACTTACTTTTTATTGGGGCATTTTTCTAAATGCCCCTCCCTTTTGTGCTTAGTTCCCTCCCAGGCGATTGCACTAAGAGAACATTTTTGTTGGCCATCACACTACATTCATGTTTCCTCCTGTTACAGTGTAAGATGGCCCCTCCTCCCAGCTATGATCCTTTTTGTTGGCCATGTCTGGCCATCCCCTTGGTCGCACTCCCTCCCTCCTGTCATTGCTGTTGTCCTTCCTGCACCGCTTCAAAACTGTGGTCAGCAACATTTTGTGTGAATGACTTCTCAGCACTGCTGCCTGCTTTTTTCCTTGTTGTCATTTTGGAGTGCAGTATAATGCCTGTATACAGAACTGACAATGAAATAAAAGCATGCCCCTCCCACGTGTAAAGTTTTGGAGTTCACAGAATTTGCTCTTACTGGTACATGTTTTGCCTGACATTTCTATTTAAGATGTGATAAGACAGTACCCTGTAAGCTAACCGTCATGAATAAGCAGCGCAGTCTAGTCAATGAAGGGAGTGGCAGCAAGATTTAAAGAGGGAAAACATGCAGATTCTGCCTCATTACGCCACAGGCAGGAGTGGGTTTGTAGCTGTTCTGACAAAAAGGGAAAGTTTCTGATGAATCAGTGGATGTGGATTTTTATTCAGCCCAGGATGACGTGTTACACTTGAACCGGTTTATATTTCAGGGTCCTGGCCAATTCTTAGAAAGCATTCCATTGTCTGCGCTTCACTTACCTGGGGAAAATAGAACTCCTCAGAGTTGCAAGTGCGCTTTTGAGTGCAGGTAAGATTTGTGTCATTAATCTTCTTTCATGTATACCAGACAAGTGCATGGGTGTTAACTATTTTCAGATAATGAATGCCGCCTTACCAAAGGGCAAAACCCAAGAGCTGTTTACAGGATACGCGTCACATATTTGGCACTGTTTCCTGGATAGAAGTGGACTTTTATTTAAACTTGTGTGTATTTCTGCCTGCCGTTTGCATTGTTGTGGTTAACGGTGCAGCAGTGGAACCTCTTCAGTATGAAGTTGTCCACAAAATAAGAATAGCTTTTAAGTATGAAGAAAGGAAAGAATAAATTGTTCCATCAGTGGAGGAAGCTGTAGATCAGAGACGAGGTAAGTTAAATATGAATATGGAACTTGTTTTCCTTGTTAAGCTTATTCTTTGCACTATTTGCTGTCTCAACTGCTTCACAAGTTTGGTTTGTTTAGATTTTTATTTTTATAGGAAATTTCATAAGGAAGTGTGACAATGCACCACTATAGAATACAATCCATGGAAGTATTCTGTAACAAGTTTTGATAGAGGTATACGGCAGGAAGTAATTTTTATTCTGATGTGTGTTGAGGGCCATGCAAAATGGAAGAGCCTATAATGCAGGTATATACTCATAGGTACAGTAGCAAAGTTTTGGATGTATATAAAAAGCATGGACTTTTGTGAAAGTCCTCATCACAGTCCTAATCAACTAGGCTGAATTCTACAAATAATGAGTAATGACTGATCTGCATGGAAAACACTGTGACACATGAACAGAAATATTTGAATTCAGATACAGTTCTAATTAATAAGCGTAGAAATATATCTGATGAGAAAGCCTTTCATCGCAGCTTCTTAACATTTTGTCTTTTCATTTGCTACTTGCAAATGATGGGTTTTATGGTTCACTTAGGCTTTATTCATGATTTTATAGGTTTTGTATAGCACTGTATGCCTCTATGTTATCTGGTGGCTTCTTCAGGGCTCTTGCCCATTTCAGCAGTTGGTCAGTTGATGGAGGACCTGCAAGATGTTGTATTCAATTTATGGGCTTTTAACCACGCCCACTATTGCAATTCGTTCTTTATTGTGCTCGTCTTAAATGCTTCCTTTTTAATTTGTGCATTTTTCTGAATGTCCCTCCTTTAGTGCTTAGTTCCCTCCCAGGTGATTTCACTAAAAGAACATTTTTGTTGGCCATCACACTGAGTTCACGCTTCCTCCTGTTACAGCATGTGATAGCCCCTTCTCCCAGCGGACATCACGGATTGATCCTTTTGCTGGTCATCACTGGCCAGCTGTTACCTCTTTGCTTGCACCCCTCCCTCCCATCATTGCAGCCGTCCTTCCTGCGCCGCTGCTGGTTTTTTCTAGTGTCTCTCTTTTTGTGCTTTTTTTCTCACGGCAAAAGTCCCCAGATAATAACAGTCATATAATTACTGGGGTGAACTTCATCTTTAATGTTGAGTGGTTATTATATCGCTACGTTGTCGTCAAGAGCAAATTATGTTATTTTCTGGTACATCTGCCCTAACATTGTCTCTTCTCTCTTAGATGAACCTGTGGATCTGTCCGAGCTAGTTAGCACCATCCAGTGCATGGGCCGAGGTGGCAGGATAAAAAAAAGCACAGAACGAGATCTGGAGTGGTATGGGATCTGTAGCCTATATTAAGACTTCAATTCTGCCCTCATGCATCACTGCCTGAACGAAAATCACTTGTAGCTACACTTTCAAAACTATGGTCAGGGGCATTTTGTGTGACCACTTTCTTCCTTATTGTCACTTTGAGGTGCAGTAAAATGCCTGTATACAGAACTGACAATGAAATAATGCCCCTCTTACAAGTTAAGTTTTGGAGTCTGCTGAATTTGCTCTTACTGGTACATGTTTTGCCTGACATTTCTATTTAAGAAATGGTAACACTGCTTGTTTGTCTATATCAAAATATTAAACTATAGAGGTTTCCACAAAATACAGGATTTTTCCTTTGGTATGATGCATCAAATACATTTTAATTGCTATTTAACATTTTTTTCAACTTAACCATTTTCGTATAGCAAAACATTTCTTTTGAAGAACTTCGCATGTGATGTGACCCGAATTCATTTCTTAAGTAAAAAATAAAAATACTGTTTATTTTAGATTTAAAGTTTTCTGAAACTTTGACTTTCATAAAACAAAAAGCATGTGCACTGCATGCGTTGATATGTTATGCAATTTATAGGTTAGCATCTTTTGGCCAATGACGGTGAATGATAAATATGGAAAAGTTTAAGAGCCGCATTTACGATGAAGGAGATTGATTGACTATCGAATATGATGTGGCTTGCTTGATGTGATGAAGTCACTATTGTAGGAAGGGGCTACATTATTACATGATAACCAAGGAATGGATTTTCATTTTCCCGTTTAACGTCGCTCTTCATCTACTTTGACACTGTGCGAACATCATGTTAATGTTCTGAGATTACGTTTAAATGTGGCTAGATTAACATTTGTTCACAGTGAATCATGGATTTTACATAAAACAAAATGTGAATTTAAGACCAAATCAGGCCAAGGGATTATATAATGGTTAGATCCCTGCCCCTTTTACCACTGTAAAGCGAAAGAATGTGAAAGCATCGGAATTGTTCTGCCTTTGCAAGTGTTAATAGCCTTATTTCCTTGGAGGGTGGGGGGGCCAAAATAATAATATAAATAAATAATGGCAATATTTTCACTTTATGCTTCAGATAGAGGAAGAAGGTAAATGGAAGTGCTTTAGATAAATGCAGGGCCACTGGAATTATGTGGCAGGAAGGACCAAATTATGCAGGAGGGTTGACCAATTTATGTGCAAGAAAAGTCCAGTTATGCATTTACAACACCAATAGCTCTAACACAAGCAAATGCAAGACCTATTGCATTGCAAATGCTTGTTGTATTTATTTATAAAGCACAAGGATGCTACAATCTTCATAGCAGTAAAACCAGAAAAAAGTGGAATGGTCAAAAGCACAAATTAATATGATTTAGATAGGTAAGATTTCAGGAGTTTACAGTAACTTCACAGATCTGGAATGCTACAGAGGGTTTCAGGTAAGATGTCCCATTCTTTTTCTCCAGTCATTGAGAAAGTAGGTTCTCCAAAGAGGTTGTTTTTGTTCAAGGAGCGCAGTTGCGCACCCAGTCCTTGAAGGTACACAGGATTGTGACTTGATTTTTAAAAACATTGGTTGGGTGTCCTTTACTTTCTTATGTACCAATGTTAAGGATTTGAACTAAACTCTTTTCATAATTGGTAGCCAATGCAGGTTGCAAGGGGCTGGAAGAGCATTACGTTTAATCACAATAGGCAAGACCAATTAGGGGTCATATCCATAGTTGATGCAAATTAAAAATTATCAGAGTTGTCTGCATTATACATGTAAACATTGACCCCATTATGTCTGAACAATTTTGCTAATGATGCCACATTGATATAAAATGAAAAAGGGGAATAAGATGGAGCCCAAACAAACAAAATATGTGACAGTTTTAGTCTCAGATTAGAAAGGTGGAAGGGTTACAAACTGGGTTCAATTTTTTAAGAATGATTTAAACCATTTTAATGATTGAGGATCGTAACCCAACCCTTCAAAATGAAACACCAGTAGGCTATGGTCAATGGTATAAAATGCAGCAAATTTATCTAACATAACAAGAGCGGCAGCCTCGTTCCAATATGCCTTTCACCTGAGATCATCCTGCATTGAGGCAATAACCACCTATGTGCTGTGATCAGTTCTAAAACTGGCTTGCTGAGAATGGAGGACAGACTGATTTCATGAAAGGCTGAATTCGGTTAAAAAAACAACCATTCCAAAGTTTCTGTCACAAACGGTAGAAGTGAAATTGGGCAATCATTGTTTGAAGATGCAGAAAGTGTCGATTTTTTTCAGTAGATGCTTTACCAGAGCTCATTTCAGTAAAGCCATCTGCTTCAGTGGAAGACTGAACAATAAAGCAATTTCTTTTTAAGAAATGGCGCTTTTTACTTCATAATTAGTGCTGGGCAAGGAGCTGAGAACCTGAGGTTTTTGCTTTATCGGCTGCCACAACAAATTTGGTAGAAGCAAGATCCTTAAACAAAAAACGTTGAGATTGAGGTTTTCATGCAGTTTGGGCCCACAACTGGGTTATTATGGTGAGGCCTGGTCTATAATAATTGGAATTAATGGAATCATTTGAATAGTGTTATAAAAAGCCTGTGATGGAGGGACTGGGTTACTAGCGGATTTTGGGCAAAGTCCAAAACTTGACTATCTTAAAAAGCTTTTCAGAAGAATTGACCGCTTTGGAAAGCTTAGATGGAAAAAGCTTGAAAATGTTAAGTTTTGTAAGACTTGAATACCCACAGATAGTGACCTCTAGCATCAGTGTCATAATTCATAAGCAGTTTATTCAGCTTGTCTTACTTGACGTTGTAAAGTACATAACCTAGAAATAAACCAATTCTTCTTCTTGTATAGGTAATTCCTGAAGTATCTCATTACTGGGCTAGGCATTATCTCTTCTTGACAAGTTGATACACGGTTATGAAGTTAGTCAACCAGGAGGTCAAATTTACATCTTATCTTCCATCTGAGCTCCTCTGCAAGGAGGAATGAAGAAAAGATTTTAGAAGCTATGTAAATTTCTCCCCGAGAAACTCTTCCAGTTTCAAAAATGGAAATAGTCCGATTTGTGTGTTGGCAGATCACAACTGGCAACTGCACCCTAAAAGGTACCTCCAATTGCTCAATCCATTGAGATAGCATTTAAGTTCCAATTCTGTGAAGCAAACTGAAGGAACAGAATACAGCATTCAGTAAGTGACCTTCTTCATGTGTATGATTACGATTGATCAATACTAAGTCACAGATTTCAAGTTATTTGAGAAAATTATTTGCTGGCGTTTTACTGGACTCAAACTACAAAGGATAATTACAAATTTGTGTTCAAGAGAAAAACCTCTGATAGCTGTCAAAAGATTGTTTATGGTTTCTACTGAAGATTGAGGAGGGAGATATGCTAACAGCAGAGCTAAAGTTATGGAGTTCCATTTAATTTGTTAAAATGGCATTTTTCCAAGAATAATTCAGAAGACTAGGTTGGTGTCAAAGCTGTTTGATTTTAATATGATTGTAACCTGTCATCTTAGAATGGAACAGGAGGTGGGTACCAGTTGATCGAGAGAGACGTATGCATAGTCTGTTATCCAGATCTCAGTAAGACAGTATACAACAAGCCCAAACGACTCACAGATATGTGCAATCTAATGACGATGTTTAACTGATGAACGTGAGTTACCCAGTAAAATATAAAGGTCCAATTTGGGTTGGTTGACATGAGGGCTCAGAGGATCATCATTACCCTTAATGATGCCTTGTTCTTTAGGAGATATACTACAAACATTAATATCGGATGAGGGAGTGTAGAAACTTCCACATAGAGATTCCTGCTTTAAGTATGCCTCCATACTCCCTGTCAAAGAACAGGAGGATCTAGTACACTTACCGCAAGTCTGAGAAAACTTCTTGGGCCCATCAATGGTAATTTAGGCAGAATGGCTGGTAACGTCTAGGCATAGACGGCACACATGGACTTGCCTTGGGCACGCATGCTGTACACACGCACAATGCACACCTCTAAATAGGTATAGGCCTAGCAGCACATTAGCAACTACACCAGGGTGGAAAAAGGCTAGCCTGATATTTGGTAATGCCCACAAGCGTATGTGACTATGGCTATTCCTAAAGTTCACAGGTAAATCTCACCTTGAAACATCCACTTTCCACCCGTTGGAGGAATTTACAAGTGTGGATTTTTCCCCACTCAGGGAGGGAAATTCACACTAGTAAAAGCACTCCGGAATCTCATTGTAAATTGCTGGCAGTTGATAAACAAGATAAATTCAGTCGGAAACATAATACCAAATTAACCTTTTGGAATCAGCACCTTGCTCATAACTGGGGGGTTTGTGTATTTTTTGCAAGGTCCTGCAGTTGTATTATTATTATTTTTTTACAGTGCAATCTTGGCACAAGGGCAGTACAGTGCTTTACCCAGCGGCTGAGGCCAGGACTCTACCTTGGTTTTCCAGTTCCAATGTTGATAACTCTGACCATCAAGACAAATCTATTCCTAGACTATTGGCTCACAATGCTAGCAGGCCAATTGATTCTTTATTTTGAACTCTTGTACATATGATTATGCACGTCAGACCTAGGTTGCTATAGTGGAACAGGAACATCTATTAGTGAATTGCAGACCCTCAGACACAACTAAAAGTCCTTTGTCATAGGATAGGGAGTAGGGGGAATGCACATGACATGACTAGCACGTCAAGGTAAATGAAACACCAGAGAGATGCAGCAGCACATCATCAATGCACTGAGGCTGAACAGTGGTCTTGGTCCCCACGTCTTTCCAAATACTTCTCAGGGGCAAAGTAGTGGTGATAAGCAGTGAGGAACACATTTACTCAAGCTGTCTTACCACGTTCAAAATATTTGGCATTGGCATTTTGCAAAACACACTCAGTTTCTAACAGAGCACTTGCCAGGAGTAGACAACAACTTTGAAGATCGCCGAGCACAGGAAACAACTGTGGATAGAGTGTTGAGGGATATTTACATATGTTTCTCCTCCTCTACCACTCAATCCTTTTGTGAAGTTAATAATTTATACATTTCAATGAAGTTAATCTCAGGTGCACCTATTTCATGACATGTTCTTTGTACCACGTTGCAAGCTGCCACATTTTTCAGAATTGCTGATACAACACTAAGGTTACATTTATCATCCAGGACCTCTCAACTTACATTAACCTCTAGAGTGAATTTATATTTTTAATAAGGCAGGACATCCAAGGACAAGAGCTTGCTATGATGCTGGAAACCATTCACAAATTATTCTACTACAGTCTTAACTAATTCCCTGGAGGTTCAACCACTGATGCTGTAAAACAATGGTTCCCAACCTGTGGTCCGGGAACCCGTCGGGGTCCGCGAATCACCCTCAGCGTGTCCGCGACTGCTTAGAAAATTAAATAATATGAACACATTAATAAAGTGTATATAAATAAAGTGGCCCAATGTTAAACTGAAAAGTTTTAAAACGTACTGAAATGTTAAGGAATTTGAAATTAGAGGCTAAAAATTAAATTAGATTCATGGGAGGAGCAGTACAGGTGCATCAAACAGAACATAGTAAGGATGATGTGCGGCTTCAATTTAATTTAGAAAAGCTCCAATCTTCGTGTTAATTTTTTCATTTACATTAGTTTTCAAATTAAATGAAGTGTGTCACTTTGTGTATGTGTTTGATAAATGCTTGTTTCTCAAATTTTTGTGTATTGTTCCGAGGTTCAAATCATCAACAATGTTTAGGCCAGGCCCCTTCTTCCAGTAGTGATTCAGTGGGGGGAGGTCCCCCGGATTTCAATAATGTTTCAGTGAGGTCTCTGTGTTCCAGTAATGATAAGTGAGGGTTCACAGAAGTCAAAAGGTTGAGAACCACTGCTGTAAAATATTTCATTAATTTCCAATGGTGGGGTTTAGCTTACAGTTACAGGATTTTACACCTTGCTGCAATTTCTACGTACCTGCAAGACAGTCGGCTGCCTTCGGTGTTGAGAATTCGTGTCATTAGTTTAGAGAGAGTGATACCACCATGGAACATCTAGCCCACCTTCGTGAGACTTCAACAATGTGTTAACAAGATTAATGGGTAGACATTTTCACAAAATACCTTACAGGCTCTTCTTTGGAAAGACCTACTTGGTGGTGATCACTTTCTTTAGCAATGTCACTTTAATATAGTCTGTGGAAGAGCCGTATATATTAATCAGAAAACAAATCAGTTGTTTGTTGCCTTGAACCACCATAATTAGGCAAAACCATTTCTAAAGGTAGGGACTGCATGTTGGATTGTATGTTGGCCATTTGATAGTAAACTCTAAGCTTTTTATACCTGTATGAAAGGTAACACAATGTCTTTCATTGGAGGCTTTGCAGCAGCAGACAATTGCACAGCTGCAACATAATCAGCAACACATACTTTTACAAAGCATTAGTGTGTCCATTATATTTATGTGAGAAAAGACACAAATGTGGCAAACTGTCTTGAAGATTTGATTTACTACTACTGCTACTACTTTCCGTCTACCACAGTTTCAGAGGGGCTGGTTATGCTATCGTCTATATACAGGATGTGATTTACAACAACACATAGGGAAAACTGAAAGCCTGTAGTTTTGTGAAGTTACATGTGACCCTTCCGGCCTCCCCTATCACAAGAAAGTGCTGCTAGATAGTTACAACACTACCATGTCATGCAGACGCACAAGCATCAGGTTTATGATAAGGAAACAAATAGGTAATAAGCAAGGGAGGACCCTATTTTGAAGGGTTCTGGGAGAGTGAGAATGAATAATTCTGTAGACACTTGTTTCCTAAGAAAGTGGAGAAAAATAAACTGTAGTACTGTAACCTTAAAACTATATAGTAGCAGTATGCACAACATGTGAATGCCCTATAAGCCGCATATAACAACTAAGTCACATTTTACATCTGAGTGCACACTCATTTGAAGATGTGTGGACACAATGAAGATTTATTAAGATTCAAATACTGAGACATCATTTTTTTCCACAGCCCCAGAGAAAGAGTAAATTAAGGGACACAAACTTACATAACTTTTTCATCCTTTCAAAATTTATACAAGTTTGCATGCATTTACACTTTGGAATTTCATTTTTGTTTTGCTGAAATGCATGATATTTTTATGTGTTAGGGCTAGATTTTTCTCTCCTCTTCAGGTTCACCTATTTAGTGTTGTGTCACTGAATTACAATTGTTGCTGGAGAAATACAGGCACTCCTTCATTAGCGTGAAAAAATAAAGTTTGAGTTGAGTGTCTGTGACAAAATCAAAAGAGTTACATGCAAACTTACTTTCAGTACCAGAAGTCTCCTGTTTCTATTAAAAGTGTAGCCTAATACACTTTTTTATGTAATTATTTTGTGGTTAAGAGTTAAACTACAATGTTGTTTCAAGAGTTCATGTGCTTAACAAATTATGTTTACCTGGTTTGTTCTTTTTTTCAGATGTATCATCCAAAGCAGACAATGCTGTTGAAATGCTGTTCTGTAGATCACGACCTCCTCCTGAATCTTCATCAGAAGAAGAAAATGATGGCAAAGTTTCCAAATTTTTCTTCGAGCCATCCTCCGCAACTTTCTGTGTCTCTGAATGCTCAATATCAAGAGGAGAAACAGGTGTCATCAAAGGCAAATTCTTAAACGGCACATGTTGCAAAAATGGAGCCCTCAGTATTGGGGCAGCAGGCCGTTTAGTCCGACTAGGAACCTTAGCAGGAGGGGAAAGCTTTGGTTCGCCTTTTAGAAAATCTAAGAAGGAACCAATAAAGCCAGACTTAACTTCTGGCTGTTGTTCCTCTACCTCTTTAATTTTTTGTCTTATTCTTTCTTGATGTTGAAAACTATCAAAGTAGCTGTCTGCAATATCAGCTGGTGAACAGGGAAGACTTATATCAATTCCTTTTGAAATTTGGCGTTTCACTGGTGAATCATTTGTCATCAGCTTCTGGTTTGCATTTTCATCCTCTCTAACAAGTTTGTTTGAAAAATGTGATGTTTCTTGACTTATTTGAGGGTTACTGTGTGCTGTAGCTTTGTTATTGTCATCTGAGAAATTTCCAGAATTACTGCATGATGGTGGGTCAGTGGTTTTCGGGCTTAAAACCATAGTTTCATTTTTAGCCACATTACCATCGTCAATGCACCTATTAAAATCATTATCTGACACAGAAGTCTCTTCCCTTAAATTGCTTCCACAAGAATAATTTTGATCTTTAATATTGTTGAATTCGCAATCTTGCCCATCACTGTTTTCCTCCGTGCTTGAATTAGTGTTTTGTTGTTGGTTAACTGAGGCAGAAATAAGCACGTGCTCCTCATTACCAGGCCTAGGGTTTGGAGAGCCAATTCCACTACATAAATTTTGATCAGATAGTTCAACGTCTTTTTTAGCAAAGGTAACATTTTTTGACTGGACTGTAGTCATTTGTGAAAGATTTAGCAACATTTGACCAGCATTCATAGACTCAGCATTTATGTTTTCATGTTTTTCAACTGTGACTTGTGAAGTATTAAAGCTTGGAGAAAGATGTCTACCATCTGGCTGATAATGAGATTTTGAATCATTGCCATTTTCCTCTGACATATTTTCATTGTTAGAAGAAGCTTTGGCGAACTCCTGTGTGGTTACTCCACAAGCTGCTGCAGTAGCGGCTAAGATATCATCAACATTTGAGAGGATATTCCTTTCATCAGTAAGAAGCATTGACTCAGGGAAACACATTGAACTGAGTGAAACAAATTGATTCTTCGAGTCCTGTGGATTTTGATGGCTAAAAGTATCTTTTATGCTTGTTTTATGATGTTGTATAGATTTTTCAGGCCCTGTAACATCCATCTTCATGTCGTCAGAATTTTGAGTCTGGTGCTGAGGCTGTCCGATATTGTTATGAATATCATGAGCTTCCATTTGAAGAAATGGATGGGTTATCTGCTGAGTGCTGTGAATCAATGGCACTTGAGTTGAAGCCTTTGTTTGCCCAAAGATTGACTGTTGAAGCATTTCTAAATCACAAGCAGACTCCAAAAGTGCCTGGGCATTTTGTAAGGGTAGCTGTTGAGCTTGTCTTAAAGCAGGAGGCTGAGTTTGTGGAGTGCTGGGAATACTGCCCACATTTTCTTCAATCTTAGTTTCAAGCACTTTACTTATGACTTGGCTCTGCTGACTTAACTCTTTAGCATGTGCCCGCTCATGTGATGTCTGCAATATATTAGCTGTATGTTTCAGGTCAAGGTTGACAACACTATCAATATGGCCAATATGTTGGTTAACTGGTGCCACAGAACTAACAACTCTTTCATCCCTTTTAGACCCCTGGAGTGAAAGCCCGATGCCTTGATCATCAAGGCGAGAACTGCTTCGGATTACACTTGGAGAATGATATCTCTCATCTGCTTTTGAAACCCTATATGCTAATTCTGGGTTACCTATTTCATGCTCAGTAAGACGTCGAGCTGAGGACTCCATTGTATTATGCTGTTGTAACGCTTGCAAATCTTGCATTGGAAATTCAGCTTCCTGCTTTGCCGAAGAATACATACTGGAATGCAATTTTCCTTCATTGGCATATGTTTTTACATCAGAGTTTAACTTGCTATTATGCAATGTTTGTGGGCGTGTGGGAGATGTAAACGGAGACTGTGACGAAGGTAAAAATGTCTGAGATTGTGGAGATTGGGAATCCTGTGACCTAGAACTTTGTGAAGATGGCATAGAAACATAATTCTGGCTTGGACTAGATGTTGACAAATTCTGAACTACAGAAGAGGAGGAAAATTGAAGCGAAGGTGATGATGATAAATTTTGTCCTGAAGAGTAACTAACTGAAGAGCTAACTGACAAGGCAGCATGAGACTGAGATGAATAGTTAATCGGGGATTGACTAAGTGGAGATAAACCCTGAGATTGATTAGAAGTGTAACTTTGAGACGGAGTAGCAGAAGAAAGGTTTCTGGCTTGATCAGAATAGTTTTCATTTGAGACCGAAGGTAATGAATGTTGCTGATCAGTGGAGTAATTTACTGTTTGACTGTCAGAGGTAATGGCTTGCGTCTGGGCAGAAAATGAATTCATGTTTTTATATAATGAAGGCAGTTTCTCAGATTTAATGGAAGAGAATGTCTGAGAAGCACTAATTGTTGGAATATTCGGTGATTGCGTTGAAATAAAGGTCTGTGACTGGCTTACTGACAGAAGATTTGGCAACTGTGCAGTTGAATAAATCTGTGCTTGGGTAGAGATTACAGAACCCTGACTTTGCGCAGATTTAGCATAGCTTTGAGTCTGCAAGGGAAGGACCACGCTTTGGGGTTTGGAAGATTTGGTTGAAATCGGAGGTGGTTT
Organism: Pleurodeles waltl; assembly: GCF_031143425.1. Classification (NCBI taxonomy): domain Eukaryota; kingdom Metazoa; phylum Chordata; class Amphibia; order Caudata; family Salamandridae; genus Pleurodeles; species Pleurodeles waltl. The sequence continues at coordinate 745,302,397 of NC_090440.1, read as the reverse complement.
AGTAGAACAATTTTTACCCTTTGCTGAGGAGAGTGGATAACCAGATGATGGAATTGCAGATGTGTATGACTGAGCAAGTTCAACTGTGACTCGAGAAGTCTTCTGCTGTAGTCCGCCATTGCTTACCTGAGTAATGTCAGCTAAAGGACTACAGGACAATGTTGACTGCCTTGATGTATCCTGAAAATGTATACCGCTTGCACTAGATAGATAAGTCTGTAAGGAATGATGAGAACCAGCCAGTTGTGCCTGAACCGACTGTGTACTTGAAGGCCGCTGATGGTGCTTAATAACACTACATTCCCGTTGAAGTGCTCTTTCAATGGAGGCAGTTGAACCGGCAAAGACAGCTGGACTGTATGCTTGAGAAGCCTGTTGTGCCCCGGCAAGTGCTGAAGGCAACAAACTAAACTGAGGTTGCAAGAGATGTGGTGCAGACTCTTGGGCTGATCGATATGTGGAGGATTGTGGTGGTAGACTTGATGTCAATACTGAGCTTCCAAGACGGTCAAATGTCAATGCTGTTGGAATAGTGCACTGTGAAGTTTTCAGCTGCAATAATGGGTCATGAGCCAAAAGACCATTGGATGCAGCAGTAAAGGTTCCATCTTGAAGTGTTAAAGTTGGTGTAGCTGCAAAGTTTCTAGTGCTAAAGGTGCTAGGGTGCTGATAGGCAGAAAGAGCAGAGGTTGGTGGAAATGTTCCTGATGTTGGTAGGGCTCCAGTAACAAAAAGGTCGGCAGTTGAGTGCATCGCTGGAAAATGTAAGGAAAAAAACAAAACAAATTATTTCTTGAAAACATGGGTATTGTCACAGAAAACCTAGTACTAACATCAATTAATTTTCCACAACAGTTATGGAGAACTGGGGTTGGGCAGGACACAAAATCATATTTTATGGCATACAACCCCAAAAGCAGGCATTAACGCGTAATATTTTACAAACAAGAGAACAATCTACACACTAGAGAAAGAGAAATTAATAAATACGCAGTAGGTTATGTACATAAAACGAAAGTCAACCCTAATAAAGAAAAGTTCCTTGCTTTTACTTCTAGGTAGAGTATTCATTCTAAAAGCAGAAGATTTATGTACATGTGTGAAATGGTGCAACACAACATTGAAAATACATGTATTGAGCGGAGCAAACAGCGGGTCACTCAAGTTACCTTCCCTAAGTGCACCAGATGTGTTTCTAACCCCTTCCCACTAGACTTGCATATTCACCTAACAATTCTCTAACAGCAATGGTGCCAAGAAAATCTACAATATTAAGGTGGTTGGGAAGTCGCAAAGTGAGAGACTGGGTGCTAAGCAGCCTAGCAGAATTAGCTCTCCGCTGCACAACAGGTGAGCACTGGCAAACTGGGGTGAAAAGTTTACCAGAGGCTATCATCACAGATTCCCATTATGCACAAACTCTGAAATATGGATTGGTGAGTGGCAACACATCCTTTTTCTTATTTGAGATGCCATCTAAAGGAAATATTTAGAAGTGGTGAAAGCAGGATTTTTTTTATAGGAGTCTTTGAAAATTCTGATGTGAACCAGTGTATTTTGATTCTGTGAATGCACCTCTCTTCCAAGGGAAACTAATGGGTATGACCACCAAAATGTTGGAGGCTACAGCTGTCCCTGTAAGACTTGAAAAATATATGGCACATAAGATACGTTAAACAGAAGGCCTGGGTCTAATTTAAGGACTAAACTATCACATCCCTCACACATACTTCTGAATGCAACATTGAACATTTGTTGGAATCTTATGCCAAACCTTTACCATGTGTTTACAGATCTGTAGCAGGTGATAATGCAGGAAACTATTTACAGGAGCAACTAAACCGGTTAAATTGTTTTCATAGTTAACAAAAATGTGTTTAAATTTACTTAAGTCCTTTGTCTCGTCTAGCCAATACTTCAGAGCTTTTTTAACAACCAAGATATTGAGGGATGCTTCTGCTGGAAAGGATGAGGAAAAACAGAGAATAAAATTGTTTGGTTAAAATGAAAATATAAAAAAGCCTGAACAAAAAAATAAAAACAGGGACACATGCTTAAGGATTCCCTTCATTACGGCACATGCCAGTGTAAGGCTCATCAGTGCAGAGCTTGGTATCATTTAACTTTCTGGGTAAAGTGACAGCCACTAGCAGGGCCATATAGTAGGAGCTGGAGAGTTCCTTTGTGCAAAGATTTGAAAGGGAGACACCCTTTGTCACAGTTGATCCACCAGGCAACTTATTAGTGTGCACATGTGCAATTTTAGTGCTAGGAAGATAAATAAAACCATGAAACTCAGAGGTAAAGACTGTTGTTATGGCTATTCGACTAGTTGTAATCTCAAAACAATGTCATTTGTTCAGCAGATAAAGGCCAACCGCTGAAGGAAAGATTTTTGCAATTCTTGTGTCCACATGTGCTCCCAAGTAGTATGTGGTCTGGAAACCGTCTACTTCTTCATGTTGATAAAGAGACAAACATCTTTAAGAAAGTATATTGTATTCTGCAAGTAGTTATATCATTTTCTTTTGTGAGCATCTCTCTATTAACCAATCATCGTGTTAAGTGTAAAAAGAAAATCCTCTAAATAGACAGAAGATGCTACCACCATCATGCACTTGTGAAAGGCAGAAAGGGGTATTTTCAGGTGAAACTTGACTCCTAATTGGTATTGATTCTTGTGAACACTGAAATTCAGAGAACATCTGTGCTTCATAATCATTGTTACAGACATCCAGGCCTCTTGGTGTAATTAATAGTATAACAATCCTGCACTTCTCTCCATTAGTTTGCTGTTTTAAAATAAAAAATGGGGTAATATTTCTACTTCAGGCTCTTTAAGAAGGTAGTGGCAACAGACGATTTTCTCCTTCCCATGTTTCAGAAACATTTCTGCTGCCTCTCTCTTGATTACAATCTGATTTTCTGATATCAGCTGGTCCAGGGGAAATCGTCACATCACTATTAATAGCATGCTAGGTCGAGAATTTCAGAATGCTATTTTCTGTACATTTATCACAATATCTAGCACCATTTGTCTTTTGCTATACTTTACCGATTGATAGTGCTATCTATCTTCGAGATACCGCATCATTATTACATAATGAAAGAATCACTGCTCAGTTAAGAGCCCTTAATTAAGAGCTGCTGTTTCCCTCTTCATTTGGCAGCATGTCTACTAAGAAGGCTGTGAAGAGTGTTGCTATTGCAGGTGCCTTTACCAGTATGATGTTACATATGCTATTAATGACCTCCGTTGTAACCCTTCTGGTGTATCTTCAGGATGTCTCTTCTAGTCTCCAAACCTACTAGCTTTGGAGTCTCAATTTGATGTTACATTGTTTTGAGTCCTAAATAGAGCACTTTGAAAAATGGCATCTCTAAATGCCTTGCTGTCCCTTAAGTACTAATAATGTAAGTGATTACTCCTTTCCTAAATTTCCCTTTAAGTCTCCCTCTTTTCCCATGGCAGGTAGTTCACAAACTACTACAGCAAATCAAATAGGCCGCAGCCACAACACAGCAGGAGACACAAAGAACAAGCAACTCACAGGACTGCTCCAGAGGTTTGACACACATTCCTGCCAACAGTACATCCTCATACTTTCCTCTTCAGATGAGACTAATGACAAGGGGCCCTCTATAATCACCAATGAGCCTGAAAAAGAGTTTCCACTTACAAAAGAAGCATTGGCAAATCCAATAGGTTTTGTCTATGCAAGGTCTATAGCCTTTGTCAATGATTTTAGACATGCTAGACCGCAGCGCAAGCTGACAACAGACAGCAGGAGACACGTGGAGGGATGGGGAGAAGAAACAAACAGCGGGATGGTTAGTGGGAAGAAACCACATACAGCGGGAGGGGTGGTCTGGGGGTAAGAAACAATGGATAGTGGGAGGGGTGGGGGGAAGAATCAATGGACACCAGGAGGTGAAACAACGAGAGAGGGAGAAGTAACAGCAGGTGGAGGGGGACAGATTGCAGAGACATGCACTCTGTAAGAGAGCATATACAAAATACAAACAAAATAAAAAAGTGTACCTGTAGGAGTCTGTAGCCAGTAGAAAGACAACGGCTGACTGCAGGGACACAGACAAAGTCCCAGGAGTAAGTCAGAGGTGAGAAGGAGGAGCTGACCCATAAGAAGTAAGGAAGGAAGGAAACGAGAGAGGCAAGAAAGCCAACCCAGTAATAGTTTAAGTTTTAAGCCCAGTTTAAGCTTTTTTTTTTTTTCCCCCTTTGGTGTGCAAGAGATTCCGCACACGCTATGTTGGCAAAACCTAAACATGATTAACTGAAGGGATTTTCATCTCTTATTCTGTCTTCTTTCTCACTTTATGTCACCTACACAAAATAGTGTATGGGAAAAAAAATCCACAGATGGCTCGAAGTGCCGCAAAACTAAGGAAGCAATCAGTCTTTCATGCAGCAGTGGTTGTCTTTTGTACCCCAGCTTTGTTTTTGTGCTTTTGTGATCTTGTCACATGCCTCTGTGGTTGCCTGTATTGGCACAGGATGCGAAGGTTGATGCGTACCCCCACCAAGAAGCCATCCCGATTACTAGGCAGATTGACTGACATTCTCCAATGCCAGTATGTGCATGTGTCTCAGCCAAATGTGGTGTTACTTTATAGTGTGTTTCACTTCACTTCTTTGTCAGGATTGTAGGAAGCTGCCCTGATGTGTGGTGGATACCTATGGTGTTTGCACCTTATACCAGGTCCAGGCAACCCCTATTACTTAGTGAGACAGTGTCTAGGGAACCAGGGTTCTCTAGTGGTAGCTGTGGTGAGCAGCCAAGACTTATCAGTAGTCACACAGCGACTTTTCACATATGAATGGAACCACCTAGCGTTGCATAAATAAAGGTACTTTATTACAGTAACACTGCACTAGATTACTGACAGGCATTCCCCAAATGGAGGTAAGTACACACTATATATACACGGTAAGAATTAGGAATTAGCACAGAAAAACAACAAGCATTGGCAAGAAATACCAGAAAATAGCTAGGACCCCGTTAGGGGGCGGGGCAGGGGGGGGCAAACAGTTGTAAGCTTATAATAGGCTCCTATAGCCACTATTGTAATGTTAGGGGCTTGAAGGTTGGAATGCTGGGGGTGACGGTTGGCTAAAGTGGATGGATGAGTGGTGGACACGGATAGGTGGGAAGCTGCCTCTTGTCTTACAATAAATCTTACCTGCAACGCTTGGTCCAATCTCTTCATTGTTGGATTACCACATTTATTTTGGTGACGAGTGGGAGACTAGAGGCAGCATTCGTCCAATTATTATCACACCGTACGTTGTCTCGCTGCGGGACCAGTAAAGTGCGGAAACGGAGACTGCTGTGAATTGCACTACTGTGGAGTTGGAGTGGAACTTTGACAAAAACAAGCTTCTGGGTAAGGAACAATCCTTCATTCTTCATTTTTGGGTTGAGAGGCGTTTCTCTGTCACTGTGACAGTTGGGAACTAGCAAGGCTGCTCCCCTTTAGAAACAAAGGAGTATGTTTCTAAACAAGCTCTACGTGTTCAGAAAACGCACTGAGCTTTTCTTCATCGTGGCCATTTTAAAATGTAAGAAAAATAAGTTCATCTCGTATGGAAACAAGCCCCATTGTTGATTATTGGATCTGTGGTGGCCATCTTAGAGAACTTTGACATTACATTTGGCAATCATCTTGGATTGGGCACTATTTTGAACATCTATTTTTTTATTTCCTGCCATTCATTGTGCACAGGATGTATCTACAGCAGTCAATTTGAAATGTGGAAAATTTTAAAGACTTTATGTAATTCTCTTATTTTACACTGTTTGGATTGGAGTTTATTATTTTGGAAAACATTTGTTCACTTAACTATTTACATGCCAAGATGTCAAATATTGTGGCTCCTAATCCATTTTTGCAAGTTGCAGGTGAACCTCTTATGGAGTGGGAATTATGGTTTCCAGTTTTTTCAAGCATATGTGGATTTTTTTAGAGGACAAAGATTGCTCTCCTCAAAGAAAACTCGCTTTACTCAAGCATTGTTTAGGAGGAATGGGGTTAAAAGAATTTAATAACCTTCCTCCTTAAGACCACATAGGTGAAATGGATGTATTAGAGCAAGTAGTGTAAACATTTTAAAAAAGATTTGGTGTGGTGTGGCGTGGCCAAGCAAGATGGCCGGCGGGACGAGCTTCTAAGAAGCTCCTCGTCATCCCGGCCTGATCCTGCAGGAATCCTGGGGTGCCTGTGACTCTGAGCGCTCCCCCAGGAAGAGAGTGCGCCCTGACCCCTGTGTCAAGCTGAACCCTCACTCTAGGGATTGGGGGATCCTCAATCCCGGCAGCAAGTGAGGCCTGGCTCGAGCCGCATGAGTGCGTCCCATCGGAGGAGTGGAGGCCTACGATCAGCTGTTCCCGGCAGGCTTCCTGCCCTGTTCGGGCTTCGTGATAGCAGCTGGGCTGGCTGTTGCAGCAGTGGCGCGGATCCGTGGGCCGCCAAGTCGTACCTGACCCGTGCCGCGGGTTCTGGTGCGGCTGCGGGACTGTGGAGTGGATTGCAGAGCCTGGGCGGAGGGGGTCCCTCCCCATGCCCTTTCCCTGGCAGATGGCCTGGGTTCTGGGCTGCGGGGGAGAAGCTGGCAGACTGCACGGAGCGGGGGCCCAGGTAGATGGCAGCGGGACGGTAGGCTCCGAACCTCAATGGAACGACTGGGGTGTGGCCCGACGAGGTGAGTTGCTGCCCGGAGGAGGGGAGACCAAGGGTTACCAACTGGAGAGGTGGCGTGAGCATGTTTGGATGTTAGAGGTATAAATCTGGAGGAGCAGGTGTGGCACACCATTGTATGAAGGTGTACTGGTGCCAAAGCGCAGACCATACCTAATACTGTAATAGCGCCTCAAGTAAGGGATGATTGGCAGGATAAATTAACGTAATTGCCACCCGCAGTTGGTGTCTTACTGGGCAATGAGACTGATCTGGAATGACTGAAGGGTGACGCAGTCCCAGAGAATTTTAACCTTTATCGGATACGGCGGCGATATGTTTAATTGCCCCACTTTTCTTTGGTTGATGGTGAGATGGGGCGGCACAGGCAGACAGACGAGTCGCAGAGGAACACCATGGAGCAATACACTACCCCTGCTCCGTAGCGCCAGACACAGATGGGTGGGCCCGGAGATGATTTGGCATGGGTGGGCCCGGAGATGATCTGGGGCATGCCAGCTCCTGTGGAGGAACTGTAGCGAGCTGATCTTCTGGTGGCAATTCAGGGCTCGAGGGTGGCCCTTAAGGGGAAGATAGAGACGGTGGCTGTGGAGGTGAATCTTCTCTGAGCAGAACTCCGGAAGGTTTCTGATTAGGTCAAAGTTGCGGAGGGGTCCGTTCTGGAGTTGCAGACGGAGGATGGCGCCTTACAAAAGCATAAGGCACAGGCCACTTCCAAAGTTGGGGTGATGGAGGCGAGTTTGGAAGATGCAGAGGGTAGGTCGGATGCAATAATGTGCACCTTTTTGGGTTTCCAGAGCGTGCAGAGAGTTCCACTGTGGAGGTCTTTGTGGAGCGCTGGATCAGAGATGTACTACAGCCTGTTGGGCTATCTAATGTGTTTGTGGTTGAGTGAACTATAAGGATTGAGGCTGCACGTGAAACAGACAAAGCTGTTTTTGAAAACTGCTAAATTTCCATTTATCCAGACAAGGTACAGACCTCTAGGAAGGGGTTTCTGGAGATAAAGGCTAAGCTCCGGGCAATGAACATTCAATATATGTTGCTGTACCCGGCATGCTTAGAGGTGCTCTTGGGGGGGGGGGGGGGGGGGGGGGAAGAGGGGGGGGGGATCCCACTTTTTTGAACACCCGGAAGAGATCTGGAGATGGTTGTAGATGAGGGAAAAAGTTGCACCGGGTTGATCTGGGCGGGCTGGCTCAGTGGTTGGTCATGTCTCCGGTGTGGATGGCTCAGACTGGAGGAATCGCAGTGAGAACCAGATGAAGGATTCTACAGGACAGGAAGCCAGCGATGACAGCAGAATTGAAATTCAACAGGATGGTACAATGGCGGTGGTGTCTCCTGGTCTGTCTGCCGGACTGACTGTAGCACCTAATTTGGGAGTGGAGATAATTCCCATTGACAGTTGACTTTATTCTACTTGAGTGGATAGTGTTGTAACGATTGCCTCAGTGGGGTATGTTCTTATGTTAGGTGTTCATTGCTTGTACAGTAAGGAGTACCGGACTTATAGTGGATCTAAAACCGAAAGGGTACTCGAGTCCGCATTATATGGCGGGGGTAATGTTCTTATTGAAACATGATTGATTAGGCATACAGGCATGATGTATTTAGCATACGGGGTGGGGGGTGGTTACCTCCCCTGATGTGATAGAGTCTTGTATTTGGGGTATTGGGGTTTTAGGCTGTTGTCCTGGCAGCATTTACATATATGAATTTACAGTACTCTTTGATGTATTTGTTTTACTGTTTATCCGGGGTGGGAATGAGGGTTTGGGATTACTTAGCTAGAGCATGTTTGCATGTGTTTGATGATTACAACAACAGTGCATGGTTGTATGTGAGATGTGGAATGAGTACTGAATTTGCCTTTCCTCTGCAATTGAGGGGGTAGGGGAGGCGGTGGAAGATGGATAGAATATACAGAGCATTAGTATGGGTCAACAGATTAATATGCTGACATGGAACGTCAGGGGGCTGAAACGTTACACAGTGCTATAGAGTGCATTCTTTCCTGCGGCGACATAAGGTTCAAATAACCTGTTTACAGGAGATGCATATGATGGAGGAGGAATTGCAGAAGCTTGTGAAGAAATGGTGGGGCTAAGTGTTCTACTCGTCCTTTTCCTCTTACGCAAGAGGAGTAGCAATATGGGTTGCGCCAGGAGTCCCATATACACACGTCTATAGCAAAGCTGATGTGGAGAGGAGATATATACTCCTACAGGGTATTTTAGATGGGGCACCCCTTACTATTCTCAACACGTACGCACACAAACACAGTTGATCATTACTTCCATGAAAATATATCTCAGGTGCTGGGGGTAGGGGTGGGGTCTCCTATTGTATGGGCTGGAGACTACAACTTTATATTGGACGGTGAGAAAGATCGTCACCCATCTAAACAGGGTACCAAACTGTTTATGGCGATATCCCTCACATCAGTTATGAATAATTTAGGATTATGAGACGGGTGGAGGGAACTGCACCCAGAGAGCAGGGAGTGCACCTGTCATTCCAAGACACACAATACGTTTAGTCGACTGGACCAATTCCTCCTGGGTAGCCTGAACTGTTCACAGGTGTTGGGCATCAAACATTTGGGGAAGTTTCTATCTGATCATGCACAGGTATTGATACAGCTGCAGTGGGGTTTGGAGGGCATGGGGAAATAGTTGGCACTTGCCCATGGATTTTTTTGTCAGATGCTGCCTGTCGTGCAAAAATGGCAGTTGCCATTAAAAACTACATAGCCTTGAATTGGGGTATCACGGCCTCCAGAGGGGTGGAGTGGGAGGCCATGAAGGCCGTTCTGAGAGGGGTGTGTATAGTCATCACTTGTGGGGTGAGCAGACAAATGTAACAGGATCTCAAAGAATGGCAGAGTAAACTAGCAGCTATACAGCACCAGACCCTACTAACAAGGGAGGCAGAAAAAGAGCAGCTCCAATTGTGTAGGGAAGTCAGTCGATGCTGGGAGACACTGGATAAGGTAACACTTAGGTCCTATAGACAGCGGTTACACAGGGAGGGGGACAAATCCAGTAAGTTACTGGCATGGATCCTAAAGCGTGCAGTGGAATCTCCCCCCATTCTGCAAATCAGAAATGCTGCAGGTGTTCAGGTTACTAATCGCAGGTACATCTTTAACGTATTAGTGGAACATTTGCAGGCAGTGTCACGTGCTGGCGCATCGGTGCCAGATGAATATTTGGAAGAGTTCATGCAGCAGAGGAGGCTCCCACAGTTGGACCCTGAGAGTATGATCAGTTTGGAGGCTGGGATAACAGTAGAGGAAGTGAGTGCGGCGGTGGAGGCATTGCCAAAATCTAAGTCTTCGGGTGGGGATGGATTCTCGATTGAGCTTTATCAGACATTCTCCCCCCCCCCCCCTTCTGAGAGAGAAATTGTTGGCAGTGTTTGAGGAGGCCCGAGCGCAGGGTGTCCTCCTGGAGTCCCTGGCCAGGGCACTGTTTGTCTAATACTCAAACCTGGTGGGGATCTGAGTGACCCCTCCTCCTGTCGGCCGCTTACCATGTTGAGTAATGATGTTAAGGTCCTGTGTAAGATATTGGCTACTCGGCTACGTGGAGTGGTCCGGGGTTTGGTGCATGAAGACCAATGCGGAGTCATACCTGGCCGTAGTACGACTTGGAACCATGGGTGCGGAGGACGAATTGGTGCTAGTATCATTGGACCTAGATACAGTGGAGTGTGGCTGTCTCTTGGTGGTACTGCGGGGAATGGGGATTGGCCCCCAATTCTGTGCGTGGGTTTGCTTGCTTTATACTGCACCCTCAGTATGTGTTTGGGTGGGAGGGGAACTATCGAAATCCTGGGTAGTTGGTAGGGGAACTAGACAGGGGTGTTCCCTTTCACCGCTTCTTTTCGCCTTAGCGGTGGAATCGCTGGCAGTATAGATGCATGAGGAATTGGCCCCCTGAGGATTCGGGTGGGACAGACCACCCTTTCGTTATACACAGATGATGCTTTGATATATCTTTGAGAGCCAAGGATTTCGGTGCCTCTGTTGTTGCGGTTCTTGGAAGAGTTTGAGGCTGTATCTGGTCTCAAGATGAAAAGGAAAAAGTCACTCCTGTTCCCTCTAGGGCTACTCTGTGGTGCACCTCTGGAGGACTTACCCTTAGTGGGGCTCCGGTGGGAGATAGAGAGCTTGAGATACCTAGGTATCTGGGTTACCCACAATGTGGTGACACATGAGATATATAACGTAGAAAGAGTAGTGACTGGCCTTAAGCACTCGGTGTCATTCTGGAATAGGCTGCCACTTTCAGTAATGGAAAGAACGGCTACAGCAAAGATGGTGTTTCTGCCACGATGTCTATACTTGGTACAGAATTCTTTATTTCTGTTAACCGCTCGGCTCTTTCATCATCTGGACAGTTTACTGATCTCAGTGGTGTGGGCCAGGCGTCGTAGTAGAGTGGCGCAGTCCACACTGCAGAGGGAGCTGGAAGACGGAGGGTTGGCTAGCCCTAATATCAGGCATTATTACTATGCAGCGCACTTACAACATGCTGCAAAGTGGATGACTGAGTCGGATAATTGGGAGAAGCGACTATTTGAAGGAAAGATGGGCAAAGATATGTTAACACACATATTGATGAAAGGTGCTCGGTCAGAAACAGCTGTTCCATATTTGGTTAGAAATACTGCATGGATCTGGGAGCAAGCCTTTAAAAAAAAAGTGATTTGACATGCTCCCTTTGATAGGGAACTGAAGATATGGGACTTGGCTCCCTTTCGGAATATGGATATGGAACTTCATGTCTATGGAATGCTGGAGGGCGGGAGGATGTCGTGTAGCGGGGGACTTATACCCCAATGGGGAGTTTACATCCTTTCAGGAAGCGCAAAGTACATTTGGTTTGGGACAAGGTCAGTTCCTGCAGTATGCTAAGATGGAGTGTGGTGCGGTAGATCTGGTCTGATTTCCTGGTCGCCCCACCACCCTCGAAGGTGTTGAATGGGCTGATAAATTGGGGTGATGAGAATCATTTAATTACCCTGTTTTATAGAGCTCTTTTGGGGGGGGGGGGAGAGAATCAACCAGGTGTAGTCTGTCACGTGGAGGGCTTGGGAGCAGGAACTTGGGGAGCCAATGGAGGACAGTGATTGGGCCACGGCTCTGTGGCTGATGTGCACAGTTTCATGCAATAATAGGTTTAAGCTTCTACATGGGTGTCCCAGACGTGGTTAATTGGGTGCCTTCTTTGTACATTTGGCTGGGTCCTGCAGGGAGGTGCAGCAGTTTTGGCGGGTGGTGGTTGGGAAGGTTGAAGAGGTCACAGGTTTGGGACTCGAAGCAACGCCGCTGACATGCCTCTTAGGCGTGGTACGGAGACCAGGGTAAAGGAAAATTCCACACGAACTAACACAACTAGCTCTAGTACTGGCTAAGCACAAGGTGGCCATAAGCTGGATGAGCGCCAGGAGCTCATCCATTCATTGTTGGATACAAGATATGCTGGAATGGGGAGCCGCTGAAGAACAACATATGCGGATAACACAAAGGGAGAGGGGGGCATTAATTGACTTGCCTGCATGGGGAAGTTTATTGGAACGTTTCACTGTCACAGAGGATTTAGCCTCTGAATGGAGCACAGATGCTGATGACTTAATAATGGATTGAACATGTTAGATACAATGGTGACAACCAACTGTTGCTATGTTGAAACTCTGGTACTTATAGTGTACATATGGATTGGTTACATAAGGATATTATCCAGTAGGGAAGGCTGAGGGGAAACAGTACCATTTCGGCTGCTGATGATACACATTTTTACTTTGTATGTACTCTGTCTTCAGAGAAGATATCTGTGATGTCTCGCATTAAAAAGCACTGTGTTCTTTTTCTTGGTTCTGCATTATAAAAATCAATAAAAAGTCATTAAAAAAAAAAGATTTGGAAAAAAAATGAATACAGTGATGGAAAGATTCAAATTTTATTCTCGCTCTCAAAAAGAAGATGAATCTATTGAAGTCTATGTATCAGTATTAAGAGCGCTGGCTGGTTTTTGTGAATTCAAGATGATCACATATGATCAGGTGCTCGGGGTCAAATAATGACGACAACGAAAAGGAAAAAAAAAACAAAAAAATAAGTAAAGGTTATGGGCTGGTACAGAGACTTCATTGACCTCAATAATAAATACTGTGAAAGGTACTGAACAATCGGAAAAGTTTGTGAGTGAGATCAGAGGCCAATATCAAAAGACTATTGATGTAAATGTAGAAGTTAATGTAATAAAAAACAAAGCCAATGTTAAACAGAAAAAAAGACAGACTTTAGACGTACAGATAGGAAGACAAATGGCATGTTATGTGACAGATGTGGTAGTTAGTACCATGTAGGCAATTTTAAAGGGTGTCCAGCTTTAGACAAATTCTGTTTAAAATGTAAAAAAAAGAAAAAGGAAATTTTGGAAGGGTGTGCAGAGCTGTTATGTCCAACAAAATTAACTGTGTTAGATATGAGTTTGATTCAGAAACATTCAGTGCTCGTTCTGTACTTAGTGTTTCTAATAAACAAACCAAAGGGTTTCTTAAATATACTTTGAAGATGGAAGCATTTCTTAATTAGTAGATTCTTGTGCATCGTATAGTATAATAATTGGGAAATCGAAATTCAACGACTTATGGAATGGTTGGGAGTTATATCCTCCATATGTACAACCTGGTGGTTATTCTGGGCACAAAACTGATTTAGAAGGATACTTTTGGTCTGACATTGAAGTTAATGGTAAGAGAACTAAAGGAAAGTTCTATGTGGCGGTAAGGAAGTGCCTTCCTTGGCATAGTTACCCCCTGACATTTGCCTTTTGTTGATGCCAGTTATGACTGAAAGCGTGCTGGGACCCAGCTAACCACGCCCCAGCACCAGTGTTCTTTCCCTAAACTGTACCTTTGTTCCCACAACTGGCACAGCCCTCGCACACAGATACGTCACTGGTAAATGGTACCACTGGTACCTAGTGCCCTGTTGCCAAGGAAGGTCTCTAAGGGCTGCAGCATGTCTTATGCCACCCTAGGGACCCCTCACTCAGCACATGCACACTGCCTCACAGCTTGTGCGTGCCAGGGAGGAGAAAAAGACTAAGTCGACATGGCACTCCCCTCAGAGTGCCATGCCCACCTTTCACTGCCTGTGGCATAGGTAAGTCACCCCTCTAAGCAGGCCTTACAGCCCTAAGGCAGGGTGCAATATACCACAGGTGAGGGCATAAGTAAGTGAGCACTATGCGCCTACACTGTCTAAGCCAAACCGTAGACATTGTAAGTGCAGGGTAGCCATAAAGAGTAAATGGTCTGGGAGTTTCTCAAATACGAACTCCACAGTTCCATAATGGCTACACTGAAATCTGGGAAGTTTGGTATCAAACTTCTCAGCACAATAAATGCACACTGATGCCAGTGGGGGATTTATTGTAAAATACACCCAGAGGGCATCTTAGAGATGCCACCTGAATACCAGTCCGACTCCTAGTGCTAGGCTGACCAGTTTCTGCTAGGCCTGCCACAACCAGACGAGTTTCTGGCCACATGGGGTGAGTGCCTTTGTCACTGTGTGGCCAGGAACAAAGCCTGTACTGGGTGGAGGTGCTTCTCCCTCTGCAGGAACTGGCAGTGAGCATCAAAGGCTCATGCCTTTTGTTACAGCACCCCAGGGCATCCCAGCTCGTGGAGATGGCCGCCCCTCCAGCCACCACCCCCACTTTTGGCAGCAAGGCTGGAGGAGATAATGAGGAAAACAAGGAGGAATCACCCACCAGTCAGGACAGCCCCTAAGGTGCCCTGAGCTGATGTGACTCCTGCCTTTAGAAATCCTCCATCTTGAGATTGGAGGATTCTCCCAATAGGAAAAGGGATGTGCCCCCCCTCCCCTCAGGGAGGAGGCACTAAGAGGGTGTAGCCATCCTCCAGGACAGTAGCCATTGGCTAGTGCCCCCCAGACCTAAACTCACCCCTAAATTTAGTATTTAGAGGCTACCCTGAACCCAGGAAATCAGATTCATGCAACCTGAAGAAAGAAGAAGGACTGCTGACCTGAAAGCCTCGCCGAGGCGACGGAGACACCAACTGACTTGGTCCCAGCCCCACCGGCCTGTCTCCAAACTCAAAGAACCTGCACTGCGACCCATCCGACAGGGCCCAGCGACCTCCGAGGTTCTCATAGGACTGCCCTGAACCCGAAGGACCAAGAAACTCCTGAGAACAGCGGCACTGTTCAAAAACTGCAACAACTTTGCAACTTTAAAGCAACTTTCAAAGAACTCCCTCTTCCTGCCAGAAGAGTGAGACTTCACACACTGCACCAGAAGCCCCGGGCTCGAGCTCCAGAGAACTAACACCGCAGAGAGGACTCCCAGGCGACTACGACGACGTAGGTAACCTGAGTCGACTCCCATGCGCACCCACAGCGACGCCTGCAGACAGGCTACAAAGGCTCCCCCTGACTGCGACTGCCTGGTAACAAGGAACCCGAGGCCTGGACCAAGCACTGCACCCGCAGCCCCCAGGACCGAGAGGAACCATCTTCCAGTGCAGGAGTGGCCAGCAGGCGGCCCTCTTCCTAGCCCAGTCAGTGGCTGGCCCGAGAAGCCCCCCAGTGCCCTGCCTTCATCGCCTAAGTGACCCCAAGGGACCTCGACTGCTTTCAATAGCAAATCCGACACCTACTTTGCACACTGCACCCGGCCGCCGAGTGCCGCTGAGGATGTGTTTTGTGTGCCTGTTTGTGTCCCTCCCAGTGCTCTACAAAACCCCCCTGGTCTGCTCCCCGAGGACACAGGTACTTACCTGCTAGCAGACTGGAACTGGAGCACCCCTGTTCTCCATAGGCACCTATGTGTTTTGGGCCCTCCTTTGACCTCTGCACCTGCCCGGCCCTATGTTGCTGGTGCAGTGACTTTGGGGTTGCCTTGAACCCCCAACAGTGGGCTGCCTATGCCCAGGAGACGGACTGTGTAAGTGCTTTACTTACCAGAGAAACCTAACCAAACTTACCTCCCCACATTTAAAATAGCTTATTGCCATTTTTACTAAAACTGTGTGTACTACTGCCTTGAATCAAAGTTCTATACTTACCTGTGTGAAGTACCTTGCATTTTATGTACTTACCTCAAATATTGAATCTTGTGGTTCTAAAATAAATTAAGTAATTTTTTTTTTTATATAAAAACTACTGGCCTGGAGTTAAGTCTAAGTGTGAGTTCCTCATTTATTGCCTGTGTGTACAACAAATGCTTAACACTACCCTCGTATAAGCCTACTGCTCGACCACATTACCACAAAAGAAAGCATTAGTATTATCTAATTTTGCCACTATCAACCTCTAAGGGGAACCCTTGGACTCTGTGCACACTATCTCTCACTTTGAGAAAGTATATACAGAGCAAACTTCCTACACTGGTGGATCAGCTGTGGGGTCTAAGACTTTGCATTTGCTGGACTACTCAGCCAATACCTAATCACACAACTAAAGTCCCAAAATTGTCATTAGAAACTGATTTTTGCAATTTTAACTATTTTTCAAAAATTTTAAAAGTCCTGCTAGGGTCTTGTGTAAGTCCCTGTTAGCATTTCTTTTAGAGTTTAAAAGTCTGTAAAAGTTTGGATTTAAGTTCTAGAAGTAGTTCTAGATTCTTAAAAAGTAATCCCAACTTTTAGAGTGAGATGGTGATGGAACTCAACCCCACCCCTTACCTGCATCTAGGGATGTCAGAGTCAAGGTCTCTCTGTAAAATTAAAGAGATAAAAACCTGGGTCCAACCCTACCAAAGTAAAGCTCCAGGAGCTTTTGGCAGAGTTCACAAGGGACCACCCCTCTGAGGATAATCCTTCAGATGGGGAAGTTAGTGAACAGGAGGATGAATCCACCCTCCTGTCCTAACCAGGGAGAACAGGGTTCCTCAAACCCTGACTCCACAAATCATAGTCACAGAGACTGGTTCTTCCACGGGGGAGACCCGTACCTCTAGAAGCATTGAGGGCAGCCTCAATGAAGATGACCTCCTGCTAGCCAGGATGGCAAAAAAAGATTGGCTTTGGAGAAGCAGCTCCTAGCCATAGAAAGGGAAAGACAAGAGATGGGTTTAATTCCCATCAATGGTGGCAGCAACATAAATAGGGTCAGAGAGAATACTGACATCCTAAAAATCCCCAAAGGGATTGTAACAAAATATGAAGATGGTGATGACATCACCAAATGGTTCACAGCTTTTGAGAGGGCTTGTGCAGCCAGAAAAGTAAACAGATCTTATTGGGGTGCTCTCCTTTAGGAAATGTTCACTTGAAAGTGTAGGGATAGACTCCTCACACTCTCTGGGAAAGATGCAGAATCTTATGACCTCTTGAAGGCTACCCTGATTTGGATTCTCAACTGAGGAGTACAGGATTAGGCTCAGGGGGGCTCAAAAATCCTCAAGCCAGACCTGGGTTGATTCTGTTGAATTCTCAGTCAAAACACTATATGGTTGGATAACTGGCAGTGGCGTAAATGATTATGATGGGCTGTATAACTTGTTTATGAAAGAACATCTGTTAAGAAATTGTTTCAATAACAAACTGCATCAACATCTGGTAGACCTAGGTTTTATTACTCCCCAAGATTCGGGGAAAGAAGGCAGACCACTGGGGCAAGACTAGGGTGGCCAAGATTGCCACAGGGGGTGACCAAAAGAAAGGGGTCACAAAGCCTCCCCAGGGGAAGAGTGGTGAGACATCCAAGGGAAAAAGTAAAGAGTCTTCAACAGGGTCCCAAAAACCTGCTCAGGAGGGTGGGCCCCAAGCCTCTTCACAATCCTCAAATGGGTATAAGGGTAAAAACTTTGATCTCAAGAAGGCCTGGTGTCAAATCTGTAGTCAGCATGGACACCAAACTGGAGACAAGGCCTGTCCCAAGAAAAGTTCCACAACAAATACTACTCCAGTTAGCACTGGAATAGCCAGCCTCCAGGTGGAATCAACAGTGTGCCCAGAGGAAATCAGGGTTCACACTGAAGCTACATTAGTCTCTGAGGGCGGGGTGGATTTAGCCAGACTTGCTGCCTGGCCGCCTAACATGCAAAAATACACGCAGCAGCTCTTAATCAATGGGACTAGAGTAGAAGTCTTGAGGGAAACAGGTGCCAGTGTCACCATGGTGACAGACAAACTGGTTTCCCCAGGACAGTACCTGGCTGGACAGACATATCCAGTCACTAATGCCGACAATCAAACTAAAGTCCATCCCATGGCAATGGTAACTTTAGAATGGGGAGGGGTCTATTGGCCCAATATGTCCCAGAAGGTAAAGGCGTTTTGCACCTCCTGTGTCACCTGTCAAGCCAGTGGCAAGACAGGTAGTCATCCAAAGGCCCCTTTTAGAGAGTGGGAGTGGACATAGTGGGTCCATTGGAGCCTCCCTCAGCATCAGGGAATCAGTATCTCCTGGTAGTAGTGGACCATGCTACCAGGTACCCTGAAGCAATTCCCCTTAGGTCCACTACTGCCCCTGCAGTAGCAAAAGCACTCATAGGTATTTTTACCAGAGTGGGATTTCCTAAGGAGGTGGCTTCTGACAGAGGTACCAACTTCATGTCAGCTTACCTAAAACACATGTGGAATGAGTGTGGGGGTGACTTACAAATTAACCACACCATACCATCCACAAACTAGTGGTCTTGTTGAAACGTTTAACAAGACATTGAAGGGCATGATCATGGGGCTCCCTGAAAAACTCAAAAGGAGATGGAATGTCCTCTTGTCATGCCTGCTTTTCTCCTACAGAGAGGTGCCACAGAAGAGAGTAGGGTTTCCCCCCCTGAGCTTCTGTTTGGCCAACCTGTTAGGGGACCACTGGCACTTGTAAAAGAAGGCTGGGAGAGACCTCTCCATGAGCCTAAACAAGATTTGGTGGACTATGTACTAGGCCTATGTTCAAGGATGGCAGAGTGCATGGAAAAGGCAAGCAAAAACCTTGAGGCCAGCCAACAACTCCAGAAGATGTGGTATGACCAAAAGGCAGCTATGGTTGAGTTTCAGCCAGGGCAGAAAGTCTGGGTTCTGAAGCATGTAGCTCCCAAGGCACTTCAGGACAAATGGAGTGGCCCTTACCCAGTGCTGGAAAAGAAGTCAGGTCACCTATATGGTGGACCTGGTCACTAGCAGGACCCCCAAAAGGGTGATTCATGTTAACCACCTTAAACTCTTTCATGACAGGGCAGATGTAGACATGTTAATAGTTTCAGAGGATGACCAGGAAGCAGAGAGTGAACCTCTCCCTGATCTCCTCTCCACTGACCCTAACAATGGCTCAGTAGATGGAGTGATCTATTCAGGCACCCTCTCTGGCTAACAGGAGGCTGACTGCAGGCAAGTCCTCCAGCAGTTTGCTGAGCTCTTTTCCTTGACCCCTGGTCAGACACCCCTGTGTACCCATGATGTGGACACAGGAGACAGTATGCCTGTAAAGAATAAAATATTCAGACAGTCTGACCAAGTAAAAGAAAGCTTCAAAGTGAAAGTCCACAAGATGCTGGAGTTGGGAGTGATTGAGCACCTGACAGTCCCTGGGCTAACCTAGTGGTCTTGGTTCCCAAACCTCACACCAAAGATGGCAAGAAAGAGATGAGGTTTTGTGTGGACTACAGAGGGCTCAACTCTGTCACCAAGACAGATGCTCACCCCATTCCGAGGGCAGATGAGCTAATAGACAAACTGGGTGCTGCCAAATACTTAAGTACCTTTGACTTAACAGCAAGGTACTGGCAAATAAAAACAGCACCTGGAACTAAAGAGAAAACAGCATTCTCTACACCTGATGGGCACTACCAGTTTACTGTGAAGCCCATTGGCTTAAAGAATGCCCCTGCCACCTTCCAAAGGTTGGTGAAGCACGTCCTTGCTGGCTTGGAGTCCTTTAGTGCAGCTCATCTGGATAATATTGCTGTCTTTAGCTCCAATTGTCAGGATCACCCAGTCCACCTGAAGAAGGTGTTGCAGGACTCTGTGCACACTATTTCTCACTTTGAGATAGTATATGCAGAGCCAACTTCCTACAATGGCCAAAAAGGAAAATTCCATTTTGGGATGGCCACATCAGCAAGAGTTGGGGATTAAGTTAGATTCAAATGCTTTCCCAGCTGTGTCGGTTATCACATCAGAGGTAGACAACATTGGTTTGGTGAATGGCTTAAAATGTTTGTTTCCAAATTTGTTTAAAGATCAGTTAGGCAAATATCAAGGATTCAAACATAAGATTATTTTGAAAGAAGGGGCTGTTCCAGTTGGACATAAAGACAGGAAGGTACCTTTGGTGGTTAGGGACAAATTAAAGGAGATGTTACATGACTTATGCCTCAAGAAAGTGATTGAACCGATCGAATCCTCTCCTTGGGTATTTCCGGTTGTGATTTCGGTTAAAAGCTCATGTGTGGATTTGCACAGTCTAAATAATGAGGTCTGGATTGATAGACATCCTTTACCTAATTTGCATGAGATGGTTTCTACTCTTGCAGGTGCAGCGGTGTTTTCAACTACTGATTTAGCAAGAGCGTCCCACCAGATTGAACTGGAGATGGAATCCAAATATCTTACTGCTTTTATAACACCTGAGGGAACGTATCAGTTTCTGAGGATGCCTTTTGGTTTAGCAAGTGCAGCTTCGGTGTTCCAACGTTTGATGAATGTTACTTTAGAGGGGGTCAACTGATGCAGTGGGTTTTCAGGATGCTATTCTAGTGTTTGGGAAAACTATAAAGAACGCAATAAAAATGTACATGTAGTATTAAATAGACTACAGGAGAAGGGTTTGACTGTACAAATGGATAAATGTTATTTCCAAAGAAAAGTTGTTGAATATTTAGACCATGAAATTTCAGAGGAGGGAATCAAACCCAAAACAAATCATGCAGGTGCAATAGTTAATGTTGCCGCTCCTACTTCTAAGGAACAATTGTTGTCCTCCCATGGCTTGACAGAATTCTATGCAAAATCCCTGCAAGATTACACTATGATCCTCTCAGAGCTTTGCTCACAAAAGATATGAAATTGGAGTGGGGTGAGTTACAGCAAAGATCATTTGATCTTTAAAAGAAGGAAATTGTTCATGCTCCCTGTTTAAAACCTTACATTGTTGGTAAAGAGTGCGTAGTGGCTGTGGATGAAAGCAGTGTGGGTTTGGGTGTGGTTCTTACGAAAAAGGATGAAGGAAAGGAGTGGATTGTAGCATATGCTTTGTGCACCCAATCTCTCTGAAAGAAATTATGCTGTAATCAAAAAGGAATTATTAGCATGTACATGGGCTACATTTTAGACACATTTTGTGGGGAAACAAAATTTACAATCAAAACTGACCACAAAACTCTGATTAATATGTTATCAGCAGGCGGTGAAAGAACACGGACAGTGTGTCTTGCTTGTCTAGCTGCAAAATTGCAAGAATATCAATGCATTGTACAATATGTTCCTGGTAAAGAAAAAATTCATGCGGATTGTATGTCACGATTTCCGTTAACTGATGCTAAGGAAATGGAGGATGTAATTGAATGTGATGTGGCATGTACTACTGAGGATCTGAAGGATGAGTATATGGCTGGTGAATCTTTGTGTGCAATTTCATAAGATTTGTGGACAGAATCTTTACTAAAATATGAGATGTTGAAATTGGTGAGTGAACATTTAGTCAAAGCTTGGTCAAGGAAATTGAGAAGGGATTTAGCTTCTTTCTACAAGGTCAATGATGGATTCATGTTCAATAAGGGCATTATTTTGAGAGGTGATAAAGTTGTGCCTCCACATAGTTTGTGAAGGAAACCTTTTACTCTAGCTCAGGTGGGATATCCGGGGATGTCAAATTAGAGATTTCTACTGGTGGCCAAAAATGGATGACATGATAGACAACTGGGTGAGAGAATGTATTCCTTGTGACATTTTTTGTAGAGAAGGTTTACCTGAGGAGATTGTGTCGGACAATGGGCCATAATTCATTAGTAGTGAATTGGAGGTGTTTCTTGCCAGATGTGGTATTATCCACAAAGAAATCTCTAATTATCATCCCCAGGCAAATGTCAGGTAGAAAGGTTCAATAGAGTAGTGAAGGAATCTATCCAACTGGCTGTCAAGAGTGGTATGTCATGGAAAAAGGTTATTACAAGTGACCTTGTTAACATATAGGACATCTCCCAATTTTGTCACTGGGGTTTCACCTTTTGAATTGTTACGAAGTAGGAAGTCAAGATGTAAACTTATTTCTTGGTGGTTGAGACAAAATAATGTTCTAGCGGATTTTTCTGCTGTTAGAAGGAAAGTGATGGAACACCAAAGGAAGGTGACAGGAGTGAGGAAAGAAATTCCGAACTCCAAGTTGAGTGTGGGAAACTATGTAAGAATTAAGCTTCCAAATTTAGTTGGGAAAGGTTTTCGGAGGTGGTCTGAACCTAAGAAAGTGGTGGAAGTTTTCAGCAAAGCTGGGCGTGTGGAAGATGGGAAAATTTAGAATTTGAGAATATCATCGCTGTATAAAGGAAACCTGAATAAGGTTAGAGAAAATTCGTATAATGAGTGTGACACAAATGTTCATTTCAATATGGGGGAAAATGTTCCAAATAGTCTTCCTAATGTGGTCATTGATTTTGGATTGAGAAAAGTTTGTGGAGGAGGAAAATATACCATATTGTTCCAAAAATTTGCAAAAAAGTATCTCAACAAATTTATAGAAGCCACCTTAATATAAAGCTTACTGAGAAATTTAAGAATTTTGTAATGAATTAAGATGCTATTTAGTAGCGTAATGTTATCCATTTTCCAATTTAGATCATAATTTATTTATTATTTTTGTAAAACCATATTTTGTTAGTGTATGTTATTCTTGAATCTATATAGTATTTGTTTCTCATTTATTTAGGGTTAGTAGCATTATCCTTCTGCTTATTAATCTAAGAATGTGTATAGTTGAGTAATGGGTATTTTTTTTTTTTTTTTTTTTTTTTAAAGGGGAGCAGATGTGTGGTAGCTTGTAATAGGCTCCTATTGCCATTATTGAAAATATGATAGAATGTTACGGGCTGGAAGGTTGGAATACTAGGGGTGATGGCTGGCTAAGGTGGATGGATGAGAGGTGGACACGGATGGGTCTGAAGCTGCCTTTTGTCTTACAATAAATCTTACCTGCAACGCCTGGTCCAATCTCTGCATTGTTGGATTCCCACACTTTCAATTGTGCTGTAATTTGTTTCAGCCAATGACAATCGCCTAGACGCGAATTATATTGTGTTCTCCTTACCATCAACTATTTGGCTCAAAACAGCACCTAAACCTATACCACTCGTATCAACCGTTACAACAGATGTAATATTGTCTTGATAAGGTTGTAGAGCTAGTGCACCAACTATGAGCGCCTTAAGTGTGTCAAAAGCCTCTTCTTGCTCACTTTCCCATACAAATTTTTCCCCTTTCCTCAACAATTTACGCAATGGCTCAGTTTGTAGTGCACAGTTTTGGACAAAACGTGAATAATATTCACAAAGACCAAGGAATGATCTTAAGTCCTCTTTGTTAATAGGAGATGCACATTTCTCAATAACCCAAATTAGATCCTTTTTGGGTGAAATACCTGTAGCCGAAATTCTATGACCCAGATATTCCACTGTTTCTACCATGAACTAATATGTATTTGCTGACCCCCAAATGCAACTGTCTAAATGTCCAGTGGATACAATGGAACCACCCAGTGTTGCAAAAATAAAGGTACTTTATTACAGTAACACTGAATTAGATTACTTATAGGCAGCCCCCCAGGTACGTACACACTATTTATGCATGCAGTAAGTATTAGGAATTAGCATAGAAAAACAACAAGCACTGGCAAGAAATAGCAGAAAATATCTAGTACCCTTTAGGTAGGCCAAACCATACACTAAAATTGTGGAATGCGAAGTTAGGTCCCCCACCCAAGGATATGGAATAGTTAGAAGTGACCTGGGAGAACTCAGGACCCCAAGAAGTGAGTACCTAGGAGACCACCAGCAACCAGGAGAGCTGAGGTAAGTTACCTGGTCTTACCAAAGACTAACAAGGGGACTTGGAAAAGGAAGACTGCAAGACCAGGACCAGTCCAGTCCAGTGGAACTCAAAGGTGGATCCAGTCCACGCAGGAGTGTCCAGGGAACAGGAGCCACTACCCACCCTTCTGTGAATGAAGACCCCGTGAAGATGAAGATCAGCTGTGGAGCCCAGAAGCTGCAGAGAGGTCCTTGGAGTTGTGCAGGTGATGTCCCACGACACCAGTCGTCGGGTTGCAGATAGTCAGTAGGCAGGAGGTCCACCAACAAGCCTTGGCAAATTAAAATCTGGACAGAAGAGGATTTGCAGGGAAGAAGAGGACCAGCAAGGTACAGGGGACTCAATCCTTGAAAGGCAGTCCGGACTGACCTTCATCAGTCGGGAGAGCCAGCAGAAGCAATCTCAGCCCCCACAGGAAACCCACTGGCAGCAGGCACAGTAAGTTGCAGTGAGGCCCAGTCAGCACCCCTGGAGAGGAATCCCACGTCGCTGGAACAGCAGAGAAGAGACTGTCCTTGCAAGGATGAAGTGCTGTAGGCCAGGGCTTCTTGGAGCCTGAAGATCCCTTGGAGTAGGAGCCAACAAGACTTGGTTGCTGCAAGAGTCACGGTGCACAGGGGGTACTGTCCTGCAAGGAGAGGCAAGGGCCCTCTCCCAAGTTGGACTGAGGATAGAGAGGACCAAGAGGACCACTCAGAACCACCACCTGTGTTCCATGCAGTTCCTGTGGAGAGCAGATCCCAGCAGACGGACGTCATTGACGTAGGTGCCTGCAGATGCAGGAGTGACTTCTTCACTCTAAGGGCTTCTCTGGTGCAGTTGAAGTCTTGCCGACCCCAGAGGATGCACATCCCTGGAAATGTTGCAATTACTGGAAGGAGCCAAAGAAACAATATTGCAAGGGAGGGTCGTCTTGGGAGTTGCAGGCTTGTTTGGTTCCTGTGAAGTCCAGCACTGGTTCAAGTGGCCATGAGCAGAAGAGGTCAATGCAGAGGAGTCCTGGTGGAGTCTTGCACGCCGAATCAGGGGACCCACCTGCAAGGGAGTCCCTAAATAGTCCCAGGGGACTTGGTCACTCTGTATGGCGACCACCTATCAGAGGGGGTCATCAACGTCAGTCGCCTGCACCTTTTCACACAGGCTGCAATGGCAGACACGCAGACACAGTTTGCATGGGCTCCCATGGGTGGCATAATACATACTGAAGCCCATAGGGGACCCCTGATGTACCAATGCCCTGGGTACCTAAGAAGTATGTCAATTGTAGGGTGTAAAGGGTACCAAAGCAACCACATTTCGAGAAGAGAGCACAATCACTGCCGTCCTGGTTAGCAGGATCCCAGTGAAAACAGCCTGAACACACTGATAGGCAGGCAACAATTGGGGGTAACCATGCCAAAAGGAGTGGTTTTCCTACAAGGGTGCAGTACTTTAGTTGAAAGTTAGCCCCTGATGTCTAGGTCATTGAAAGTCAACCCTTGATTGAATACAATGTCTTCAGTGCCCGGAACAATCTAGGTAGCAAAAGACAAGAATAGGAGAAAGACTGATTTCAAGATCTGTCTGATGAACCACCAAGGGTGTCAGACCTGGCCCCTCCAAGTTCTGAGGTGAAGAATTTATACCCAGGCCCTTTCAGTAGAAGTGTAACAAACTGATTGATTCTGATTCTTTTCCTGGCATATGCATTGTTTTCCCTTTCTGTCTTGAGATTCTTCTACAGTATCTCCTGATCATCTTCACATTCTGTTATAATATCATAATTTCTGATATATATCACAGAAATCGAGGTTATGTTTTAGAATTTCAGCCAATTACTGAAGGGGCATTATCAAAACAATCTGTCTGTTTCCAACATATAAAACAGTGGACACACTAAAGTATTCTGAGAAACAAACTGCTGGAGTGACCTTATTGTGCATGCTGTAAAAGTGTAGTTTCTTGAATCCTTAAAGTAGCAATACCATTTTGCTCATATACTTATACCTACGGGTAGGAGCAGTTTTTCTTTGCCCCATTTTATTAACTTTTAAAATGCATTTCTGAAGTGTTATTTTCAGTAAAAATGATCTGGCGTAGTATAAAAATGTAACAAAAATAAATGTTGCAGTCTATTAGCAGATTTTCTTTACCTAAACTCTTCTCATATCATGAGCACTAATAGAAGACAGAGGAAGGAAGATGGCTGCTGCACTGCACTCAGGAGCGTGGACATACTGAATCAGCGCTTCATTTTGATGTTATGCTTGGAAGTAGGTCACAACTGACAAATTAGGCAGACAGTGTGGGAACTTATTTAGCCCTAATCAAGCAGACTGTGAAGTTGAGAGTAATATGTTCCTGCTCCCTCTAATGTCCGATCCCTGTGCAGAGCAGCTGATGAGCCACAGGAGCTAAAAGGGATGCTGCAGGGGCTGCAAGCGGGCTGAAGAAAAGGGAGTCTGTCTATATCAAGATTGCTTGGAAGGGATGCGTGATCCATGACATCTGTGTAAATAGCTGTAGCATATTTCTTGAAGGCTGGCACACCTTGTCCGAATGTATTGTCAGAGGTTACGGGGCAGGTCGGCTCTTGTTTCCTTGGTCTTTCCTAACTAACATTTCTGCTTTTGGGCTTCATCGGACTTCAAGTGTACTGTCTCCACCTAGGGGTACAGCTTCATCCCTTTTCTGGATTTACTAAACCTTTCATCAAAGTGGAAGGTTTGCATACTATATGAAATTAGTAGTTCAAATCAAATTGTATTACCACTGTTTAGATAACAATCTAATTTAGCAAAATACGTATGGATTTGATGTATTAAAAATAAGACTTGAGAAATGCATTTAAGCAGTTCAACTCCCTTATAATGTTTCTACAAAGCTTCCAGGGCAATAATTAAAATCCCTTTCACAAACGAACGCATACAGTCAAAACTGGGAGTAGCAGAGCTCAGCTCTACATCAAAGTAAAAGAAGCATTTGCAATGCAATGGGTCTTGCATTTGTTCGACTTAGAGCTATTAGCAGTGAAAAGTCATAACCGGACTTTTCTTGCCACATAAATTGAAAATGAAAATTAATACAGTTTTACGTAAGCGAGGCGATTTAAAGCGCCACGCCATGAGCGTGAAGGAGTACACAAAAGGAAACAGAAGTTCGCTCGCAGTCAAATGTATCAGCAGTAATGCAATTATTTATGTAACAGGGTCGATGTAATGCAAAGCCCCGACTACTGCCCAGCAAGATCGCGCTGCCTAGGAAATAAAAATAAAAAGTCGTCCAGAAGCCATATGGAAAACATGGAGCCTCGTATGTTTCAGTAGTTTACTGGTGCTCTCGAGGAAGGCTAGACACTGGAAAAGGCATGACATGCATTTTTTTAGCAAATTTTAAAAGGCAAGCCCACGAAACTGATGGGCGTGACATGGGCCTCGTTAAAGACTCAGAGAGAGATTCCAACAGGGGCCACAGTGGTTGCGTGCTCGACCCTAAAAACAATTAACAATGGTAACACTTTATCATAAACAGTGTGACTGATAGCTTAATAAATGTCATATTTTAATCATTATGGCCGATCATTTCAAAGAAATATCTAAAAATGGAACTAGAAGAACACACAATCTGCTGTTATTGCCTGTATCCGAAGACCCAAGTATCCTGACTATTGAACATACTATTCTTAGTATTTACTGCTCCTCTCAATTATTTATTTTGTAGCTCATTTAAGTAAGGACAATATAACTAATGAGTCACTGAGTTTCCCAAACAATTGAATATAATTTAGGATTTTGTTAGACAGGCCACGGGCCAATAAAGGTACCTCACACATAGCCTGAATCTCATTAATGCAGCTACCCAGTAAGCTAAAGGCTCCAGCATATAACTTTAATGCTTAAGTAGTTGTTGTTTATGCCAGATAATTAACAAATAAAAACATCAAATTACTATGAGAAGAGTACAGAAGAGGCTTAAGCATTTCATTTTAATTTGGAGTCCCCATCTACTGTGGATCGAATAACATTGGCAAAGAGAATATTTATTCTGTTCTGCCTTTATGTACTATTTGTGTATGATTTTAAGAAGTACATTTTGGGCACTCGACAGGCTGATGTGCATGGTGGTCTAGGCAGGCAGAGTCAGCCGTGTTAAGCTGGCCATATTAAAGCTTCCATGGTTGACTGGGTCTGACTGACCTCTTCCTATCCTATGCAGCAGCTCAACTGCAGCATGCTGTATACTGATTTGAGGACAATGATAACTAGAAAAAGACTCTTCAGGTGGATTTGCATGAGCATTATACACTGATAGAAGCCTTCATGATGGGACATAACTCCCTTTAAGGAGCACCTTATCTCACACAAGAAGTGGGTGTGGTGTGGCACAGGGTAGTGATTTTGGTAATTAAAAGACTCCCATTTGTGCTAGATATCCCTTTATCATCGATTAAACCTTTCAAGAGCACGGCAAAGGGCCAAAGGACGTTGTCTGTCAGATTGGGGGGGGAGGGGGGGGAGTTGTTTTATGGTGGTCAACATGTTGCAGTATTTAACCGATTTCTGTTCTTTGAACAAGCACAGGAAGCATATGGGATGAGCATAAGGCAGTTCCTCCAGTATGCAAGATTCGCTCATTTTACAAGAGATATCTATGTTACATTCCTGGAAGCACCCCCGGAAAGAAATGGTATGAAGCATACTCTAGCCTGTCTGGGAGCAGGAAATACATCATATATATCTATGCTGTGCTGGTGCAGGACAGGGGTTGGTAGAGAACAGGCCTAGGACTCGACAGAGCACTCAGATTGGCTGGAGGAAGGTGTGAGCAGGTAAAGCACATCCCACCGCCCACACACAATTCAAATTAATACAATTCCATTTTTTATTTTTTTTTATTTTTTACATACAACATAACTTATTCCTAAAAGGCTAAAATATTTTTTTTAAATTTACCCTGGCAGACCATCTGCCTGTAGTAAATACAGTTCGCTGAGGGCAGACTATTTGTAAAGGACCTGGTGCAGTCCCCAAGTTTCTGGGATTTTAGGATGCATTGCTGGATTGTTGAAGAATGACTATGGATACACTGATCTACATATCTATAATGCATTGCCTATTGAGGTTATTTCTTAATAAGAAGGGTTATAAAATTGAATTATGCATACTCTCTTTGAGAAATGTCTTGGCGAAGAGGTGCATAGCATTTTTTTGTGTGGGCCTGTGTAAAAAAGACTTGGAGTGTGCCATCCATGCTGGTTGAATAGCCTATGAAGGCCTCCGGGAAAGACAGCAAAGTGACAGAAAATCTAGCTGAATGGGCAGAAACTTTAACTAAATTAATTGGTCCCCCGAAAAATAAACTACCCTGAATAATGAAGGAGTGTGGGAAAAAGTTGCATTGGGACTACTGCTACTGCTAATCTCATGTTGGTCTTCATTTGAAATACATAGTGTGAAAGCTGCTTAAGGCAAACGGTATGGTAAGGACGGTGTTAAGATAATCTATTAATGGTGTACTCCAAATACTTCAGTTGGATGCTACTGATGAAATTCAAAATAAAATATTTATATTTTTTAAATCTGATCCTCAAGCAGTTTTTTCATTTGTTGTTTCAGTGAATTATCACCATCATGTTCACGCCAACCTCAATTTGTGATAGAGAACCTCATGTGCATGGGGCAAGCAAAGGGCTAATCCTTCAGTCCCGTTTTGATTTTCTCTGGTAGTTCAATTTTTGCGGCATACTGGTTGCCCACGTTCCAACTAATATATTAGTCTATTTTTAAAATATTCTGTTTTTCTTCGGCCAGACATCAATTAGGCACCTGATGACAAACACTGACAGCTTACTTAGGAAGAAGACTCCAAAATTTCAAGAAGCTGGTGAAACTGCTCATATATTCAGGAACTTGCACAAATTGAGGATAATTTTTAATAGAAATACTTCACTTTGCTAGAAAGAATATATTCGGAGGAAGGAAAGTTGAGAAAGGAGAGGAGTAAATACTTTAAAAATTAACATTTGAAAGTGACATCCAAAAGGGAAAGCAGAGGCAGGAAAACCATAGCACTGAAAAATGTGGGAAGAGGCAAAAGGAAACTTAAAACAAAGCACAAAAAAAGAATATTACCCTCAATGAAACTATAATCCTACATAAAATTTCATACACACAGTGCACAGAGGCTACCGTTAAGTGGTTCACAGCACTTTGCAAATATTGCAATAATACGTTTACAAAAACTGTCCAAGAAACGGTATTGGTCGAGCCACTGAGAGGCCACCAGAATCCTAAGACACCACTGTATTCTTCTAAACTTGTGGCTTAGTTGGAAGATCAATGGGACTGAAAGAAGGAATTAAAAGATTAGGCCAGATGATAAGATATCACTGCCAAAAGAAATCCAATTGGAACATAAGGCTATGTTTGGCCTTGCTCCCCGAATCAAAATGATTATAGTTGGGTGACGACAAGTCTAGAGGAACATTAACATCCTCTCATAAAGCATTTTCTATTTGTAGGATGTATAGGTTAATCTGTTAAGACAGTCTGTCAAACTATTTTGCAAACAAGCCACTAAAGAGGCAGATATCAGGATGTTCATTTCAACACTTATGCCTGCAGTTTTACTACTGTGCTGGACTCTGACTGCACTACAGTGAGTTGATCCTTGCCCTCTCCTACACCCCAGCACCCAAACTCCCTGGGTTTCAAGTATCATGAGACAACAATGAGGAATCAGTATCAACACAGAAGGATGTCAAAGAGAGCCCTCTAAAACCACCATGTTCATAGGAGAGATAATTGAAGGCAGTGATGGACCACCAGGACCAACCGCACTGACCTGGGCAAGGTCTTTCCTTCATCACCTCAATGAATGATAGACCTTG
Organism: Pleurodeles waltl; assembly: GCF_031143425.1. Classification (NCBI taxonomy): domain Eukaryota; kingdom Metazoa; phylum Chordata; class Amphibia; order Caudata; family Salamandridae; genus Pleurodeles; species Pleurodeles waltl. Next base: position 745,271,745 of record NC_090440.1, on the reverse strand, counting down.
AGCTAGGATTTTAAGATGTTCACTGTGAAGCAAAACAAATAATAATTGACACCCACAGAAGTGAGGGTTCCCTTGAAGTATTTCTGTTACTGCCTCCTATCGCTGCTGGGAGGTCTATTTGGTGTTGCTTAGGCAAGAAAATAGCTAGTGACATGGCTATCTCTCTCCCACTTAATCTAGCATTAAAACATCACCTGTACCAGGAGCAAAGTGCACATTCCCGTTATAAGGAATTGCAATATGTAATGAGCCTACTAAATACAAACAGGCGAGCAAGGACAGGCTTTTCCAAATACCAAACCACCAGGATAATGGCTTTCACTGCTGTGTTCACAAATTCACATGCCATATTGTTTGCACAGTCTACTTAGAATTGTACCATCTCACACTGCACCAACTGTTCTCTTTATTCCCATCTGAAATTACAATTGTGGATTCATGTTCTCTTTCTGCATTTTTAGACTGTAGTCTCTATAAAAAAAACTGCATCTCACCAGTCCAGATGTAAGGGATATTTGGGTAATGTTTCTTTTGTGTTGAGTTAATAAAAGCCTCCTCTGATCTCGAGCTGCAGAGGATGATGCAGAGCCATTACTGTGGTGATCTTATGTTACTGGTTGCTTGTAACACACATATACACAAAAAGCTACTTGGCTCTAAAGATCAAGCTTGGACCGCAATGTGAGACAAGGCAACAGGAAGTTATTGTGTATACAGAAAAGTTTGGAGAAGTTTCCTGATTTTAAGCACAAACTGTTCACCTCAGACAGACTAGGGGAGTGAATTCAATGTTAGATAAGCAGCAATGAAAAAGGATCTTTCATTGCAAACCACAGTGCAGAACTTGGGGACAGAAAGAAGGAACAAATTTACAGAGTGAAGGTCTCTATCAGGTTCTTACAAGTGAACCATATCAACCATACATTTATCAGCCATAAATTCTGGATTTCTTTGCAATATTGTTCTTCCAGCAATCACTGAGGCCTTGCAAAAAGGGTCTGTTGTGGATCGGAAGCCAGTGCAGCCATTTGATCACATCTAGTCAAGCCATGGATCAGCCGGATGCAGGGCTCCGAACCTTGGAGGCGACATCGATGTTGTGCTGCCAAACAGATAGTGTTTTGTTAGTGAAGTCTAAACTGGACTAAAACAAATGCTGTTTTTCTAAAAAAAAAAAAAAACTGGAAAATGATTTGCTGAGCCTTTACTTTAATGTTTAGGAAACTGCAGCAAACTGGCATTTCAGGGAAAAATTGGAACAGAAATTAATACCCAAATTCCGTACTGTAAGGCAAGGGGCCTTACAGGGAACTTAGGATCAAGTTCTGTGAAAGACTCTTTAATGGTCAAAAGAAGATCGATCATAGATATCCGCTATCAGGTCACATGAAACAATCAATCAGCAGACACAGATAATCTTGGCAAACTGAGTTAAAACATTTTTTGGCATACATGTAAAAGCATGCTTCGGCTCAAAGGAGTAACTTGGCTAGAGGGTGCCTAAAGATGTTAAAATGTTTTTAGCACGACGCTGTCTAAAAATGTGTAACTTTTAAATGGGAGGCAATGAAAGAATACTTACTTACAGACAGAAAATACTGCTGATACATCAATTTGTGGCGCTGTCGTACCACACGTTATTCCCTATTATGGACAGGTGCTATTACAAGTTATTCAAAACACCAAGACTTTGACTGCATAAAGCCATTTTAAGTGCACTTCTCTAAAACTAAAGGGCAATTGATTTCTCTTGCAAAACCTAATCTACTATTTATTGCTTTGGATTTTAAAAAATGTCTTAGATAACGAATCCTGAATGCATGATTCTCTTCACGTATTAACAATGCAACCCAGCAAAGGCTTACACAATTTCTCAAAACCCGGGCACTTTCCTATATCTTCCTGTCTTTTAAATTCCTGCTTTTGCATCTTATCTATAAATACTGCTTAATGCAGTTGTTGAAACTGCATCTGCAAGTGCAGAGTATTTTCTTGATATTAATAAAGTTTTTTTTTTTTTTTTTTTTTTTTTTACAGCCCACTACTCTAACCATATTTAATTAAATTTACATTGTTGTACCATCAGTGAAAGACCGCTTATTTAACTCTGATGACGTTTCTGAAATAAAGAGCTACTTGGGTTAAATGAGTTTCAAAACTAGTGCAGACTAGCATCAGTGTATTTTTGCCACAGGGCCCTTGCTAATAATTTAGGAGTTTTTTCAAATTTTGACTGTGGATTGTCCAGGTATGGTTTCATGATGCTGATAGTCCGGGAAATCCCAACTATGTGTTGGTCACTACGATGCTGGATGAGTAAAAAGCCAGTCTTGTATTCCCTGCAACTGTGCTCAGATTCAATACATTTCCATCAACAACCATGTAAGCACAGCATTCAAATCAATGTAAAGCATATAATTATATTGAGTATCAAAGCTGGGAGCTGCCTTAGGCTGAAAAATTTGAGTAACGATAAAGCTTGAGAAAATGAGGCAAACAGAAAAGCTACTGTGCTCCAGGATTAATAGGACACTCAATAAAGAGCAGAAATTGAGAAAGTCTTGGTAAGCCCAAGAACGTTATGGCCACTGACCAACCGCATTGTCTTTCTGCCCTAGGCATCTTGGTGGACTGAAGAGCCTGGTGCAGAAGCTTGAAACAATGAGCAACAATAGTAATATCTTACGTCACTGACTGCGCAAAAAGGGTGGGTAATCAGGCCTCTCCAATATAACAAAACAAACATTGTTATTAACTGCCCGTTCCCCGCTCCTCGCCCAAACCTTGACAAGGATCCGTAAAGATCATAATCACTCACAACGAGTATAGCTCTAAAGCAGTCTTTCTCCACTTTTTCAGTAAAACGAGAGGCAAAGGGTTCAAGATGCAGACATGACAAATATGACTGTGAAATGTTCATCACTACTTATTGCACTAAAACATAACATGAAATTAAAAACAAAAAAAGTATACCTGTCTGCCATGATGCAGCCCTAAACTGTGGCAGAAGAGTGGCTCCTGAAGATGCAGCAGTGCGAGATTCAATGGCAGAGAGAAAATTCATAACTGACGTTTCTGTAGTGTTAATGCCAGCACCATGTAGGCTAGTATCAAATATTCCAGCCAGGCCTGCTTACACAAAAAAGAAAATGAATTACAACCATAACATTTTCTGTCTCACACAACAGATGTCCAAGAATGTTGCTAGAGAACTACACAGCGCACACTTTGCAATGATTCTGGAAATACAATGTAAAGCACTGAGAAACACAATCAAACCTTACCTAATCTAAAATGCTACATCACGGTATACTTAGTGTATAAAGAGACACTCAAAAATGCAAGTCATGCTAAACAGCTGGGGAAGGAGCACTGAAATGGGCTGCCAGGCTGATAGCAATGGGGTACACATGGCGGCCATGCTTCCTTTCAGCTAATGGATTCAAGTGACATCTAAGCGATTTCAATCTGCCTAAAGCTGCTACCGAAGTTAACTGCCTTTTCAAGGATAATGTGGACAATTGTATCTTTTATATTTTGGGGACAACAGTTACAAACAACAAAGTGCCCCCAAGTAAAAAACCATAAGGTAAACTTACAACCAACTTGATCAAATTTACTTAGCTGTAATGAGAGGTCCGCAGTGAAATATCATTTGGATTTTCAAACTTGCTGAAATACGCAGTACTGTTACTGGAAGATCACAGTTGAAGCCACAGACTATCAATCAAACGTTCTAGCTTAATAAGTGCAAACAATTTATAATATACTAATGACATCAAATTTCACGTAACTTTGCCTCCTCACCACAACACCATTCAAGTTTACCTGCCGAGTCGTGTGAGAATTCAGTGGCATTGATATTAGAGAACTAATGATAGTTGGAAGCATCTTTTTTCTACAAGGAAAACAACTGGTGGTGTGGCTTGTGGGTCAATATGAAAGATGTAACGAAGGCTCCTGCCAGACCCAAATGCAATCCTACCTCATTTGGATACCAAACTAATGCCATATGCTAAGGGCTGCCTCTGCAGGGAAGGACTGAAGGTCGAACAGTGCAGGCCAGCTCTCTGTGCAGAGTGTGAAACAAGTTAAATGGCGGGGTCTGGGCCACCAGTAGAAAAGAGCAACTCCTGGAACAGGCTGGGAAGCGATGAGCACCAAAGCAGTGAAGAGGGTTGGCAGAGGAAGAATGCCAGATTTGACAGGCTTTGCAACATGCTGCAACAGAAGACATGGACGCACTGGGGGGCACTTGCACCTCAGTGGGTTGCGCAACAGTGCACCAGCAGCACTATGGCTGCTGGCTGCGGCAGCCCACCCCCAGCCTCCAGGGAGAAGTATGTGGTTCTCCTATAACTACTCTTGTACTATTCTTAAATAATTTGGGGGCAGCATGCCGGGTAGTTGGCCTAGAAAAAGGAAAACGGGATAGAAAGCCCAATGCGAGCACTGCTAGGCAGTTGAGGAGCAGGAGGCAACAGAACTCTGGCTACAGACCACAAGGCAGGTACTTTGATCACCCAAGCAGTGAAGGGAGATAGCAGAGTGAGAGGTGCAAGATTTGCAGACCCTGCAACATGCCACAACAGAAGACCTGGTCTATCTCCAGAGACAGAGTAGACACATCAGGAGGCACTTGCAACTCACCCATGAAGAAACAGTGGGCGGGCAGCACTAGGGCTAATGGTTCGGGTGGCGCATACCCAGACTTCAGGGAGAAGCAGGTGGTTCTCCTATGATTACCCACGCACTTTACTTAAATTATTTAAGTTGAGGGCTGAGTGGTGGGCCAAGAAGAAGGTAAAGTGGATAGGGTGCCAGATGCGAGCACTTCTGGGCCATTGAGGAGCAGGAGGCAACAGATCTCTGGCTACAGAGCACAAGGCAGACCCTTTGGTCAATTACCACCTGGAAGCAAAGTGGGCAGTTGTGTTTTGGGACAATCAGAAAGACTGCGCCAGGACCACTTTCGGAGCAGCATCAATGGCCCTGGCATAGAGGGCCCTTTGGGTTGGGACCGAGGAACACCAAATGTGAGAGAGTAACCTTCAACAGATTTCTAACAAAAGGACAGCAGGAAGGCTATGGAAAATTCACAGGAACCCTCACTCCCCCCCGCCGGAAAAAGCACTATCCCAGGCATTGATCTGAGGGACCAGGCATTGCTGTCGACTGGTAAAACACGACTGGAGGCTAACAGTGCACCCAGATTACATGAACCCAGCGATAAATAAAAAGCAGGGACTGGACTGGTTGGTGGAACGGTTCCCTCAGACAGCCAAACCTTATGGACCTGCAAGTAAGGTAACAGACCCCCTCCTTCTGTGGGCCTGAGTGAAGCCCAAGATGTGGGGCTGTTTTCAGCCTACCAATTCTTTGACTAAAGAGAATCCCCTCCCCGTAACATTTAACAAGGATGGTTGTTCACAAAGACAACTGAAAGCCAAACATGTAACAATATAACCTTTAAACAGCACCTACTGGACAGCTTTGCTGAGCTAAAGAAGGGAGAAAATGCAACACTTCAAACAGGTGTGCTTACAGAGGGTCAACTATTATCTGTGGTCAGCACCTAACAAAATGGAATCATTATCCTGAATGCATTGTTTGTCTGGAAGGCTCACAGGCAGAAACACATCAAATAGCTGGTGAAAGTAGCTCAGGGGCAAGCACAAAATATCCAAGCATGAAGGTGGACGCTGCTGAGGTCGGGGTGCACAACCGGGCCATCTCACTGGGATAGGAGATACGCTCCTCCAAGAGGCACCTGGAGTAGGAGATACAAAGAGAGTCACAGAAGATCTGTAAATCACACAATTCTCAACCACTACCGGGCAATCAGAATTAGATGGGCTCTGTTCTGGTGCAGCTTCTTCAATACAGGAGGATTCACGGTATGGCGGCAATGCATAGTGAAGCAGAAAATTCCAATTTCAACTGAAACGCATGCCAAAATGTTTCCTGCAACGGGCATGCAAAGAACTGTAGGCAGTGTGCATTCTAGCCAGCACTGAAGAGGTTCATCTGAGGGGTGCACTACAGAGTGAAGATGTCTATAACTACCTTAAGGTGAAGACACCCTTCTAGGTTCACAAGATGATGCAGACTCAGGCTGTCAACTCTAGTGTTCAGAGAGCCTGCCATATGCCTGGAAACCAGCCAGATTCTATGTGCATGTGCCCAGGACCATAATCTCCAGGCTTCTCGACAGAGAAGAGGCCTCGCGCCCTGCTTACTCAAATGCCACATCCTAGTCCTGTTGTCTGTTAAGATTTTGACAGACTGCCTTCAATGGGATGGCAGGAAGGCTTTCAGGGCCAGGTAAATTGCCCAAAGTTCAAACAGGTCAATACACTGAACCTGTTCTCCTGGAGACCAGAGGCCCATGATTACCTGAAAAACAAAAGCCCCTATACTCTGGATGTTCCAGATGCACAACGCACCTCAAGGTGGATGAATTCATCACTACCAAGGCAATAATGCTGAGTAAATAAGTGTGTGTTCTTTCAGGTTGCTGCACAGCAAATGTCCATTAATAGCACCCAAGCGATCAAAGCTGTAGAGGTTAACAAACTTCTGTTTAAATCCACTGAAATTTTTGTTTGTCAAGGGTGAGCAACCTTATTGTGACAGTTCATAACAGCGGCAGACACCTAGCAAGCTATAGTATGTTTAGATTGTGAATACACTCTTCTAGGAGCCCTGTGGGCTACAAGTAATTTACTTTTGGAATTTGCTTGTTCTGTCAATGTAAAATAGACATCATTTAAAGTTTAAGGTATGGAGTGCTCCTTGTGCTGCAGTGTTTGGCTTTTTTTAAGGTTGTTTCAAGAATTTTAGGTTCATTTATATGAGAAAATGTTGGTACTTTAGGTAAAAAGTCCTTAAAATGACTCATCATGGAATTGTAGGTAAGGTTCTTTTATGTAGTCTTGAATTTCATCTACTCTTCTCACAGAGGTTAATGGTAGTATAAGTGCGAGTTTCCATGATTGAAATTTAGTGGCCAGTTTATGTACTGATACGAACAGCCTTTTCACGTTGAGAAAGTATTAAATTGCCAATGAAATGGTGGTTGTTTTGCCAGGGAGAAACCTCTGAAGAGCCTTTAAGAAACTTCTTTATAATCCTGGTGGACCAGAGAGGAAGCTGATCTTGTCCCTTTCTGTGCCTTGAAATAGAGGACAAGTAGACCATCATTGAAGAATGAATAAGACCTACGCTAGACAACTGTAGAAGGTATGGAAGATCTTGATGTGGAGCAAAGGAGACTGGGTGTAAAATGTGTTGGGTACACCTAATGCAGAAACATTGGCTCTGTATGACTTAATTTTTGGAAATGGCTCTAGCTTTAGCTAAAATTTCTCTACGGTCATCTGGAATTTTGAAGTGCTGGAATTCGTATTGTTCAAGAGCTATGCTTATAACCCTAAAGATACTGGGTCTAAATGAAGTACCTGACCATTGCTGTGGAAAAAAGTTTGGAAGTTAGTGGTATAACTTAGTGCTTCTTGTCCTATCGGATCAACCACGCACAATCAACCAATACCGTCTTGGCCATAAATGGGGTTTTAAGATCATCCAGGATGGTTACCTCTCTATTTTGAGCAGGACCTTTGCAATTAGAAAAAACAGGGGGAAAAAGCGGGGAGAAAAGCTAAAGCCAGTGCCCCTGATTAGGTTATCATATATGCGTTCCCTCATGGACCAGTACAGTATGCCTGCTGGCATTATAACATTTCCTGTTCTGCTGTATCGCAAACTGGTTCAGGGTCAGTTTTCTCCAGCGCTTAAAGATCTTGTTCAATTAGATCAGATGTAGTTAGTTCCCATTTGTAGCACACTCTGTATACTCCCCTTAATGTGTCCACCTATCCATGGTCTACTCCCAGAACATGTTCAGCCGGCAGTTGGATGCAGTTTTTGATGGTCCAATTCATTATAGTTTGAACTTCTTCTAATGGGGGGAAGTAATCGAGTTCACCCTTGTTGGTTCAGGCACTACACTGATGTGGTTGGTCCATGCAAATCAATACATATGGTCCTTTTATTCTTGGAAGGAAATACTGTAGACCAACAGCAACAGCTACCATCTCCAGAATGTTGATCACTCATTTCCAGATCTTGAAGGTGTACCCTCCCTCACCACCAGCCCCTGACCATTCAGAGAACCACCTGTTGTCATGATAAAGTCGGACCTTTGTTGAAGTCAAGTCAATCCAGCTCTGGTGTTTGTTTTGAAACCACAATGACAGAGCCTGCTTTATACTCTAAGCCAGATTGATTAACTCTTTGTCAACCTCCAAGTTTGCAGCGATTGTTTATCCTAATTTCTTCAAATGGATGCATATGAAGACTGTAGTTGGGGATTAAATTAATGAAGGGCAACACTATTTCTAAAAGAGGCGTGTACGTTCTTCAGTGATTTTGTTTTGTTTTTGCAAATACTGTGTTAGCTTGATAATCCATGCTTTTCTCTCTTTGAATGGGAATGATTTGCCTGCATCTGGATCCAAGATTGCACCTAGGAATTGTAGCACTAATACTGATTTGTCGTTTTTGAGTGTTAGAACTAATTCTTGGAAAAGTTGCAGTGTAGCCTTCACAGGGGTTTTTGACACCTTGACAGATTTTCACTTGCCTAACCAATCATCAAAGTAGGGAAACAGGTGATGTCCCTGTTTTGTCAGATGTGCTGGTAAAAGGAGCCATGCACTTCCTAACAATTATTTGAACTGTTTTGAGGCTGAATGGGAATACATTGTATTGATATTGGCTGTCCGCCACTTCGATCTAAGATACTTTGTGTGTGTGAGATGGATACGGATATGGAAGTATGCATCCTGTAGGTTTAGGGTTGACACAAGAACCACTACCTACAACAAATGGAGGACCTCTTGTAACGTTTTCATGCAAAATATTTGCTTCTTTAGAAATTGGTTCAATTGGCAGGGATCTAAATCGTTCTCGGTTCTCCTGACTTTTTCTTTACTACGAAAAAGCAAGAAAAGAAGCCTATATTTCACTGCGATTCTAGGAATGTTCTATGGCTCCTTTTTTATTATTAAAGATATTTCTGCCTACAATATCTGTAGATGCTGATTCAGTTCCTTGGATGGATGGTAACACAGGTGAAGGTGATTGCATGAATTGCAATGCGTGCCCAAGATTTATGATATCTAAGAACGATCAGTCTGTTATTATCTTCCTGAACCAGATGTTTAAAAAAAAAAAAAAAAAAAAAAAGGTTTTCTGCCTACAGGGGCTGGAAAATAAGATGTGGTAGCCGTCAGACACTTATCACTGACGTCAGGAGGTTTCTTGAGATTACTATGAATTCTGGGTCTTCAGCGAGGAAGTTGTCTTTGGAGAGACACTGGTGGTGGTGCTCTATGCCAGGGACTGTATGGTGACAGTATAGCTATTGATGCGTCTGGTAGCGTTGGTACCTATGTTCATCTCTAAAAGCACACTGGCTTTTGCCTTTAGTTCCTTGAAAAAGTTGTATTACTCGCTGATTTAACAATCCTAGAGAGTGTGCTGTATCTGCCTTATTTGCTTTAAGCCCATCTTCAACATGCTCGCCAATTAGTGAGTCTCCATCATAAGACATGTCTAAAGTACACTCTGCACTTTAGGTTGAAATAATGTCGCTTTTCACCACCCCATACGTAATACTGTTGCACCAGACAACTGCTTAAAGTCAATTCTGGCAATGTCCACTGAGATATCAAAAATTGCAGAGGAATTTCTTTCACCTTCATGCAAGATGGCTTTAGCCTCAGATCTTTTATCTTCATGTTGTATCTGAAGAACAGTGCAATGTCAAACCACATTTGAATACCGCAGTGAGATAAAACTGCTAAGGCATTAGATGCTTTTATAGTAGTGGTGGCCATTGCCGAAAACCTCTTGCCAACATTATTTAACCTTCTCCCTTCCCTATCTGGAGGGGCAGAATAGATGTGTGAGATCTTTTCGGAGCCACTTGCTTTATTACTGAATCTGTCTGTGGGTGTCCAATAAGGTAGACCCAAGTATCAACAGAGGCTTATTACTTTTTGACTAGCCTTGGAAGAAAAGCTGCTACTTTTGCTGGATTCTTCACTGTTTTGAGACCCCCTGACCACATGTTGTCAATTATTGGGGATTGCTCGAACAGTATCCTTGGTGTCTTTTTGAAATCAGACAGAAGCAATCTGTTTCTTTATCTGGCAGAGGAAAATTGAATCTCTTATATATTCATTCTATTCAGGACTGTTATCAGTAGGGGAAAAGGGTAGAAGCTCCCCTTCCACTTGTACATCATCTGTAAAGCCATAATCATAATACAGAATCATTGGCTCTGTATGAATTCATTTTTGGAAATGGCTCTAGCATTAGCTAAAATTTCTCTACAGTCATCTGGAATTTTGAAGTGCTGGAATTCGTATTGTTCAGGAGCTATGCTTATAACCCTAAAGATACTATGTCTAAATGAAGTAGGGGAAAAGGGAAGAAGTTCCCCTTCCACTTGTACATCATCTGTGTAGCCATAATCATTGTCAGATTTCCATGGCTGTAGAACATGGGAAGCTGCTAGTAAGTGAACTAGATTAGGCAGATTGAGTGGTACTTCTGAAGATGTTCTAGGAGAAGAGGGTTATGTTTGAGGTAATACAACTGGGATGAAGCTGCTGTAAGAACTTGTTTTCTTTAAGCCAATGATGCTGGTTCAGAGATTCATGAGGAATAGTCGGCTAACATTAAATGTACTTTTTTCTTTTACTTCACTTAATGGAACTTGCATCATAGGTTGAGCAGATCCATGTGTGCCACCTTCAAGAGGTTCCTTGCTGTAGCATCATTCTTGTTCATGGTAACACAGGGGTTTCTGTATGTCTGTCATATAAATGTTGAGAATGATTCATTGTCATACCAATCATCATCCGGGTCCTGATAATATACACTGGGTTGAGTAGGGCTATGAGCTAACCCCAAAATACCCTTATCCCTAGAGTGTTTGCATTCAAACAGGTGCTTTGGAGGGTTTGGCAACACCTTACCATGGAATGTTTATTCTGACATTTGCAAAGCCTGGAGATTACAGTTTTTTCATTGACAATAGTGGGGTAATCAATGATGTCATCGGAAGTCACCAGCAGTGGGTCTGTCAACGGTGGTAATTTCAATGGGATAGCCAAAGGTAATGCAACAGTGGCTGACACTGTTGTGGGGAAAAAAAACATAGTAGTTATTTTCATGGCTGCCGACATTACTATAGTAGTTTTTTCATGCCTCCTCGTTGATGGAGAGACGCCTTTGTCAACTGTATCGTTGCTGATGGTTTTGATGACAATGGTATTGTAGTTGATGAGTCTTTAGTGGGAGTATGAGGAGTCTTTGCTTTGGTGGTAGTGGTACAAAGGCTGGTTCAGGTCTTGACTTCCCAATGTGAATTATCTCCTTAAAAAAGGGGACTTTCATCTCCTGGTTTCCTCTGAACCTTTCTACCAGGTTTTTTAAGGTACATGGTTCAGATCTCAAAGATACAGGTTTCTCGCTTCTGAATATACTGTGTTTGGTGTTTTTTCAAAAGATAGTGCTTCTTTAGATGTGACCTTCTTTAACCAAATGAAAAGTCTTTCTCTATCTTTTGAGGTTTTAGGTGAGAAATTGCAATATATTTTGTACTCCTTAGCTTTATGTTTAAGTATGTGGAAAACTGAGGAAAACTAATGATGAAAAATAAAAACCAAGTACAATTTCTTCAATTTTTATAGCCCCATCCAATCTAAATATAACTGATACCCTTCACACCTCAGGTGATTTGAATATCTCTCAAGCAAGTCTTCCATACAATGAACAAGTACAATAAATTGGTAATTAATCTTTACATTACTGTTTGGGAAATTTGCAAACACAAACATGACACAAGCACATGGCATGCAGTTTATCCATACCTCTAATTAATACATTTAGTGACTAAACACAAAGTTGGAGAGAGTGACATTTGGAATGGACAACAACTAAGAAGCTACTTAGGTTGTAAGCTTTATTTCCTTTGGGGAGAAGGGGGGCACTGGGGTTCACAGAAAGTCTACAGTATTAGCTACTGTAGCGATGTATTCGTTTTCGATATTCAGAGTGGACAGTAAAGCCACACAGCAAGCAAGGGAATCAGTTGTGGGCAGAAGGTGAAAAGCACTACCCTTTTCAAGGTAGGATTGCTAGGAGAACACAAGACAATAGTAATATGCTGCTACCATCAAAGGCTAAGGACGCAAACACACCAGTACACCTGCTACCACTTGTGTTTAAGCTAGATATTCACCAAGACCCTTTCATGGCTTTCATCCTGTCCGAGAGGCACTTGAAGAGATAACAGCAAAACCTACATACAATCCACAATGTCTATCCAAAAGCCCCCCTTTTCAAAGGTTCTTTGTGATCTTTCTTTTTTTCTGTGTAGGGGAACAAACATAATAATAGAAACGATTAACCCAGTAGTTAAACACTGAGACTATGTAGCTAGGTATTTTAATTACAATCATATTTTTCCATTTATTAACTTTCATCCATAGTTGTTCTCAGCAGGACTGTGCCAAGACTCTGAACAGAGTCAGGCAAGGCTAGGTGGGCAGCTTGGATTCATCACTATAAACAAAAAGCATTGATTAGTCTGTCAATATAAACAAAAAACTATCACATCATCATTTGCTAAAGGAAGAAGAGGTTCCACTCACTCAATTCAAAGAAGCTCCTTCACTAGATTTGAGACTCCAAAGATGTCTGCCTGCCAATCTATACAAGAAAAAAGCAACTCTCTTTGGAGTACTTAGTGATTACCTGCTATAACTTTAGATATTCACCATTTGTACTGTGCTTTGCTCTAAAAATCCACATTAATAATAGGAAGATGTGTGAAATAAATGAGCAACTATGAAAATGCATTTCTGTGTCAGAAACCTAGGCTGAACTTATGTACTGGCTCAAATAGGCATACCATATATTATTTTAGGAACACAAGTGGGTCCCACGTGCATCTGCTTTAAAATTAAGTGAATGCATCAATACCTCCTGGAAAGTTGAGCCCACAAGTACAGTTAAAAAACAAACAGGGCTATCCCAAGTGTCTTCTAGGCACACCTACATGAAATTAAAAAGGTACACTGAAACCCCTAAAAGTGATTCAGCTCTGTATTAATATTGCAACATTTTAAATATCCCAACATCATTAGTAATAGTACTCGTATAGAAAATATAATAAGACTGGTTTTCAGTACACCCAGTGTCCTTGGCTAAACTGAGAGTGAGTAGGATATAGTTACTGCCTTCTTTTTGCAACATCTTTCCCCCCCCGCCCTTTACTCGAACTCTGAAGTGGAGAATTTAAATTTCCCTAGCAGAAGACTTAACTGGTCGTCTGCCAGGAGTTCTCAACTTTCTTTTGAACATGTACCCTTAAATTCTTCAGACTTAAAAACGAATTTACTTCATGGCCTAACCTGCTTGGTTTACCAACCATGGGAAGTCTGTAAGTTGGCCCAATAACACTTTTGTCATATTTAATTCTCGTTTTTGACTACAGTTCTCTTCCTTCTTCTGCTCTTTAGAGGATCCTTCCACTTTAGTATTAACCTTATGCTGTGTGAACCTTCTTTACCTTGCTTGTGCCAAGCAATGAGACATTCACTGGAGCCTTAGTCCTGTTTTTAGCGTATTTCTGTGATCTAGTGAGTTTAGGTTGGACATTGAGAAAAAATGGACAGCAGCTAAAGGCTCTATATCACAGGGCAGATCTTACCACAAGCGTAGGTCTCAAAGAGATACATGTTTGACTTTCATCTGGAGATTACACTTGATGTGCACACTGGTTATTTTGCCCAAATAGTGCCTTGCCTGATTGTACTATCTGTTTTGATATTTCAACATTCCTCATGTCTAAATGTATTTTAACTCACACCAGTAATGACTGTCTATGCCGCATGATTATGTGGTACCGCGACCTGAGCAACACTTGAAAATTAGAGGAAAAAAATTTGAAAGAATTGGCCTTGTCCAGTCCAAATAAATTACTTGCCTTTCAATTTTTATCATTTAGGATATACCAAAACATTCTTTAGGGGATCTAAACTTCAGATAGAACATTTATCCTAATTTTAATGTTGAAATAATCCATTAGGAGAAAACGCAGGCAAATTCCAATCCGCCTCTCTTCCATCACCACACTGACATCTGGTAACCAGCCAAGAATAGAGAGCCTTTTTGCCAAGCATCCTTTACAAAGTACAATTAAAACGTAACTTACTTGAGTAAACCCTACTGGGAAAAAATTAGAACCCCAAGCCTGCATGGTGGGATACATTACTTGGCATTGAAGAACTCCCCAAAATACATGCTGGAAAAAACATCAAAAGTGGCTTGCTCTCAATCATTAATGGTAAGGCCTGGCAGACTATCGTACTTTTGATTAAAAACAACCAATGCTATTTTAGGACTTAAATCTGTATGAGCAGTGGATCTTAAAAACTGGAACTCATTCACAATACTAGGTCTAGTCCCAACATTACAGGAACCCATTTGACTCTACAAAGGCGGCTTGGGGAAAAAAAAAGTCCAAGGAGAACCAGTTACTATAGGTGGGATTCATCATCCGACTTGCAGCCATCAAGGTAACTTACACCATCCATGATCTCTAAAACATAAAATAAAACCACCTCCCCTCAGTATTTACATTTTAGAGCCAACCCGAGGGACAACACATACCATTTTGAAGTCAGATTAAGAAGGCTTATCAGCAGGCATTACTCCCTGCAACAAAGAAGCAAAGACCAGTGAAGTCCAGTTCACTGACCGGCCGCTGACCAAGGAACCAGACAGAGCAGCCGGAGCAAATTCCACCCGACGGAACTGGAGGACAAATCATCTAAGCGTGCTAAGTTTGATTTCACTGCAACCTTCAGTGGCTGAAACGTTCAATAGCCCAGGGTACTGTACCCCCAATGTTGGACATCCAGAAAAAAAGTCCACTCTGGACTCTCCAAGGACCAGACGAAAGCCCCGGTCAAGGGACTTCGGGACACAAAAGTGCCACCAATCACCTCCCCCTCCTCCCTCAGAGTGGCCCTGCTAACCTGCAATCCACCCTCAAAGTAACCTGCCTTCGTGTTCCAAGGGCAAATTTGCGCACAGCTCATGGTTCTCAAACTTTTTAATGCCGTGCCCCCCCCCCCCCTCAGAATTTTTCACGATAATTCTATTAAGTTGGCAAGTTTCAAATATGTCTACACTTATTTAAACATTGCAGCTAAGTTCTGTAACCTTTTTAACAATGCAATAAATGCTTTTCTGCTTAAAAAAAGCAGTGGTATCTGCATAATGCCTCTTTTGGCCAGAGCCTGGCGCCTCCCTCCCCCCCGGGAGGCCACCCCCCAGTTTGAAGTCCCCTGCTCCAAGGGGACCAACCAGACTAGTCTTGAAGTCTGCCTATGCACTGCTATTCCAAGTGGCCCCCCACAGAGGTCCTGCAGCAGCTCCAAAGCCTTTTCAGCAGCTGCTCCCGCTGAAACCATGAGCCTCCCAAACTTCCCCCACTGGTCCACAGGACATCTCGACGACTTCAACCTACAAACAAAAGGTGACACTGGTAAAGAAATTGCCTGATATTATGTGCATTTTAAAATTTTCCTCCAACTGATTCCTATGGTGCGTAATTACGCACAAAAGACTATTTTTGTTACACTTTGAAAAATCCTAACGTAAAAAGTACTTAACCCGATTTTAATGATCTCAGTCTTAAAAATGTTATAAAAATCTGAAGTATTTGCCTAAATTGGTTTTGAGGTATTCTTTTGAGTGTTAGGTCTATCTTGGAAAAGTGCAAAGCATTTGTTGTACTCAGAGTTTCAATAAATGTGGACAAACTGCTCGACCAATCTACCATAAAAATTAGAGCAGTGGGTGGTCTAGTTTTTACCTCACTAAACCACGGTGGGGTTGCTTGGACTCTCTGCACTATGCACATAATTTTTGTACACCACATAGAGAGCTAGCCTCCTAAACCTGAGGGACTTTCAAATTTCTGCGTCCTTATAAATGTTTTCTAACATTTCATCCACCTGAGGTCCAAAAAGATGCACCCCATCAAATGGAATGTTTAGATGGTGCTGTTGCTCCTCTGGGTTGAAGCCTGACATTTGGAGTCAATGGTGTCTACCAAGTATTATGTATGTGTTTATACCATGTGATGTTGTCTGCTGCATCCAGTGTGCAGCGCATGCTGACATAGATCACTTTTTCTAAGCCACATATTCTTCACCACTGTTCCTGTATAACTCGTGCTATATCAGGGCCTCCATTTCTCCAATGTAATCTGTTGTTTCATAACAGCAACACCACAGAATTGGCTAGGCACAAGTGGGTTGTTCCTCTTAAGGTAACTCTTGCCGCCTGTGTCTACTTGCTTACTTTCATTATCTGTGTGTAGGGCATCCTTGGTGGTTTGTGATTATGCTCTTTTCTGGCTGCATGTACTACCAGAGAGTCTGGTAGGACCCGACTTCTGGTACAAAAAAGGTCTTCTGGCAAAGCTTTGTAATTTTTTTTATTTTCTAGGTGGGCGTAACTACGTGGCCCTTACTGGGCTCTTTTAAGCTGTCAGAGGTAGATTTCATCATGCCCTGCAACCAAAAGTGAACACTGATTAAATCTTTGAGGGTTCCTATGAGGGAATAGTTTTCTTCCTCCACAATGTGCATTGCAAAATCAGGGAACTGTACCCGTCTCTGAATTACAGCATGGTATGCTGTTGCATCATCTAGGAAGAAAGGTTTTGCTAGGTAAAGTTTAATGTCCTGATCCTCTAGGGGAATCAACATTCTAGTCCTTCCATGGTTCATCTCCTGTCCCTATGAGTTGATCATATGGGCTGCCCCACCCCCCATACAAACTACCTCAGCCTGAGAAGCAGTAAGGTAAAATAGATTCTTCTGGAAATACTGGTGGAGGCAATGGAGGCACCAGTGAGACTGGCAGTCGTGGTCAAAGAGGTGGTGGTGTATGAGGCTGTAGTGAAGAAGGTGGCAAGGGTGCAGTCTACGATAATTAATTTGATGCGTTTGGCGAAGGTGTAGGCTGAGGAGATGTTATCTGCTACTTGCGCTTCTTGTGTACTGGGTGGAGGAATGTTGTATTTGGGTTTTACCTCAAAAGTATGCTTACTTTTCTTTGGGATGGGTGGAAGCTTGGAGGCCAGCTTTATTTGTGGAGGTTTTACCTAATGTTTGCTGGTATACAGTCTAATATGTGAGGTTCTGAGGTCTCCGAGCTCGGCCTTTAATGTCTTCTTGACTACAATCTAAACTCCGAAGATGCCGGTGGTGTTTCTGGTGCTGATGTCGGCATTTGGTGTCCCTTTGTGAAGGTTGTCAGCCAAGTAGGTCGGGCTAATTCTCCAATCCTTTGCCTTGGCTTTGACTGGGGCACAAGGGCAGCAGTGGGCCTTCATCTCTCCTTTTATCTGGTCAGGGGTGGATGCCAGACTCTCTTGGGAGCAGTGCTCCTCCCTTCTATAATGTTTTTCAAAGTATTGTTACCCTATGTCTCGGATGAATAGTCTCGGACCTTGGTGTCTTCCTCATAGGTGGTCCTTGTAGCATCAACTCTAAAGGGTCTCACTTTTTCGGAGGCCAACGACCAATGCTTGGTGTTCTCTCAGCAACCTGTGGCTTTGATGGTAATTCGTCCTGGGTGTCTATGGGATCTTGCCCCCAAAAATGTCTGGAGTGTCCAACTCAGCCCGACGCGGTTTCCTTCAGGGTGCCCAACATGTCTGGGTGCGAAACGTGCCCATTGCAATAGGCACCCGCTGTCTGTATAGAGTACAGCTCAACAAGAAGATTTTCAAACAATATTCAATCATCTCTATAATAGCGGGTAACAGCCTTCTTCAAGGAGGATGATTACTAGAGTCTGAGAAACAAGACACACTAGAGGGATACTGAAAAAGCCATAGATCGCATCAAAACTGTGAAGAGGGATCCCACCTTCAGATATGGAACTAAGGGTCTAATTTAGAACTAGGAGTCGGGTTACTTCATCACAAAGGTGACGGATGTCCCATCTGCCGAAGTCTAAATCTCATTATGTTCAATGAAATTTAGATTTCCGTGGATGGGACATCTGTCACCTGTGCCAGTACACGGGTAAAGTGGCTACCCCGCACTTACGAAGTCCAGGAAAATGGAGCTGACGTTTGTAGGGGCACCTCCGCTCATGGAGGGGTGCTTTCACACACGGGCACTTGTACCCTTCCTTCTGGGCTGGGGGGCCTGCCAGAGGGGTGACTTATAGAGGCCTGGTGTGGTGACCTGTAGGGAAAGGGTACATGCACTTTTTCCACGCAGGCTGCAATGGCAGACCTGCAGACACATTTTGCATGGGCTCCCATGGGTAGCATAATACATGCTGCAGCCCATGGGGAACCCCTGGTGCCCCAATGCCCTGAATACCTAGGTACCGTATACTAGGGACCTATATGGGGGCACCAGTATGCCAACTATGGGGTGTACTAAATCAGGAACAACCAAATTTGGAGGGAGAGAGCACAGTCACTGGGATCCTGGTTAGTAGGATCCCAGTGAACACAGTAAAAATACACTGACAAGGCAAAAGGTGGGGGTAACCATGCCAGAAAGTGGGTACTGTCCCACATAACCCCCACCACCTCCCAACGAAGGACAATAAAGCTAACCTTGTCCAGGTGAGACTTCATTGTCTAAGTGGAAATATCTGGAGAGTTCATCTGCATTGGAGTGGTTACTCCCAGGTCTATGTTCCACTGTATAGTCCATTCCCTGTAGGGATATGGATCACCTCAACAGTATGGGTTTTTCACCTTTTCTTTGTTTTAACCATAGAAGGGGCTTGTGGTCTGTTTGACCAAGGAAGTGAGTGCCAAACAAGTATGGCCTCAGATTCTTCACAGCCCAAACCACTGCAAAGACCTTCATTCTATGGCTCACCAAAGCTTTTCCCTGGGGGTCAACCTTCTGCTTATAAAAGCAACAGGTTGGTCCGCGCTCTCCGTATTAAGTTGTGACAGTACTGCCCCAACCCCTACCTCAGAAGCATGTGTCTGTACTATGAATTGCTTGTAGTAGTCAGTGATTCTTAAAATAGGAGGAGAGCACATGGGTTGTTTAAGGTCCTCAAAAACTTTTTGGCAGCTAGCTGTCCATAAAACTTTCTTTGGCATCTTTTGGAGGTGAGGTAATTAAAAGGGGCTACAATGCAGCCATGATTCTTAATTAACCATATACAAAGAAAGTGGAATGTGAAAGTCAGCCCCCACCCAAAGAAGTGGATTCGGTAGAGGAGAGTTGGAGGAACTAGAAACCCCAAAATGAAAGTACCAGAGTCACATCCCTTCCCCCCGGCAACCCTTTTCCCCCCTCCCACCAGCGACCAGGACAAAAGAACTAAGTACCTGGTTCTCCCCAAAGCCATAAATAGGACTACAGAAAAGGATAATGCAAGACCCAGACAAGACTGTGAGAAACCAAAAGGTGGATCCTGGTAGAGGAAGACCAGGAAAGGAAGGGGACCAAGTCCAGTTCTCGTTGAAGTGTCCAGTGGTGGCAGGAGCCACTTACCACTAGTCTGTGGATGCAGGACCAGGTTGACTGTGGACAAGGACAGTCAGCAGTGCAGCACCGGAGCAACTGAAGAGCTCCTGGAGTTAGGCAGTCGACGTCCCATGCCGGAAGAAAGACTCCAGTCAGTCAGTGGTGTGGGAAAACCACCAAAAAGCCTTGGCAAAGGGAAATGTCGTGGAAGAAGAAATGTGGAGCTGCCGGGGACCAGCAAGGCCCAGGGGGACTCCTCCCACAGAGGGGAGTCCCGGGTGACACTCAGCAGTGAGGAGAGTCACAGGAAGAGAAGGCAGCCCCCACAGGCCACCCATAGGCTGTAAGCACAGGAGTCTCGGTTAAGCCCATGCAGCACACCTAGAACGGAGTCCCACATCGCTGGAGAAGCACACAAAGGACTGTACGTCGCAGAGAAGAGAACTGGGGGCTGGGGCTACACGGAGCCTGAAGATCCCTTGGAAGAGATGCCAACAAGCCTTGGGAGCTGCAAGAGACGCAGTGCAAGGGGGTACTGTCCTGCGTGGACAGACAAAGGCTTACCGTCTCCTAAGTTGGACACCTGGTAGAGAGGACCAAGGGGACCACTCCAGACCACCACCCGTGATGCAGGTTCCATGCAGAAGGAAGGCTTGTCCCCCTCAGAGAATGCACAGCCAGGGAAATGTTGCAGTTCCTGGAAGGAACAGTGGAAACAATGTTGCAGAGCAGAGTCGTCGCTGTAGTTGCAGATTGTCGGTTCCTGGATGGTCCAGTTGCAGTTCCAGTGGCCAGAAGGAGAAATAAACATTGCAGAGGAATCCTTCTAGAATCTTGCACGTTGAATGTGAGGACTCACCCAAGAGGAAGACCCTAAATAGCCCATAAAGGGGGATTGATCACCTAGCAGGGCTGGTGACCAGGAGAGGGTTGGGAGGTCACCTGCCTGTGCTGGCCACTCAGATGCTCCCAGAGGCCTCTGCCCATCTTAGATTCCAAATGGCAGAATCAAGTGGCCAACTGGAGGAACTCTGGGCACCATCCTGGGGTAGTGGTGGACAGGGGAGTGGTTACTCCCCTTTCCATTGTCCAGTTTTGTGCCAGAGCAGGGACGGGGGGCACCAAATGTGCCCTTCAAAGCATACCAGTGGCTTGGGAAGGCTACCCCTTCCAAGCCATGTAACATCTATTTCCAAAGGGAGAGGTGGTGTAGCCTCCCTCTCCCAAAGAAAATCCTTTGTTATAACTTCTGGTCTTGAGCTTGTCAAGCAGAAGGAGGGCAGAAACCTGTCTGTAGGATGGCAACAGCGTGGGCTGCCTGGGAAAGGCCTGCAAACTGGTAGGAGCAAAGCTGGGGGTCCTCCAAGGAGCCCCCCCAGAGTACATGGAATCATACAACCAATACTGGCAACAGTATTGGGGTAGGATTCCAACATGTTTGACACAAAACATGCCCAGGGTTCGGCGTTACCATTATGTAGCTGTACCTATGTCTAGTACACAAGTAAAATAGTTTCCCCGCCATTACAAAGTCCAGGAAAATGTAGCTGGAGTTCGCAGGGGCACCTCTGCTCATGTAGGGGTGCCCTAACACGGGTACTTGAACCCTGCCCGCTGAGCTAGGAGGGACTGCCATAGGGGTGTCTTACAGTGACCTGGTGCAGTGACGGGTAGTGAAAGGGTGCATGCACTTTTTCACACAGGCTGCAATGGCAGACCTGCAGACACATTTTGCATGGGCTCCCATGAGTGGCATAATACAATCTGGAACCCATGGGGGACCCCTGGTGCCCCAATGCCCTGGGTACCATATACTAGGTACTTACATTGGGGCACCAGTATGCCAATTGTGGGGTGCACAAAGTCATGAACAACCACATTTGGAGGGAGAGAGCACAGTCACTGGGGTCCTGGTTAGCAGGATCCCAGTGAACACAGTCAAAACACACTGACAGCAGGCAATAAGTGGGGGGTAAACATGCTAAAAAGAGAGTACTTTCTTACAACAGCTATAGGTTCATTTTCTATATTAGGAGGAAAGGAAGGGGATCCTGCCTAGTTCTGGTGTTGCCTCATGGCGGGAGCACCCTACCCTTTGCTTCTGAGCTGCATCTGAGTGTCTGGTTCCTGCACAGAAAAGATATGGTTTTCTTCTGCCTTTCTGTGTTTTAGGGTGCCTATTATTGTGTACCTTTTGGTTTTACCTATAAGGTGATCAATACAGAAGTGGGCATATTTTTCATATACTTTTTGCGCCTTTTTGGCGACGTGGGACAGCCCCAAATGTATTCCTCGGGCATGAGTTTTTGAGTGGGGACATTCACCATTTGTGCGTTCTTTGGTGATTTACAGTATGTAAGCCCACTTGGGTTTCATTTCTATGCTTTTAACCTATAACCATTCCCAAAGGAGGGTTTCCCCGCTGCTCTCATTTGTGAATATTTGCACTACACCTCATGAACTCTGGGCGAGAGACCTTTTTTTTTTTAACAGGGACACTAATCAGTTTAGTGTCCTTTGCGGACACACGATTTGTGTGCCCACTTGGGCTTCAATTTGCGCACTCAGCATTTGACTGTTCCCTTATGAGGGTTTCTCAACTATTTTCACATTTGTGATTATTTGTAATGCCCCTATATTGTGTGATTTATTTATAGCTAATTTTCATTTAAATTATGTTACATACACTTATTTTCATGTCATGTATTTTCAGTCACGAAAGATTACACTCTGCTTTTTCGTAAATTATATTAGAAGTTTTACTCAGAGCTTAAAGACCATTAGTCAGATTGCTTTCATTAGGTTTTGTTTTTTCTTACGGCACGGATTCAGTGTATTTACTTTGAGTGATTAATGGTTACAATCTAGCACCCTTGCTATGTTCACCTAGTCTGCTTTCTATGTTCATTATTTTTATTCACACTGTTTTTAGGTCAGCTCTGCACTGACTGTCATGTGATCAACGATCTCAGCTGTTGAAACACTTCATCAGTTGCCTGAATAAATCCGCTGATGGTGGCTTAACGCATCCTTAGTGAATGTTATTTGTTTTATTTCTGAGACTTTGATAACCGGTTTCACGTTCCACCCCACCAGGCTGAGGGTCTTTCTGGAGCAGGGCTAAAGACTGTTTGCACGTATATGTATGTATGTATGGATGGATATATAGTCACTGCAAAAAAAAAAAATTCAAATCAAACGTCAAAGGAATGCTATAGTTATGCACAGATTTCACTCGTACAAAACCATTGAAATTCAGCAGTTCTAGTTGTTGTGCGGGTGTGTATGTGTAAGTGGGTCTGCATAAATTGGGGTTTAGGTCCCAGAATCCTCCCTGGATCCACCTGAATTTACCCAAATCCGGGAGGATCCGGGGAGGATTCAGGGCTTCTTGCATGGTAAAAAAAAAAAAAAAAAAAAAGTTTTTGGGACTAATTCTTGCTCACAGACCCCTCCATTACCCTGACCCCTTTAATCACTTTTGATCTTTAACTTCCCCAGTGGAAACCGAATCCTGATGAACAAAATGGCGACCGCAACTCTCAGGTTACAGTCCGCAAATCACGGCTTTGCTGTTGGCGCCTGGATTTGTGAATCTGAGGATGATCTGTGATGCCTATATGTACACAAATTTGAATTGCCTTCAACTTCTCTAAAACTACTGAACAGATTTACACCAAATAGCAAAAAGGGCTCTTTCCGGACCAAGAGCTACCTTTCTGCCAAATTTGGTGTATTTCTGTCCAGCAGCTCGGCTTCTATCCCTGTTCAAAATCCGTATGAAAATTAACATGGAGAAAACATGTTATGGGACCACCCCTTTTTCTCAGCCCCCGCTCGACGGATCACCACGAAACTTTCAAGATAGCAGTTGACATGAGCATCGTATTTGTTTGGAAAATTTGTGAAGATTTGCCAACCAGCTCCAAAGATATAAGCAAGAAAAAAGGCTTTTTCTATAGAAACTAGGTCCTAGCTATAACTACCTATACGTATATATACATACATACACTTAAAAAACAAAGGCTACAGGGGGGCATTATAGTTAGGCCCTAAGGTAACTATAACTCGCACCCCCTGCCACGCACAGTTTTTTCTTTATTAATTGGATTACTAATGCTTCATTGATATTTTTGATGACTAACTATAACTGTGGAATCTCTAAGGTTTTGTAGGAGTAAATTCAGAGCCTAACTAAATGTCCCTGTAACCTATGGCTTTTTATGTGAATTTTTATTTTTTATTTGATTTCCTAACTAGAACGTTCTTTTAACCATTGATTTTTTCAGTGAATTTCTATGTTTTTTTTTTTACCAAAGTAAATTTAATTACTAAACATTCATCAAACCACTGCTGCGCATGGCCTTTGACCGTGTGCAGCGAGGGTTGGCCGCAGGGCCTGGATGGCAGCCAGGCCCTGCAGCCAGGCCCTGCAGCCAACCCCCTATAACCACCTAACCCCTTCCATGCACGGCAGAAGGGTCTGTATCTCTGGAAGTGAGACTAGATGTGGGAGGGTGCCCCTGGGTGTGAGACTGTCTGGGTGTGAGAGTGAGGGTCTGAGTTGCTCTGTGAGTGGGTGTGTGAGGGTCTGAGTGGGAGTGTGAGGGGGTCTGAGTGGGTGTGTGAGGGGGTCTGAGTGGGTGTGTGAGGGGGTCTGAGTGGGTGTGTGAGGGGGTCTGAGTGGGTGTGTGAGGGGGTCTGAGTGGGTGTGTGAGGGGGTCTGAGTGGGTGTGTGAGGGGGTCTGAGTGGGTGTGTGAGGGGGTCTGAGTGGGTGTGTGAGGGGGTCTGAGTGGGTGTGTGAGGGGGTCTGAGTGGGTGTGTGAGGGGGTCTGAGTGGGTGTGTGAGGGGGTCTGAGTGGGTGTGTGAGGGGGTCTGAGTAGGTGTGTGAGTGGGTCTGAGTAGGTGTGTGAGTGGGTCTGAGTAGGTGTGTGAGTGGGTCTGAGTAGGTGTGTGAGTGGGTCTGAGTAGGTGTGTGAGTGGGTCTGAGTAGGTGTGTGAGTGGGTCTGAGTAGGTGTGTGAGTGGGTCTGAGTAGGTGTGTGAGTGGGTCTGAGTAGGTGTGTGAGTGGGTCTGAGTAGGTGTGTGAGTGGGTCTGAGTAGGTGTGTGAGTGGGTCTGAGTAGGTGTGTGAGTGGGTCTGAGTAGGTGTGTGAGTGGGTCTGAGTAGGTGTGTGAGTGGGTCTGAGTGGGTGTGTGAGTGGGTCTGAGTGGGTGTGTGAGTGGGTCGGAGTGGGTGTGTGAGTGGGTCGGAGTGGGTGTGTGAGTGGGTGCATCAGTGTCTCAGTGGGTGTGTGAGTGGGTGCATCAGTGGGTCTGTGAGTGGGTGCATCAGTGTCTCAGTGGGTCTGTGAGTGGGTGCATCAGTGTCTCAGTGGGTCTGTGAGTGGGTGCATCAGTGTCTCAGTGGGTCTGTGAGTGGGTGCATCAGTGTCTCAGTGGGTCTGTGAGTGGGTGCATCAGTGTCTCAGTGGGTCTGTGAGTGGGTGCATCAGTGTCTCAGTGGGTCTGTGAGTGGGGCATGAAGGTCTGAGTGCATCTGAGTGGGGCGTGAAAATCTGAGTGGGTGTGTGAGGGTCTGAGTGGATCTGTGAGTGGATGTGTGACGGTCTGAAGGTGTCTAAGTAGGTCTGTGAGTGGGTGCGTCGGTGTTTGAGTGGGCCTGTGAGTGGGTGCGTAAGGGTCTGAGTGGGTGTGTGAGTGCCTAAGTGGGCCTGTTAGTGGGTGTGCGAGTGTCAGAGGCTCTGTAGGTAGCTGCATGAGTGTGAGTGCGATTATTTAGTGGACGAACTAGTGTATGAATGAGTCTATAATTGTTTTTCTCTCCATTTTTTCACTAATATTCACAAAGTTGTTGTGATGTTATACAGGGATAGGAGGGGGGCTCCCGAGCGTTGCGACTTATTCACACAAAAAAAAAACTCCTAAATCACAGCCCTGGGGTCAGTGTACCTTCAATACTGACCCCCTAATGCCACACTTCATTTTATTTTTCAGCCCCGGGGACCATGACCTGTTACCTAAAATGGTGGCCGCAAGTTTCTGGTCAGGTTGCTGCCAGCCATCATTCCTGCTGACACACCTATTTGTAAATTTGCCACAATCTCCATGAAACATCGCAACAGATCCGCAGCCCTATATATACAAAAGTATTTCCCCTTCCCTTAAATATCTCAAAACCTACTGAATGGACTTACACAAAATCTCCAAAAGTGTAATCTGCGAACCGAAGTCTACCTTTCTGCCAAACTTAGTGTAATTCCGTCCAGCAGTTCTGGCTGTAGACGTGTTCAAAACGTCTATGGGAATTAATATGGAAAACATGTGGTTTTTATACCCCTCCCTCCGCTTGACCGATCACCAAGAAACTTCCCATGCACAACAAGAATCAATGGCACACCTTTTTGGGGGGAAATTTCATGAAGATTCATCAAACAGTGCCAAAGATACGGTCAAGTCAAAAAAGGCTTTTTGAATGGAAACATGGTCTTAACTATAACTACCTATTGGCAACAAACAGTAGTTCAATATAAATATATATATATATATATATATATATATATATATATATATATATATATATATATATATATATATATATATATGAGAGAGAGAGAGAGAGAGAGAGAGAGAGAGAGAGAGAGAGAGAGAGAGAGAGAGAGAGAGAGAGAGAGAGAGAGAGAGAGAGAGAGAGAAATCGATTGAAAAAAACAAAGATATAGGTAGGAATTGTAATAATATCTTACTTTACATAAAAAAGATTAAAGGGATGTTATAGTTAGGTGACAATGTCAGTTAAAACATTCAATTTTTAATTAACAAATCCACTGGAATTCGCCTGTTATAGTTTTATCAAGTTACTATAACTTGTGCCCCTTCATGCACGGTGTTATCGATGATGTCCTTTCAGATGTTGCAGTTATGTTATCAATTATGTCAGAGAACTTCTCATGAGTGATATAATATGTGAAGTAAATAGCAGTGCATGGCGAGAGCGCAAGATGTAGTTAATTTAGACCAGACACAGTGTGGTGTTAGGGGCCCCACCGCGCAAGGCTGACTAGGTCATGTAACAATATAAAGGGTGCCATTTTAAGTAAGGCAAATTTATTGGCTTTGTCGAAGTGTCAGAATACAAAAAGAAGCAGCCCTATTGGGTTTCTCAAGGGGTCAGGGGTTAGACATTAACATATATAAAGTAGATCTATTGGCTAGTCAAAAAGTCAGCAATCACTATAATCAAATGTATGTTTCATAAATTCACATACTGCAATGATTAATAATAATAATGAGGATCTGAAATTACTTTGAATAAAACGTTTTTAATAAAGAAAATTGGCATGTCTTTAAATCTTTTTAAACAGTTTTCAGGCTACCAATATCCGCCGTAGAGCCAAGCACACATGAGCCCTGCACTACAGCTGTAGAGAATACAACTCCAGTTCAGAGTACTTTAAAAAAACATATAGGTTGTGCTCCTGGGGTCATGAATTCAATGACACAGGACACCTTGTATTTATTTATTTTTTAGATGTTGTTCAGGCGGCTTCTGCAGTCGCCGCACACCTTAGAACCATGAAAAAAAAAATGTTGGTAGTGTCGCCTCCTCCTCCTCTTTTAGGGCCACCAGGAATAAAAAATATTCTTTGAAAAAAAGACTTAAGAACTATGGGGAGCTCCTGAGCTGGAGCATTAAACGCGATATTAGCAGCTACTCTACTCATTTCACATAGCTTTTTTCTTTATATGGGGTGGGAAGGCTTGCAGCTCTCCTCTCCCACTCCTACTTTGGGCACCAGGGATTCCACCCAAGGGGCAGATTTGTTTTTTTGTTAAAGGGGAGATGGGCATAGAATCCCTCTTGCACAAAACTAAGTATTCCTCGCCAAAGATAGGTCCCAAATTCCTCCTCTAGGCAAATAAACTAGAGGTTTATCAATTATTTTCTTTACATATGACCCTCATCCACTCTAGTAGTGGCATGCTTCATCAACGGCTCCACCCAGCCCCTAGAATATAGGTTGGGCTCAACCGTGTTTCAGGGAGCACTTAAATATATCCTACCGGAGGACTCTGAAGATAAAAATACCTCAATTTGTCACATGATATCCTTTTACTCACAGTCAATGTGGGTGTAGATCAAAAACACTTGGGAGGGATCAGTAGGATTTTATGGTTCTAAGACCCTCTCTTAAGCTGTTGACATGTTTCAGCCCCTGAAACTTTGTGTCAAAGTGAGGAATTTTTATCTTTAGAGTCCCCCGGTAGGATATATTTAAAGTGGTCCCTGAAACACAGTTGAGCCCACCTTGGCTTTTAGGGACGAGGGTTGAATTGATGATGAAGCATGCCACTGCTAGAATCGGTAAGGGTCATATAGAAAGAAAATAATCATTTTCTTTATTGATAAATCTCTGGTTGCTTTGCCTAGAGGGGGATTTTGAGACCTCTCTTTGGCGAGGAATACTTAGTTTTGAGCAGGATTGGCATATGTGAGAGCGTATTCCTTCGACCCTCCTTTTTTTTATTAGATTTCTTCCTTTACCTCTCTATTGGTGGGGCCTATCTTCGACCTCAGTCCATTTTTTGACCCTGCAGTTCCCTGCCTACAAGAGCAATGTAAGAGAAAACAAACTCCATGCAGGCAGGGAACACAGGTGTGCTCTCACCCAGCGGGAGCAAAGAGAAGCCACCCTAGCTGGGCAGGAGCAAACAGATCGAGCCAGCTCCTGCTGCACCGTAAACTGTGCAGACGGACAAGATGGTAGGGGCTGCTACGGCCTCTGGGATCCCTCAGCAGACCCATGGCCCAGAATTACCATGGGGCTGCTAGGAACCAGGAGTACATTTCTAGGGTCCCTGAGGCCTGTAAAAGGTTTGTGTAGGGCCTAAAATCCCTCAAAAAATTATTTAACTGCATTCTCCTTATCAATCCCCCCAAGGGTCCTCCCTCAGCCCCACATTCTTCAACATTTACATGCTCCCCCTAGCCAACATCCTCCGATCACACGGAATCCCCAATCCTCTCCTACGCAGATGACACCCAACTCATCCTCTCCTTGACCCGCAACCCCACCACTGCCAACCTACATGCAGCTCTCCTCGACACCGCCAACTGGATGACAACTAACCACCTAAAGCTTAACTCCAGCAAAACCGAGATCATCATCTTCGGCCCCAACAAAACCATATGGGACATCTCCTGGTGGCCCACCACCCTAGGCCCCGCAAACCACACATGCAACCTCTGCAACATCCTGGACCCCTCCCTCTCCATGACACAGCAAATAAATGCTATAACCTCCTCCTGCTTCCACACACTCCGCACTCTAAAAAAAATTCCTTCAAATTGATTCCCCCAGAGACCAGGAAGACAGTCACCCATGCACTCATCAGCAGCAGACTAGACTACGGTAACACCCTCTATGCCGGCACCACAATCAAACGCAAACTCCAGAGAATCCAAAACACAGCCGCACGCCTCGTCCTTGGCCTTCCCCGCCACAAACGAATCTCACCACACCTCAAAACCCTTCACTGGCTCCCCATAAACAAGAGAATCACATTCAAGATCCTCATCCATGCACACAAATCCCTCCACAACACCGGCCCGACCTACCTCAATGAAAGAGTGAACTCCCACCCACAACCTCCGATCAGCCAACCTCGCCCTAGCCACAGTACCCCGCATCCAACGCACCACCACAGGAGGCAGGTCCTTCTCCTACCTCGCCCCCAAAACCTGGAACTCCCTCCCCACCAACCTCCGCAAAACCAAAGACCTTCTGCTCTTCAGAAAGAACCTCAAAACATGGTTGTTCGAACAGTGACCCTCCTGCCCCCTCCCTTCCACCTTGAACCCCCCCAAAAGAACGCTTTATAAATTTGACTGATTGATCAGGGGGGAGGGGACATGTTCAGGGATGAAGGACGCAAACCAGAGATGAGGTGGCTTTAAAAAAAATATATATATTTAAAAAGCATTTGCAATGCAATGGGTCTCGCATTTGCTCGAGTTAGAGCTATTAGCGTTGTAAACTTCTAACCGGACTTTTCTTACCACACAAGTTACAAGGGAAAAAAAAAAAAGTGCAATCACGCTATGTAAAATGCAGTGCGGTCACGATGAAATTGAAAATGGAAAAACAGAGCGCAATCACGCTGCATGGAAAATAAAAAGATAAAGTAGTCCGGAAACTATGCTGAAAACATAGAGCCTCGAATGGTTTCAATAGTTTACCGGTGCTGTGTAGGTGGGCTAAACACCAGAAAAGGCATGACGTATGCATGCCTTTCACAAATGAAAGTAAGCGGATTTTAAAAGGCAAGCCCACGAACCAATGAAAGTGACTTACGTGACATGGGTGTGGTTAGAAGCCCAAAGAGAGAGATTACAGCATGGAACATAGCGCTTTGTGCCCGCCCATAAAAAAATGGGAGTCTGATTTTTTAAAACATTTTTAACCATGCACCCTCTGCAAATGTGTTGTGACAATTTTTTTTTTAATGAGAAAAAGGTACATTTTCGACCCCATGGACTCCCCAACAAAGCCTGAGGTGGGAGTATTAATAATTCAATACACCCATTTACAGGACAGGGGACTGACTCGCCAAGTCCAAAAATGTCTGTCATCACATCTTTGGCGATATGGAAGAAGCCAATCATATATTATCTAAAGATCTATTGGCTCTGTGGATCCTCCGCAATTTACACCAAAATCACAAAAGGCACACTTTCTAGGCTAAGATCTAGCTTTCTGTCAAATTTGGTGTATTTCCACTCAACAGTTTTTGGGCTATCACTGTTCAATTTTCCTATGACTATATGAATAGGGGGATGAGCGTTTTGGTACCCCCTCTTTTTGTTTCAGCCCCTGGATGACATATCACCATGAATCTTTCCAGGAAGTAGCTGTGGAGGAATTTTTGTGTGATAACAGCATGCATGGGAAAGAGTGCATTGTAAGGTATGTTTCCCATTTCAATAAGCCTGAGCATTCAATGAGCCTAACACCCTTGGACGTTCTCACTCAAAGCCCCTGAAATATGATATAAGTATACATAACATAACCGCAACAAATTTCAACTAAACAAACGTGACATACTTATTGTTAGTGAGCGCAAAAACGAAGATAGATGTTAAAACAATAACTTCTGTCCTATTGTACTTAATTTCTATTATCCACTGTGTTTTCTATCAATCATACAAGGGTTTGACAAATAAAGTTTATGAATATAATATTAGTACATATATAAAGCTAATGAAAATAATGCAGCTTACCTGTAGGATGGTGTGTGGCACTATATGCTGGCAGTTGTGCAGCGGTATAGGCCTGCCTGTGAAGAAGATCTGCTTCTGAGGGACCTGATCCATAGCTTAAACTGTAAATTAAAGGATATTAATAAGCAGACATTAATGCTTTTTAACTTGACACATTTTCTGCACAGGAGGCTTATCAACTGGTCACAAAATAAGCAAGTGACAAAGCAAATTATTTTTGCCTAGGGCAGAGTGTAACAGCAGCAACCCAATTGTATGAGAGGTAAAGCGATTGCAAGTGACAGTGGTAGAGTGAGCGAGAGAGAGGTGTGTGTGTTTTTCTGCTCTAATTAAAACATGTTTGTGCACGGAAATGTGGGTGTGCATAATAACAAGTATGTCAGAATGTGCTGGTTCTCATTAAAGTGTGTGTTGATATAATATGTGTATGTTAATAATATGTGCATGTTCACCTGATGCAAAATAGTGCTATTGAAAAACGTGTCATGGTTTGGGTATGTGAATGTCTAAGCATGGCTAAGTATTACATATGTAATTTTGTGTTTTGGTATTAGGGTGCATGGAAATGCTTGTATGTAAAAGGCACTGGTGCAGCAAGGGGTGAGGGAAGCAACTAAGAAAGGACCTGATTACTGTCTGCAGAAATGAGACTAAGCTGAGTAGGATGAGATTTTGTAGATCCATGTAATGTTTTAAACTCCTCTCCCACATGACTGCCTTACATACAGCAGTTCTTAATGGGTAGGATTGTGCCTCTGCTTCTAGTTGGCCCTTCTATCGTATACACACTGGTTGTCTGCAAGTCCATTCAGTTATTGCGCCACTGTTTCCTTCTGGGTGGACAATGCACAATATATCCAAGGGTTGTTTAACAGTGCATTCAGGGTTTGACACTCTCTCTCTTTTCTAGGCATACTCCATATAATATGCAATCTGGGAGATTCTACCCATGTACATGCTACGCATTGTATGCCTGTCTCAGCTTTAAAATAGTGATTGCTTCTAAAACGGAAGGTATGCACTGCTGTATCAATTTTGACACTCTCCACATCACCTCGTGTTTATGCTCACCACACCATATTTGAAGACAATCTTTGAATCTCACGAACCTCACCCAACTCCTCCTAAATAGGCCAGATTACTCCAAAAACCGCCTTGCTCTTTTAAGAGGTGTAAAGTGATATACACATAATACAATACAACACAACACAGCACTTCGAGGATCAAATGCAAACAAATTATGAGAGAGGTTAGCACTCTAGCTTCTTCCAGATGGTGGGTGGTTAGAGAAGCAGTAATCCTATCACAGCTTCGGTCACATACACAATACAGCATGGATCCTGGGTAATTGGGGTGAGGGAAACAGAGGCCTAGAAGTGATGAGGAAGGATACAGTAATCAGTCTTGCTATTTCGGTGTCTAGAGTGCCTATGCATGATACCCTACCAGTAGTATACATCTGAACTGTCACAAAATGGCAAAACATGCTGATTCGACAATAGCTCCAATATGCAATCATTCTAAACAGCTGGTCTACTTTCGGAAATTGATGCCACAATCAACTATGAAATAAATGATCAGTTAAGCTATAAAACTTGATTACCTAGGCAAAATGTTAGAATGGAGCAAATTTAATTTATGGTACTAAATGAAAAGTAAAGTGAGTAAGTGGAATTAAACAGCAGTTTTTAAATTTTAGAATATGCATTCACCAATAAATCAAACTATGCATGTTTAGTAAGCATTATAAATAAAATGTGAACAAAGCAGAATGAGCAGATACATGCTGATAATTGCGTATGTCTACAAACTACATTAATGGTCCACAAACGAAATAAGACTGAAGGTACTGGTGTGATTCAGTGCACAATGCCCATTTGTTTTCAAGAAATAGTCTCATGCTTAAATCATTTATGAATCACACTACCAAAAGAGAAAGTGACCCTGTTCATGAGCATGGGGGGTAATCCTAGTCTGCGTGAAAGGGTAGAGATTATCAATTTAGTATCATAGTTTTTTTTCCAGATGCAATTCCTGCAATGAAAACGAAACACGGACTTTTTCACAGCACAGAATAAAGTCAAGGAAGACTAACTGTTTTCAACGGTGCACTACTGCTGATCGGTTTCCCACTTCTCACTCTCTCTCTCTTTCTAACCCAAAGTTCTTCACAAAGATTATAAAACCGGGAAAAGTGTGTTGTCTACAGGGAGAGTGCTGAAGAACTTTTAGCACAAGAGTCAGACTGAAAAACATATGCTCACTTGTGGTAGGAATTCAAAGGTGAAAAAAACTAAAGAGACCAACGGATGCCAGTTACCACCATGTCACAGTGTTCAACCACAGAGGAGAGCTTACAGTATTTGCAGGAACTAGCGGAAGTTGCCCAAGTGACTGCTTTGAAGGTAACAAATACAGATGAGCTGCTAAAGGGTTGCTAAAGCTGTCTCGAATTCAAGAACACAAAAAACATCAGGGAATAAGGAATCCCTAAGACAGTAGCAGACACAAACAGCCCAACATGTGACAAGTTGAAAGTCTCTATTAAGTCTGTATTGGTACCAAAATCTCCTAAACTCAAGCATGTGAAGGGTTCTTTCAGCAATGAAATAATGATAAAAATGATTATTGATGGCAAGCACCTTTATTAATTCAAGCCAACGGGACCTCTAAAAAAAATATATTGAATTCTGCGATCAACTGCACGCCAGAAAACAGTGTAAGAACCTATGAAGAAAGGAACTGTAACTTGTTGACCAAGCACTTTAACAGCAACTGAGGAAGCTCTATTTCACGTTACCCATTTAAACGTACTGCATGACACAGTTTAATCAATCAACCAGTGATTTTTAAAGTATGGCTAATCATTCGTAGGGTCACAAAGGCGCTGTTTGTGGGCATGCTGCAATCGAAGAGCCAGCATGCTCTTGAGGTCCTTCCTGAACTGCTTTAATGAGGAGGTCTGCCTGAGCTTGAGAGGTAGAATGTTCCATGTCTGGGCTGCCTGGAAGAACGGAGATGTCTGTTGGGTACGTAGCAGGCGAGGCGGTGGTTGATGTATGCCAGTACTATGTTGTGTAGTGCCTTGTAGGTGTGGATCAGGAGTTTGTATGTGATGTGCTTGTTGACTGGGAGCCAGTGTAGGTCTCTGAGGTGGGAGGAGATGTGGCTGTGTCGGGGGATGTCAGGATGAGTCTGGCTGCTGCATTCTGGATTCTTTGTAGTCTTTGAAGTGCAGTTGAAGACGCATGGGAAACAAGTTTGGGTTTCTAAACAGAAGGATGACTTTAGAATTTATTTTAGCAGCTGCATTTAAAAAGAAAAAAAAAACATTTGCCTCTAAATTACTATTGAATAAAGGATTAATATGAGTCGACTTGAAAAACATAGCAGGTCAATTAATGCAACAAAGCATGCAACAGAAGGTGACCGTGTTCTAATGATTTCATACTACTATGCCAAATCAGTGGAACACCTTAACCTGCTGCTACATGTGCCGTCCGGTCTCTAGTTCTACAATGACTATCCTTTCTGTCCCCATCCAAGGCTGGCTTTCAGAAATGACTTACATTACGCACAAACAGCTAGGGTGCTCTAGATTAATCACCAATTTTTTAAACAATAACTCTTTTTTTTATTCTATATTGGGTGAGTGATATCTACTGCTCTGTAGTAGTTGCAGCAAATAGGTTAGATGGAAACAAAACACATTTGCACAGTTTCATATGCACATAGTTGCCAAGGTTTCAGATTGCTATGAGTGACATTCTCATAATTTCAGTGGAATTAGGACGGACATTTCAACGCCTGTGATACGTTTTTGCAAGCAAAACATAAGCGATGAAGAAGAGGGAACCATATAAATATTGTAATTTATCGAGAATCTTATACCCCCGTTGCACACCAGCACCACCTTGTGGCCTTTGATAAACCCTACTCAGAGCTTACCTAGCAAAGTGAAAAACTGGAACAAGAAGGTTTTACCGCTCTTCAGGGCATGCGTGACAATATCAGGCATTGCAGTAATGAGGGAAAATGAACGGAAATGCGTTATTCTAACTCAGGTATTCTGGGAACTTTGAATAATCACAATAGCATGTACAGTTTTGACAAAATGGCAATAAGCCATTTTAAAAGTGGACACAGTGCAAAAATCACCCTGGAAAATGTACAATCATGAGGAAAATCACATTTAATGGCAAAACAGTCTAACCAGGCTGAAGGGGCAAAAACTATCAGCAAAATGTAGGGAAGAACACAAGACAAGAACAAAAACACATAGGTGTAGGAAGTTGGCTCTGTATGCACTATTTCAAAGTAAGGAATAGTATGCACAGAGTCCAAGGGTTCCCCTTAGAGGTAAGATAGTGGCAAAAAGAGAGGATACTAATGCTCTATTTTGTGGTAGTGTGGTTGAGCAGTAGGCTTATCAAAGGAGAAGTGTTAAGCATTTGTTGTACATACACACAGGCAATAAATGAGGAACACACACTCAGAGACAAATCCAGCCAATAGGTTTTGTTATAGAAAAATATATTTTCTTAGTTTATTTTAAGAACCACAGGTTCAAATTCTACATGTAATATCTCAATTGAAAGGTATTGCAGGTAAGTACTTTAGGAACTTTGAATCATTTCATTAGCATGTATACTTTTCACATAAAACACAATAAGCTGTTTTAAAAGTGGACACAGTGCAATTTTCACAGTTCCTGGGGGAGGTAAAGTAATGTTAGTTTTAACAGGTAAGTAAGTCACTTACAGGTTTCAGTTTTTGGTCCAAGGTAGCCCACCGTGGGGGGTTCAGAGCAACCCCAAAGTTATCACACCAGCAGCTCAGGGCCGGTCAGGTGCAAAGGTCAAAGAGGTGCCCAAAACACATAGGCTATAATGGAGAGAAGGGGGTGCCCCAGTTCCAGTCTGCCAGCAGGTAAGTACCCGCGTCTTCAGAGGGCAGACCAGGGGGGTTTTGTAGGGCACCGGGGGGGACACAAGTCCACACAGAAAGTACACCCTCAGCAGCGCGGGGGCGGCCGGGTGCAGTGTGCAAACAAGCGTCGGGTTTCCTTTAGTTTTCAATGGGAGACCAAGGGGTATCTTCAGCGATGCAGGCAGGCAAGGGGGGGGGCTCCTCGGGGTAGCCACCACCTGGGCAAGGGAGAGGGCCTCCTGGGGGTCACTCCTGCACAGAAGTCCCGTTTCTTTAGGGGCTGGGGGCTGCGGGTGCAGGGTCTTTTCCAGCCGTCGGGAAATGGAGTTCAGACAGTCGTGGTCAGGGGGAGCCTGGGGATTCCCTCTGCAGGCGTCGCTGTGGGGGCTCAGGGGGGACAACTTTGGTTACTCACAGTCGTAGAGTCGCCGGAGGTTCCTCCCTGAGTTGGTTGTTCTTCACCAGTCGAGTCGGGGTCGCCGGGTGCAGTGTTGCAAGTCTCACGCTTCTTGCGGGGAGTTGCAGGGGTCTTTAAATCTGCTCCTTGTAACAAAGTTGCAGTTCTCTTGGAGCAGTACCGCTGTCCTCGGGAGTTTCTAGTCTTTCTTGAAGCTGGGCAGTCCTCAGAGGATTCAGAGGTCGCTGGTCCCTTGGAAAGCGTCGCTGGAGCAGGTTTCTTTGGAAGGCAGGAGACAGGCCGGTAAGTCTGGAGCCAAAGCAGTTGGTGTCTTCTGTTCTTCCTCTGCAGGGGTTTTTCAGCTCAGCAGTCCTCCTTCTTCAGGTAAGTTGCAGGAATCTAAATTCTTAGGTTCAGGGAAGCCCTTAAATACTAAATTTAAGGGCGTGTTTTGGTCTGGGGGGTTAGTAGCCAATGGCTACTAGCCCTGAGGGTGAGTACACCCTCTTTGTGTCTCCTCCCAAGGGGAGGGGGTCACATCCCTAATCCTATTAGGGGAATCCTCCATCTGCAAGATGGAGGATTTCTAAAAGTTAGAGTCACTTCAGCTCAGGACACCTTAGGGGCTGTCCTGACTGGCCAGTGACTCCTCCTTGCTGTTTTCTTTGTTTCCTCCAGCCTTGCCGCCAAAAGTGGGGGCCGCGGCCGGAGGGGGCGGGCAACTCCACTAAGCTAGAGTGTCCTGCGGTGCTGTGACAAAGGGGTGAGCCTTTGAGGCTCACCGCCAGGTGTTACAGCTCCTGCCTGGGGGAGGTGTTAGCATCTCCACCCAGTGCAGGCTTTGTTACTGGCCTCAGAGTGACAAAGGCACTCTCCCCATGGGGCCAGCAACATGTCTCTAGTGTGGGAGGCTGCTGGAACCAGTCAGCCTACACAGATAGTCGGTTAAGTTTCAGGGGGCACCTCCAAGGTGCCCTCTGTGGTGTATTTTACAATACAATGTACACTGGCATCAGTGTGCATTTATTGTGCTGAGAAGTTTGATACCAAACTTCCCAGTTTTCAGTGTAGCCATTATGGTGCTGTGGAGTTCGTGTAAAACAGACTCCCAGACCATATACTCTTATGGCTACCCTGCACTTACAATGTCTAAGGTATTGCTTAGACACTGTAGGGGCACAGTGCTCATGCACTGGTGCCCTCACCTATGGTATAGTGTACCCTGCCTTAGGGCTGTAAGGACTACTAGAGGGGTGACTTATCTATACCTGCATAGGCAGTGAGAGGCTGGCATGGCACCCTGAGGGGAGTGCCATGTCGACTTACTCGTTTTGTTCTCACCAGCACACACAAGCTGGCAAGCAGTGTGTCTGTGCTGAGTGAGGGGTCTCCAGGGTGGCATAAGACATACTGCAGCCGTTAGAGACCTTCCTTGGCAACAGGGCCCTTGGTACCAGGGGTACCACTTACAAGGGACTTATCTGGATGCCAGGGTGTGCCAATTGTGGAATCAAAAGTACAGGTTAGGGAAAGAACACTGGTGCTGGGGCCTGGTTAGCAGGCCTCAGCACACTTTCAATTCAAAACATAGCATCAGCAAAGGCAAAAAGTCAGGGGGTAACCATGCCAAGGAGGCATTTCCTTACACAACCCCCCCCCCCCCCCCCCCCCCAAACGAAAGAGGATGAGACTAACCTTTCCCAAGAGAGTCTTCATTTTCTAAGTGGAAGAACCTGGAAAGGCCATCTGCATTGGCATGGGCAGTCCCAGGTCTATGTTCCACTATAAAGTCCATTCCCTGTAGGGAGATGGACCACCTCAACAGTTTTGGATTTTCACCTTTCATTTGCATCAGCCATCTGAGAGGTCTGTGGTCAGTCTGAACTAGGAAGTGAGTACCAAAGAGGTATGGTCTCAACTTCTTCAGGGACCAAACCACAGCAAAGGCCTCCCTCTCAATGGCACTCCAACGCTGCTCCCTGGGGAGCAACCTCCTGCTAATGAAAGCAACTGGCTGGTCAAGGCCATCATCATTTGTTTGGGACACAACTGCCCCTATCCCATGTTCAGAGGCATCTGTTTGCACAATGAATTGTTTGGAGTAATCTGGAGCTTTTAGAACTGGTGCTGTGCACATAGCTTGCTTCAGGGTGTCAAAGGCCTGTTGGCATTCTACAGTCCAGTTTACTTTCTTGGGCATTTTCTTGGAGGTGAGTTCTGTGAGGGCTGTCACAATGGATCCATATCCCTTCACAAACCTCCTATAGTACCCAGTCAAGCCAAGGAATGCCCTGACTTGAGTCTGGGTTTTTGGAGCTGCCCTGTCCAGAATAGTCTGGATCTTAGGCTGGAGTGGCTGAACTTGGCCTCCACCTACAAGGTGTCCCAAGTAAACCACAGTTCCCTGCCCTATCTGGCATTTGGATGCCTTGATAGAGAGGCCTGCAGATTGCAGAGCCTTCAAAACCTTCTTCAGGTGGACCAGGTGATCCTGCCAGGTGGAGCTGAAGACAGCAATATCATCAAGATAAGCTGCACTAAAGGATTCCAACCCAGCAAGGACTTGATTCACCAACCTTTGGAAGGTGGCAGGGGCATTCTTTAAACCAAAGGGCATAACAGTGAACTGATAATGCCCATCAGGTGTGGAGAATGCTGTCTTTTCTTTTGCTCCAGGGGCCATTTTGATATGCCAGTACCCTGCTGTTAAGTCAAAGGTACTTAAGAATTTGGCAGCCCCTAATTTGTCTATTAGCTCATCAGCTCTAGGAATGGGATGAGCATCTGTCTTGGTGACAGAGTTGAGACCTCTGTAGTCCACACAAAACCTCATCTCTCTCTTTCCTTCTTTGGTGTGAGGTTTGGGGACTAAGACCACTGGGCTAGCCCAGGGGCTGTCAGAGTACTCAATTACTCCCAATTCCAGCATCTTGTGGACTTCCACCTTGATGCTTTCCTTAACTTGGTCAGACTGTCTAAATATTTTGTTTTTGACAGGCATGCTGTCTCCTGTGTCCACATCATGGGTACACAGGTGTGTCTGACCAGGGGTTAGGGAAAAGAGTTCAGCAAACTGCTGCAGGACCTTCCTACAGTCAGACTGCTGTTGGCTAGAGAGGGTGTCTGAGTAGATCACTCCATCCACTGAGCCATCTTTAGGGTCTGATGAGAGGAGATCAGGGAGAGGTTCACTCTCAGCTTCCTGGTCCTCATCTGTCACCATCAACAGATTTACATCAGCCCTGTCATGGAAGAGCTTAAGGCGGTTCACATGGATCTTGTGCCCAGGTCCACCAGGTAGGTGACCTGACTCTTCCTTTCTAGTACTGGGTAAGGGCCACTCCATTTGTCCTGGAGTGCCCTGGGAGCCACAGGCTCCAGAACCCAGACTTTCTGCCCTGGTTGAAATTCAACCAGTGCAGCCTTTTGGTCATACCACAACTTCTGGAGTTGTTGGCTGGCCTCAAGGTTTTTACTTGCCTTTTCCATGTACTCTGCCATCCTTGAGCGAAGGCCAAGTACATAGTCCACTATGTCTTGTTTAGGCTCATGAAGAGGTCTCTCCCAGCCTTCTTTAACAAGAGCAAGTGGTCCCCTTACAGGGTGGCCAAACAGAAGTTCAAAGGGTGAGAATCCTACTCCGTTCTGAGGCACCTCTCTGTAAGCGAAAAGCAGACATGGCAGGAGGACATCCCATCTCCTTTTGAGTTTTTCTGGGAGCCCCATGATCATGCCCTTTAATGACTTGTTGAATCTCTCAACAAGGCCATTAGTTTGTGGATGATATCGTGTAGTGAATTTATAAGTCACCCCACACTCATTCCACATGTGTTTTAGGTATGCTGACATGAAGTTGGTACCTCTGTCAGACACCACCTCCTTAGGGAAACCCACTCTGGTAAAGATACCAATGAGGGCCTTGGCTACTGCAGGGGCAATAGTCGACCTAAGGGGAATAGCTTCAGGATACCTAGTAGCATGATCCACTACTACTAGGATGTACATATTTCCTGAGGCTGTGGGAGGTTCTAGTGGACCAACTATGTCCACACCCACTCTTTCAAAGGGGACCCCCACCACTGGAAGTGGAATAAGGGGGGGCCTTTGGATGCCCACCTGTCTTACCACTGGCTTGACAGGTGGGGCAGGAGAGGCAAAACTCCTTAACCTTCTGGGACATATTGGGCCAGTAGAAGTGGTTGACTAACCTCTCCCACGTCTTGGTTTGTCCCAAATGCCCAGCAAGGGGAATATCATGGGCTAAGGTCAGAATAAACCCTCTGAAACCCTGAGGCACTACCACTCTCCTAGTGGCACCAGGTTTGGGATCTCTTGCCTCAGTGTACAGGAGTCCATCTTCCCAATAGACCCTATGTGTTCCATTTTTCTTGCCATTGGAAGCTTCAGCAGCTTGCTGCCTAAGGCCTTCAAGAGAGGGACAGGTTTCTTGTCCCTTACACAACTCTTCCCTTGAGGGTCCCCCTGGGCCTAAGAGCTCAACCTGATAAGGTTCCAGCTCCATAGGCTCAGTTCCCTCAGAGGGCAGAACTTCTTCCTGAGAAGAGAGGTTCTCTTTTTCTTGCTGTGTTGCAGCTGGTTTCCCAGCTGACTTTCCTTTCCTCTTGGTAGGCTGGGCCTTTCTTCCAGACTCCAGCTCTACTTTTTTACCCTGAGCCTTGCACTGTGCCCTTGTCTTGACACACACCAGTTCAGGGATACCCAGCATGGCTGCATGGGTTTTCAGTTCTACCTCAGCCCATGCGGAGGCCTCCAGGTCATTTCCAAACAAACAGTCTACTGGGATATTTGAGGAGACCACCACCTGTTTCAGGCCATTGACCCCTCCCCACTCTAAAGTTACCATAGCCATGGGATGTACTTTAGTCTGATTCTCAGCGTTGGTGACTGGATAAGTTTGTCCAGCCAGGTATTGGCCAGGGGAAACCAGTTTCTCTGTCACCATAGTGACACTGGCACCTGTATCCCTCAGGACCTCTACACTTGTCCCATTAATTAAGAGCTGCTGCCTGTATTTTTGCATGTTAGGGGGCCAGGTAGCCAGTGTGGCTAAATCCACCCCACCCTCAGAGACTAATGTAGCTTCAGTGTGACACCTGATTTGCTCTGGGCACACTGTTGATCCCACTTGGAGACTGGCCATTCCAGTTTTAGCTGGATGGGAGTTAGAAGTGGTATCTTTCTTGGGACAGGCCTTGTCTCCAGTTTGGTGTCCAGACTGACTACAGCTACGACACCAGGCCTTTTTGGGATCAAAGTTTTTACCCTTGTACCCAGAATTATTTTGTGAAGAGGCTCTGGGCCCACCCTCCTGTGCAGGTTTTTGGGGTCCTGTAGAAGACTCTTTACTATTTTTGTTTTTGGCTGTCTCACCACCTTTCCCCTGGGGAGGTTTTGTGACCCCTTTCTTTTGGTCACCCCCTGTGGAAGTTTTGGGCACCCTAGTCTTGACCCAATGGTCCACCTTCTTTCCCAATTCTTGGGGAGAAATTGGTCCTAGGTCTACCAGATGCTGATGCAGTTTATCATTGAAACAATTACTTAATAGGTGTTCTTTCACAAATAAATTGTACAGCCCATCATAATTACTTACACCACTGCCTTGAATCCAACCATCTAGTGTTTTTACTGAGTAGTCTACAAAGTCAACCCAGGTCTGGCGCGAGGATTTTTGAGCCCCCCTGAATCTAATCCTATACTCCTCAGTGGAGAATCCAAAGCCCTCAATCAGGGTACCCTTCATGAGGTCATAAGATTCTGCATCTTTTCCAGAGAGTGTGAGGAGTCTATCCCTACACTTTCCTGTGAACATTTCCCCAAAGGAGAGCACCCCAGTGAGATTTGTTCACTTTTCTGGTTACACAAGCCCTCTCAAAAGCTGTGAACCATTTGGTGATGTCATCACCATCTTCATATTTAGTTACAATCCCTTTAGGGATTTTCAACATGTCAGGAGAATCTCTGACCCTATTTATGTTGCTGCCACCATTGATGGGTCCTAGGCCCATCTCTTGTCTTTCCCTTTCTATGGCTAGGATCGGTCTTTCCAAAGCCAATCTTTTGGCCATCCTGGCTAACTGGATGTCCTCTTCACTGGAGTTATCCTCAGTGATTTCAGAGAAGTTGGTCCCTCCTGTGAGGGAACTAGCATCTCTGACTAGTATTTGTGGAGTCAGGGCTTGAGAGGCCCTGTCCTCCCTAGATAGGACTGGTAGGGGGGAATCTTCCTCCAAGTCACTATCCTCATCCTCTGTGTTGCCATCCACAGAGGGGTTGGCTCTTTCATACTCTGCCAACAGCTCCTGGAGCTGTTGTTAGGTAGGTCTAGAGCCCATTGTTATTTTCTTGATTTTACAGAGTGACCTTAGCTCTCTCATCTGTAGATGGAGGTAAGGTGTGGTGTCGAGTTCCACCACATTCACATATGTATTAGACATTATGCTTCTAAAAGTTTGAATACTTTTTAAGAAACTAAAACTAGTTCTAGGTTCTAATTCAAACTTTCACAAAACTTTTAAACTCTAAAAGGAAATGCTAAACAGGGACTAACACAAGGCCCTAGCAGGTCTTTTAAGAATTTGGAAAAATAGTTCAAATTGCAAAAATCTATTTCTAATGACAATTTTTGGAATTTGTCGTGTGATCAGGTATTGGCTGAGTAGTCCAGCAAATGCAAAGTCTTGTGCCCCACCGCTGATCCACCAATGTAGGAAGTTGGCTCTGTATGCACTATTTCAAAGTAAGGAATAGTATGCACAGAGTCCAAGGGTTCCCTTTAGAGGTAAGATAGTGGCAAAAAGAGATGATCCTAATGCTCTATTTTGTGGTAGTGTGGTCGAGCAGTAGGCTTATCAAAGGAGTAGTGTTAAGCATTTGTTGTACATACACACAGGCAATAAATGAGGAACACACACTCAGAGACAAATCCAGCCAATAGGTTTTGTTATAGAAAAATATATTTTCTTAGTTTATTTTAAGAACCACAGGTTCAAATTCTACATGTAATATCTCATTTGAAAGGTATTGCAGGTAAGTACTTTAGGAACTTTGAATCATTTCATTAGCATGTATACTTTTCACATAAAACATAATAAGCTGTTTTAAAAGTGGACACAGTGCAATTTTCACAGTTCCTGGGGGAGGTAAAGTAATGTTAGTTTTAACAGGTAAGTAAGTCACTTACAGGTTTCAGTTTTTGGTCCAAGGTAGCCCACCGTGGGGGGTTCAGAGCAACCCCAAAGTTATCACACCAGCAGCTCAGGGCCGGTCAGGTGCAAAGGTCAAAGAGGTGCCCAAAACACATAGGCTATAATGAAGAGAAGGGGGTGCCCCGGTTCCAGTCTGCCAGCAGGTAAGTACCCGCGTCTTCGGAGGGCAGACCAGGGGGGTTTTGTAGGGCACCGGGGGGGACACAAGTCCACATAGAAAGTACACCCTCAGCAGCGCGGGGGCGGCCAGGTGCAGTGTGCAAACAAGCGTCGGGTTTCCTTTAGTTTTCAATGGAAGACCAAGGGGTCTCTTCAGCGATGCAGGCAGGCAAGGGGGGGGCTCCTCGGGGTAGCCACCACCTGGGCAAGGGAGAGGGCCTCCTGGGGGTCACTCCTGCACAGAAGTTCCGTTTCTTTAGGGGCTGGGGGCTGCGGGTGCAGGGTCTTTTCCAGCCGTCGGGAAATGGAGTTCAGACAGTCGCGGTCAGGGGGAGCCTGGGGATTCCCTCTGCAGGCGTCGCTGTGGGGGCTCAGGGGGGACAACTTTGGTTACTCACAGTCGTAGAGTCGCCGGAGGGTCCTCCCTGAGTTGGTTGTTCTTCACCAGTCGAGTCGGGGTCGCCGGGTGCAGTGTTGCAAGTCTCACGCTTCTTGCGGGGAGTTGCAGGGGGTCTTTAAATCTGCTCCTTGTAACAAAGTTGCAGTTCTCTTGGAGCAGTGCCGCTGTCCTCGGGAGTTTCTAGTCTTTCTTGAAGCTGGGCAGTCCTCAGAGGATTCAGAGGTCGCTGGTCCCTTGGAAAGCGTCGCTGGAGCAGGTTTCTTTGGAAGGCAGGAGACAGGCCGGTAAGTCTGGAGCCAAAGCAGTTGGTGTCTTCTGTTCTTCCTCTGCAGGGGTTTTTCAGCTCAGCAGGCCTTCTTCTTCAGGTAAGTTGC
The DNA here is from genome assembly GCF_031143425.1 of Pleurodeles waltl. Taxonomy (NCBI): domain Eukaryota; kingdom Metazoa; phylum Chordata; class Amphibia; order Caudata; family Salamandridae; genus Pleurodeles; species Pleurodeles waltl. The sequence continues at coordinate 745,227,368 of NC_090440.1, read as the reverse complement.
AGGAATCTAAATTCTTAGGTTCAGGGAAGCCCTTAAATACTAAATTTAAGGGCGTGTTTTGGTCTGGGGGGTTAGTAGCCAATGGCTACTAGCCCTGAGGGCGAGTACACCCTCTTTGTGCCTCCTCCCAAGGGGAGGGGGTCACATCCCTAATCCTATTGGGGGAATCCTCCATCTGCAAGATGGAGGATTTCTAAAAGTTAGAGTCACTTCAGCTCAGGACACCTTAGGGGCTGTCCTGACTGGCCAGTGACTCCTCCTTGCTGTTTTCTTTGTTTCCTCCAGCCTTGCCGCCAAAAGTGGGGGCCGTGGCCGGAGGGGGCGGGCAACTCCACTAAGCTGGAGTGTCCTGCGGTGCTGTGACAAAGGGGTGAGCCTTTGAGGCTCACCGCCAGGTGTTACAGCTCCTGCCTGGGGGAGGTGTTAGCATCTCCACCCAGTGCAGGCTTTGTTACTGGCCTCAGAGTGACAAAGGCACTCTCCCCATGGGGCCAGCAACATGTCTCTAGTGTGGCAGGCTGCTGGAACCAGTCAGCCTACACAGATAGTCGGTTAAGTTTCAGGGGGCACCTCTAAGGTGCCCTCAGTGGTGTATTTTACAATAAAATGTACACTGGCATCAGTGTGCATTTATTGTGCTGAGAAGTTTGATACCAAACTTCCCAGTTTTCAGTGTAGCCATTATGGTGCTGTGGAGTTCGTGTAAAACAGACTCCCAGACCATATACTCTTATGGCTACCCTGCACTTACAATGTCTAAAGTATTGCTTAGACACTGTAGGGGCACAGTGCTCATGCACTGGTGCCCTCACGTATGGTATAGTGCACCCTGCCTTAGGGCTGTAAGGCCTACTAGAGGGGTGACTTATCTATACCTGCATAGACAGAGAGAGGCTGGCATGGCACCCTGAGGGGAGTGCCATGTCGACTTACTCGTTTTGTTCTCACCAGCACAAACAAGCTGGCAAGCAGTGTGTCTGTGCTGAGTGAGGGGTCTCCAGGGTGGCATAAGACATGCTGCAGCCCTTAGAGACCTTCCTTGGCATCAGGGCCCTTGGTACCACTTACAAGGGACTTACCTGGATGCCAGGGTGTGCCAATTGTGGAATCAAAAGTACAGGTTAGGGAAAGAACACTGGTGCTGGGGCCTGGTTAGCAGGCCTCAGCACACTTTCAATTCAAAACATAGCATCAGCAAAGGCAAAAAGTCAGGGGGTAACCATGCCAAGGAGGCATTTCCTTACAATAGGTCATAAAAAACACCTACCAGCAAAAATCATAAATCTTAACTCCTGTAACTTTCAACAGGGACGCTTGAGAGCCCAGCTGCAGAAAATCCATCACTCAGTGAGGCTTTGCTAGCTGGAGGACTTATACTTTGGCTATCCTGTGTACAAAAGGAGTATCAGGGCCTCTACAGAAGTGCCAACACACCTCTTGCACTGCTGCATTTGGTAAACCCATCTTCGAGGGCTGAGTAACAGCAGGGAGTTGATATTCGGGCTGGGCTGCTTGTGACCTGGGGGATCTGCATCGGCGTGTTACATGGCTCCTGAGGCCGGAAGGGCGGCAGAGGCCCCAGAGACAGAGTGCCCGACTGTTCGGAGCAGAGTTCCAACACTTGTAATGGGAGGCTGGCAGGAACGGCCGCAGCTTAGCTGGGCGTCTGCTTGAGTGCTGTTAGCCCAAACCGTGTGCGGTCAAAGGAAAGATAGCTGGGGGGGGAGACTCAGGTTGTCATCTGTGGAGTGCCGATTGGCAGTGGCCCGGGACTGCTGAGGCAAGTGGGTAAGAAATATCCTTTACTTTTCATTACAGTGATTGCGGTGTGGCTGCCACCTAAATTGATAAAGGCCGTAATGAGCGGCAGGGACTGAGTCCTGGGCCGTGAGGCATACAGAGGCGGGCCGCCTTCTGGCCGGCAGCCCATGAGACTGGAGTGCTCCATGTTTTGCCAGCCTGGGACCCGGGGACTAACTAAGGACCATTACAAGAGTGCAGTAGAGGGTAGGGGCAAAATTTAGATTGACCCCGGTGGCGCAAGCTGAATTAAACTGTTAGCCTGGTGGCCTTCTGAGCCACACATGCGGTAAGACGGTGCCATGCGGGCAGCTGCCTGACTGTAGGATTTATGCATATGGTATACATCCACTGATTTGGGCCAGAGGTGGGGGACATTGTTCAGCACCGTTTGTCCTGGTCTGGGGCTGATGTGACATCTGGGCCTGCGTCGGCTGGCTCATGGCCCCGGGGGAGCATGGCTGGGCCTGGACAATACACTGGGGCAACCCCCTTTGCCCTTGTCAGTGTGCCACAATTAAATTCAGGGTCCGCTCCCATTGACCTGCATAATTGTTTGTTCCTGTGTGCGAGGTCTGCTCATGCCCTTCATGCTGGACCTCTAGTATGCCCCACGGGATGATGAAAATGTAGCCTACCCCCATTTTTTGTGGAGGGCTGAAAACTGGCAGACTCGCTTGTACCTTGAGCGCTTTTCGAAAGGGGGGGAGGGAGGGTGACTTCAACCTGATCCTGGACCCTTGAGCAGACAGATTTAATGACTGCAGATACCCGCACCCAAATGCCGCTGCGCAATTGCGTCTTACAATGGTTGACAATGACCTCACTGATCATTGGTGCTTGCGACACAGAGACAGGGTGGAAGGCACGCGCATAGCCACAACACACAACATGGTCATGAACTGACTACTCGCCAGCTACGTGCGATATAGGTACATGGACCACTCATGTCACACACCTGCCGCGGGTGTTATTGGATCACACTCCAGTATTGCTGGAGATGATTCCCCCTGCTTATAAAGTATGCGCTTTTATGTGGCGACATCTGGTTAGGGCGCAGAGCGACCAGGTGTTTCGTAATAAGGTCCAGATGAATAGTGTGGAGTACTTTGAGCACAATGCTGGCATGGTGTCATCTCAATCTACCCTATGGAACGCCTTTAAGGCTGTCATTAGAGAGGTATGCATAACAAAGCAGGCAGGTGTATTGTGAGCACTGTGCAGGGGATTTAAGCACCTTGAAGAAGAGGTTCGTGCTTTGGAACTACAATATTTTGTAAAATGTAGAGCATTCACGCTGGCAGACATCCGAGAAAAACTCACTTGAAATCGAAGAGGTGGGGCATAGAGAAACCCTTTACCTAGGGAAAGAAGCCTACATTTGATGCTATGGATGAGGGGGTAGAGGGCTGGAAAGACACTAGCTAACCTCCTAAATAAACCTTGGTCAAAGGATTACACTGCTGAACTGCAATATGACAACTACTGCGCGCACGTTGGGGTTAAGGCCATTGTAAGGAAATGCCTCCTTGGCATGGTTACCCCCTGACTTTTTGCCTTTGCTGATGCTATGTTTTGAATTGAAAGTGTGCTGAGGCCTGCTAACAAGGCCCCAGCACCAGTGTTCTTTCCCTAACCTGTACTTTTGATTCCACAATTGGCACACCTTGGCATCCAGGTAAGTCCCTTGTAACTGGTACCCCTGGTACCAAGGGCCCTGATGCCAGGGAAGGTCTCTAAGGGCTGCAGCATATCTTATGCCACCCTGGGGACCCCTCACTCAGCACAGACACACTGCTTGCCAGCTTGTGTGTGCTAATGAGAACAAAACGAGTAAGTCGACATGGCACTCCCCTCAGGGTGCCATGCCAACCTCACACTGCCTATGCAGTATAGATAAGTCACCCCTCTAGTAGGCCTTACAGCCCTAAGGCAGGGTGCACTATACCATAGGTGAGGGCACCAGTGCATGAGTACTGTGCCCCTACAGTGTCTAAGCCAAACCTTAGACATTGTAAGTGCAGGGTAGCCATAAGAGTATATGGTCTGGGAGTCTGTCAAACACGGACTCCACAGCACCATAATGGCTACACTGAAAACTGGGAAGTTTGGTGTCAAACTTCTCAGCACAATAAATGCACACTGATGCCAGTGTACATTTTATTGTGAAATACACCCCAGAGGGCACCTTAAAGGTGCCCCCTGAAACCTTAACCGACTATCTGTGTAGGCTGACTGGTTCCAGCAGCCTGCCACAACCGAGACATGTTGCCGGCCCCATGGGGAGAGTGCCTTTGTCACTCTGAGGCCAGTAACAAAGCCTGCACTGGGTGGAGATGCTATCACCTCCCCCAGGCAGGAGCTGTAACACCTGGCGGTGAGCCTCAAAGGCTTACCCCCTTTGTTCCAGCACCGCAGGGCACTCCAGCTAGTGGAGTTGCCCGCCCCCTCCGGTCACAGCCCCACTTTTGGCGGCAAGGCCGGAGGAGATAATGAGAATAACAAGGAGTCGTCACTGGCCAGTCAGGACAGCCCCTAAGGTGTCCTGAGCTGAAGTGACTAACTTTTAGAAATCCTCCATCTTGCAGATGGAGGATTCCCCAATAGGATTAGGGATGTGACCCCCTCCCCTTGGGAGGAGGCACAAAGAGGGTGTACCCACCCTCAGGGCTAGTAGCCATTGGCTACTAACCCCCCAGACCTAAACACGCCCTTAAATTTAGTATTTAAGGGCTTCCCTGAACCTAAGAATTTAGATTCCTGCAACTTACAAGAAGAAGAGGACTGCTGAGCTGAAAGACCCCTGCAGAGGAAGAAAAGAAGACACTAACTGCTTTGGCCCCAACTGCTGTCTCCTGCCTTCCAAAGAAACCGGCTCCAGCTACGCTTTCCCAAGGACCAGCGACCTCTGAATCCTCAGAGGACTGCCCTGCTTCAAGAAAGACTAGAAACTCCCGAGGACAGCGGCACTGCTCCAAAAGAACTGCAACTTTGTTACAGAGGAGCAGATTTAAAGACCCCTGCAACTCCCCGCAAGAAGCGTGAGACTTGCAACACTGCACCCGGCGACCCCGACTCGACTGGTGGAGAACCAACACCTCAGGGAGGACCCTCCGGCGACTCCGAGACCGTGAGTAACCAAAGTTGTCCCCCCTGAGCCCCCACAGCGACGCCTGCAGAGGGAATCCCGAGGCTCCCCCTGACCGCGACTGCCTGAACCCAAAGTCCCGACGGCTGGAAAAGACCCTGCACCCGCAGCCCCCAGCACCTGAAGGAACGGAACATCTGTGCAGGAGTGACCCCCAGGAGGCCCTCTCCCTTGCCCAGGTGGTGGCTACCCCGAGGAGGCCCCCCCCTTGCCTGCCTGCACCGCTGAAGAGATCCCTTGGTCTCTCCTTGAAAACCCGACGCGTGTTTGCACACTGCACCCGGCCGCCCCCGCGCTGCTGAGGGTGTACTTTTTGTGCTGACTTGTGTCCCCCCCGGTGCCCTACAAAACCCCCCTGGTCTGCCCTCCGAAGACGCGGGTACTTACCTGCTGGCAGACCGGAACCGGGGCACCCCCTTCTCTCCATTGAAGCCTATGTGTTTTGGGCACCTCTTTGACCTCTGCACCTGACCGGCCCTGAGCTGCTGGTGTGGTAACTTTGGGGTTGCTCTGAACCCCCAACGGTGGGCTACCTTGGACCCAAACCTGAGACTTGTAAGTGATCTACTTACCTGTTAAAACTAACAATCACTTACCTCCCCCAGGAACTGTGAAAATTGCAGTGTGTCCACTTTTAAAACAGCTATTTGTGTTTTATATGAAAAGTATATAAGCTACTGTAATTATTCAAAGTTCCTAAAGTACTTACCTGCAATACCTTTCAAATGAGATATTACATGTAGAATTTGAACCTGTGGTTCTTAAAATAAACTAAGAAAATATATTTTTCTCTAAACAAAACCTATTGGCTGGATTTGTCTCTGAGTGTGTGTTCCTCATTTATTGCCTGTGTGTATGTACAACAAATGCTTAACACTACTCCTTTGATAAGCCTACTGCTCGACCACACTACCACAAAATAGAGCATTAGTATTATCTCTTTTTGCCACTATCTTACCTCTAAGGGGAGCCCTTGGACTCTGTGCATACTGTTCCTTACTTTGAAATAGTGCATACAGAGCCAACTTCCTACATTGGTGGATCAGCGGTGGGGTACAAGACTTTGCATTTGCTGGACTACTCAGCCAATACCTGATCACACGACAAATTCCAAAAATTGTCATTAGAAATTGATTTTTGCAATTTGAACTATTTTTTCTAAATTCTTAAAAGACCTGCTAGGGCCTTGTGTTAGATCCTGTTTAGCATTTCTTTTAGAGTTTAAAAGTTTGGTAAAAGTTTGAATTAGATTCTAGAACTAGTTTTTAGATTCTTAAAAAGTATTCCAACTTTTAGAAGCATAATGTCTAGTACAGATGTGAATGTGGTGGAACTCGACACCACACCTTACCTCCATCTTAAGATGAGGGAGCTAAGGTCACTCTGTAAAATAAAGAAAATAACAATGGGCCCCAGACCTTCCAAACTACAGCTCCAGGAGCTGTTGGCAGAGTTTGAAAAGGCCAACCCCTCTGAGGATGGCAACTCAGAGGATGATGATAGTGACTTGGAGGGTGATTCCCCCCTACCAGTCCTATCTAGGGAAGACAGGGCCTCTCAAGCCCTGACTCCAAGCATAATAGTCAGAGGTGCTGGCTCCCTCACAGGAGGGACCAACCTCTCTGAAATCACTGAGGATAACTCCAGTGAAGAGGACATCCAGTTAGCCAGGATGGCCAAAAGATTGGCTTTGGAAAGACAGATCCTAGCCATAGAAAGGGAAAGACAAGAGATGGGCCTAGGACCCATCAATGGTGGCAGCAACATAAATAGGGTCAGAGATTCTCCTGACATGTTGAAAATCCCTAAAGGGATTATAACTAAATATGAAGATGGTGATGACATCACCAAATGGTTCACAGCTTTTGAGAGGGCTTGTGTAACCAGAAAAGTGAACAAATCTCACTGGGGTGCTCTCCTTTGGGAAATGTTCACAGGAAAGTGTAGGGATAGACTCCTCACACTCTCTGGAAAAGATGCAGAATCTTATGACCTCAAGAAGGGTACCCTGATTGAGGGCTTTGGATTCTCCACTGAGGAGTATAGGATTAGATTCAGGGGGGCTCAAAAATCCTCGAGCCAGACCTGGGTTGACTTTGTAGACTACTCAGTAAAAACACTAGATGGTTGGATTCAAGGCAGTGGTGTAAGTAATTATGATGGGCTGTACAATTTATTTGTGAAAGAACACCTATTAAGTAATTGTTTCAATGATAAACTGCATCAGCATCTGGTAGACCTAGGACCAATTTCTCCCCAAGAATTGGGAAAGAAGGCGGACCATTGGGTCAAGACTAGGGTGTCCAAAACTTCCACAGGGGGTGACCAAAAGAAAGGGGTCACAAAACCTCCCCAGGGGAAGGGTGGTGAGACAGCCAAAAACAAAAATAGTAAAGAGTCTTCTACAGGCCCCCAAAAACCTGCACAGGAGGGTGGGCCCAGAGCCTCTTCACAAAACAATTCTGGGTACAAGGGTAAAAACTTTGATCCCAAAAAGGCCTGGTGTCGTAGCTGTAATCAGCCTGGACACCAAACTGGAGACAAGGCCTGTCCCCAGAAAAATACCACTTCTAACTCCACTCCAGCTAAAACTGGAATGGCCAGTCTCCAAGTGGGATCAACAGTGTGCCCAGAGCAAATCAGGTGTCACACTGAAGCTACATTAGTCTCTGAGGGTGGGGTGGATTTAGCCACACTGGCTACCTGGCCCCCTAACATGCACAAATACAGGCAGCAGCTCTTAATTAATGGGACAAGTGTAGAGGGCCTGAGGGATACAGGTGCCAGTGTCACTATGGTGACAGAGAAACTGGTTTCCCCTGGCCAATACCTGACTGGACAAACCTATCCAGTCACCAATGCTGACAATCAAACTAAAGTACATCCCATGGCAATGGTAACTTTAGAGTGGGGAGGGGTCAATGGCCTGAAACAGGTGGTGGTCTCCTCAAATATCCCAGTAGACTGTTTGCTTGGAAATGACCTGGAGTCCTCAGCATGGGCTGAGGTAGAACTGAAAACCCATGCAGCCATGCTGGGTATCCCTGAACTGGTGTGTGTCAAGACAAGGGCACAGTGCAAGGCACAGGGTGAAAAAGTAGAGCTGGAGTCTGGAAGAAAGGCCCAGCCTACCAAGAGAAAAGGAAAGTCAGCTGGGAAACCAGCTGCAACACACAAAAAGAGAGCCTCTCTTCTCAGGAAGAAGATCTGCCCTATGAGGGAACTGAGCCTATGGAGCTGGAACCTTATCAGGTTGAGCTCTTGGGCCCAGGGGGACCCTCAAGGGAAGAGTTGTGCAAGGGACAAGAAACCTGTCCCTCTCTTGAAGGCCTTAGGCAGCAAGCTGCTGAAGAGTCCAATGGCAAGAAAACTGGAACACATAGGGTCTATTGGGAAGATGGACTCCTGTACACTGAGGCAAGAGATCCCAAACCTGGTGCCACTAGGAGAGTGGTAGTGCCTCAGGGGTTCAGAGAGTTTATTCTGACCTTAGCCCATGATATTCCCCTTGCTGGGCATTTGGGACAAACCAAGACGTGGGAGAGGTTAGTCAACCACTTCTACTGGCCCAACATGTCCCAGAAGGTTAAGGAGTTTTGCATCTCCTGTACCACCTGTCAAGCCAGTGGTAAGACAGGTGGACATCCAAAGGCCCCCCTCATTCCACTTCCAGTGGTGGGGGTCCCCTTTGAAAGAGTGGGTGTGGACATAGTGGGTCCACTTGAACCTCCCACAGCCTCAGGAAATATGTACATCCTAGTAGTAGTGGATCATGCTACTAGGTATCCTGAAGCTATTCCCCTTAGGTCGACTACTGCCCCTGCAGTAGCCAAGGCCCTCATTGGTATCTTTACCAGAGTGGGTTTCCCTAAGGAGGTGGTGTCTGACAGAGGTACCAACTTCATGTCAGCATACCTAAAACACATGTGGAATGAGTGTGGAGTGACTTATAAGTTCACTACACCATATCATCCACAAACTAATGGCCTTGTTGAGAGATTCAACAAGACATTAAAGGGCATGATCATGGGGCTCCCAGAAAAAACTCAAAAGGAGATGGGATGTCCTCTTGCCATGTCTGCTTTTCGCTTACAGAGAGGTGCCTCAGAAGGGAGTAGGGTTCTCACCCTTTGAACTTCTGTTTGGCCACCCTGTAAGGGGACCACTTGCTCTTGTTAAAGAAGGCTGGGAGAGACCTCTTCATGAGCCTAAACAAGACATAGTGGACTATGTACTTGGCCTTCGCTCAAGGATGGCAGAGTACATGGAAAAGGCAAGTAAAAACCTTGAGGCCAGCCAACAGCTCCAGAAGTTTTGGTATGACCAAAAGGCTGCACTGGTTGAATTTCAACCAGGGCAGAAAGTCTGGGTTTTGGAGCCTGTGGCTCCCATGGCACTTCAGGACAAATGGAGTGGCCCTTACCCAGTGCTAGAGAGGAAGAGTCAGGTCACCTACCTGGTGGACCTAGGCACCAGCAGGAGCCCCAAGAGGGTGATCCATGTAAACCGCCTAAAACTCTTCCATGATAGGGCTGATGTGAATCTGTTGATGGTAACAGATGAGGATCAGGAAGCTGAGAGTGAGCCTCTCCCTGATCTCCTCTCATCAGACCCTAAAGATGGCTCAGTGGATGGAGTGATCTATTCAGACACCCTCTCTGGCCAACAGCAATCTGATTGTAGGAAGGTCCTGCAACAGTTTGCTGAGCTCTTTTCCTTAACCCCGGGTCAGACACACCTGTGTACCCATGATGTGGACACAGGAGACAGCATGCCTGTCAAAAACAAAATCTTCAGACAGTCTGATCAAGTTAAGGAAAGCATCAAGGTGGAAGTCCACAAGATGCTGGAATTGGGAGTAATTGAGCACTCTGACAGCCCCTGGGCTAGCCCAGTGGTCTTAGTCCCCAAACCTCACACCAAAGATGGAAAGAGAGAGATGAGGTTTTGTGTGGACTACAGAGGACTTAACTCTGTCACCAAGACAGATGCCCATCCCATTCCTAGAGCTGATGAGCTGATTGATAAATTAGGGGCTGCCAAATTCTTAAGTACCTTTGACTTAACAGCAGGGTACTGGCAAATCAAAATGGCCCCTGGAGCAAAAGAAAAGACAGCATTCTCCACACCTGATGGGCATTATCAGTTCACTGTTATGCCCTTTGGTTTAAAGAATGCCCCTGCCACCTTCCAAAGGTTGGTGAATCAAGTCCTTGCTGGCTTGGAGTCCTTCAGTACAGCTTATCTTGACGATATTGCTGTCTTTAGCTCCAACTGGCAGGATCACCTGGTCCACCTGAAGAAGGTTTTGAAGCCTCTGCAATCTGCAGGCCTCTCTATCAAGGCATCCAAATGCCAGATAGGGCAGGGAACTGTGGTTTACTTGGGACACCTTGTAGGTGGAGGCCAAGTTCAGCCACTCCAGCCTAAGATCCGGACTATTCTGGACTGGGCAGCTCCAAAAACCCAGACTCAAGTCAGGGCATTCCTTGGCTTGACTGGGTACTATAGGAGGTTTGTGAAGGGATATGGATCCATTGTGACAGCCCTCACAGAACTCACCTCCAAGAAAATGCCCAAGAAAGTAAACTGGACTGTAGAATGCCAACAGGCCTTTGACACCCTGAAACAAGCAATGTGCACAGCACCAGTTCTAAAAGCTCCAGATTACTCCAAGCAATTCATTGTGCAAACAGATGCCTCTGAACATGGGATAGGGGCAGTTTTGTCCCAAACAAATGATGATGGCCTTGACCAGCTTGTTGCTTTCATTAGCAGGAGTTTACTCCCCAGGGAGCAGCGTTGGAGTGCCATTGAGAGGGAGGCCTTTGCTGTGGTTTGGTCCCTGAAGAAGCTGAGACCATACCTCTTTGGTACTCACTTCCTAGTCCAGACTGACCACAGACCTCTCAGATGGCTGATGCAAATGAAAGGTGAAAATCCAAAACTGTTGAGGTGGTCCATCTCCCTACAGGGAATGGACTTTATAGTGGAACACAGACTTGGGACTGCCCATGCCAATGCAGATGGCCTTTCCAGGTTCTTCCACTTAGAAAATGAAGACTCTCTTGGGAAAGGTTAGTCTCATCCTCCTTCGTTGGGGGGGAGGGTTTAAGGAAATGCCTCCTTGGCATGGTTACCCCCTGACTTTTTGCCTTTGCTGATGCTATGTTTTGAATTGAAAGTGTGCTGAGGCCTGCTAACAAGGCCCCAGCACCAGTGTTCTTTCCCTAACCTGTACTTTTGATTCCACAATTGGCACACCCTGGCATCCAGGTAAGTCCCTTGTAACTGGTACCCCTGGTACCAAGGGCCCTGATGCCAGGGAAGGTCTCTAAGGGCTGCAGCATATCTTATGCCACCCTGGGGACCCCTCACTCAGCACAGACACACTGCTTGCCAGCTTGTGTGTGCTAATGAGAACAAAACGAGTAAGTCGACATGGCACTCCCCTCAGGGTGCCATGCCAACCTCACACTGCCTATGCAGTATAGATAAGTCACCCCTCTAGTAGGCCTTACAGCCCTAAGGCAGGGTGCACTATACCATAGGTGAGGGCACCAGTGCATGAGTACTGTGCCCCTACAGTGTCTAAGCCAAACCTTAGACATTGTAAGTGCAGGGTAGCCATAAGAGTATATGGTCTGGGAGTCTGTCAAACACGGACTCCACAGCACCATAATGGCTACACTGAAAACTGGGAAGTTTGGTATCAAACTTCTCAGCACAATAAATGCACACTGATGCCAGTGTACATTTTATTGTGAAATACACCCCAGAGGGCACCTTAGAGGTGCCCCCTGAAACCTTAACCGACTATCTGTGTAGGCTGACTGGTTCCAGCAGCCTGCCACAACCGAGACATGTTGCCGGCCCCATGGGGAGAGTGCCTTTGTCACTCTGAGGCCAGTAACAAAGCCTGCACTGGGTGGAGATGCTATCACCTCCCCCAGGCAGGAGCTGTAACACCTGGCGGTGAGCCTCAAAGGCTTACCCCCTTTGTTCCAGCACCGCAGGGCACTCCAGCTAGTGGAGTTGCCCGCCCCCTCCGGTCACGGCCCCACTTTTGGCGGCAAGGCCGGAGGAGATAATGAGAATAACAAGGAGGAGTCACTGGCCAGTCAGGACAGCCCCTAAGGTGTCCTGGGCTGAAGTGACTAACTTTTAGAAATCCTCCATCTTGCAGATGGAGGATTCCCCAATAGGATTAGGGATGTGACCCCCTCCCCTTGGGAGGAGGCACAAAGAGGGTGTACCCACCCTCAGGGCTAGTAGCCATTGGCTACTAACCCCCCAGACCTAAACACGCCCTTAAATTTAGTATTTAAGGGCTTCCCTGAACCTAAGAATTTAGATTCCTGCAACTTACAAGAAGAAGAGGACTGCTGAGCTGAAAGACCCCTGCAGAGGAAGAAAAGAAGACACTAACTGCTTTGGCCCCAGACCTACCGGCCTGTCTCCTGCCTTCCAAAGAAACCTGCTCCAGCGACGCTTTCCCAAGGACCAGCGATCTCTGAATCCTCAGAGGACTGCCCTGCTTCAAGAAAGACTAGAAACTCCCGAGGACAGCGGCACTGCTCCAAAAGAACTGCAACTTTGTTACAGAGGAGCAGATTTAAAGACCCCTGCAACTCCCCGCAAGAAGCGTGAGACTTGCAACACTGCACCCGGCGACCCCGACTCGACTGGTGGAGAACCAACACCTCAGGGAGGACCCTCCGGTGACTCCGAGACCGTGAGTAACCAAAGTTGTCCCCCCTGAGCCCCCGCAGCGACGCCTGCAGAGGGAATCCCGAGGCTCCCCCTGACCGTGACTGCCTGAACCTAAAGTCCCGACGGCTGGAAAAGACCCTGCACCCGCAGCCCCCAGCACCTGAAGGAACGGAACTTCTGTGCAGGAGTGACCCCCAGGAGGCCCTCTCCCTTGCCCAGGTGGTGGCTACCCCGAGGAGCCCCCCCCTTGCCTGCCTGCACCGCTGAAGAGATCCCTTGGTCTCTCCTTGAAAACCATTGAAAACCCGACGCGTGTTTGCACACTGCACCCGGCCGCCCCCGCGCTGCTGAGTGTGTACTTTTTGTGCTGACTTGTGTCCCCCCCGGTGCCCTACAAAACCCCCCTGGTCTGCCCTCCGAAGACGCAGGTACTTACCTGCTGGCAGACCGGAACCGGGGCACCCCCTTCTCTCCATTGAAGCCTATGTGTTTTGGGCACCTCTTTGACCTCTGCACCTGACCGGCCCTGAGCTGCTGGTGTGGTAACTTTGGGGTTGCTCTGAACCCCCAACGGGGGCTACCTTGGACCCAAACCTGAGACTTGTAAGTGATCTACTTACCTGTTAAAACTAACAATAACTTACCTCCCCCAGGAACTGTGAAAATTGCACTGTGTCCACTTTTAAAACAGCTATTTGTGTTTTATATGAAAAGTATATATGCTACTGTAATTATTCAAAGTTCTTAAAGTACTTACCTGCAATACCTTTCAAATGAGATATTACATGTAGAATTTGAACCTGTGGTTCTTAAAATAAACTAAGAAAAGATATTTTTCTATAAACAAAACCTATTGGCTGGATTTGTCTCTGAGTGTGTGTTCCTCATTTATTGCCTGTGTGTATGTACAACAAATGCTTAACACTACTCCTTTGATAAGCCTACTGCTCGACCACACTACCACAAAATAGAGCATTAGTATTATCTCTTTTTGCCACTATCTTACCTCTAAGGGGAACCCTTGGACTCTGTGCATACAGAGCCAACTTCCTACAGCCATACAAAGGGAGAGGTCTAATTGTATTCCACATTACACACAACTAAACAGACCTGGCCCTCCCTCCTAGTCTCTTACTTTGATTTAGTGTAACTGCTCTGGCATGAGGAGGGTCATCAGAGGTTTCTCGACAAGCCTTTAACGACAGAGGAGGCAACTCCGGTCAGAAGTGTAATGCCCCTAGCTTGGGTGCCCTCACAGCCACATTTTATAAAAGGTTTGCTCAGATCCTTGCTCCGCACCTCCTCGCCATGTATGAGGAGTCTCTTTGCAGTAGCCTTCGTGCTGCTATACACGTGAAACCTGACTTGTTTCCGGCAGTCCTGCCCACAGGTGTCTGAGGTGACTCTTATATGCCCTGCCCCACACACATTGGTCATAAGTCTTTAGGCCGGCATGAAAGAAACAGTGCCGGTCTGGGTCCCTGGGGGCTTGTCAGGAGTGATACGCAGACCTTAAGCTCCCCACTACCGAAGTCCAACTGAAGTTTTGCTGCGCTCAGTCTCGGGTGCTTTCACCCAACTACAGGTTGCGCCTGGTCAATTTCAAGTATCTGCATAGGCTAAACTGCACTCAGAACACATGCACTAGATGAGCCTGACTGATGATGCGTGTTGTGTGCGCTGTGCCCTGCACCAATTGTATCCACCTGGTGGGGAAGTGCCCGGAAGTATTTATACTATTGACGCGATCATCGGGTACACCTTAGAATGTTAAACGAGAGTTGCGCTATTGGGTTACGTGAGTGACGTTCCCCTGGAGGTACGCAAGCTGACCACATTCTTACTACTGCTTGCAAAATGGCAGGTGGAAATGCACTGGGCGCGGCAACAGTTGCCGTGGAAGGCAGGATGGTATCGCAATGCGGGCCACTGTCAGGAACAACTAACATTTTACTAGGAGCTGATGCCTGCAAGATTGTGACCCCAAAGACATATGGTTCTCCTAGGAAATGTTCCCACGTGCACAGACTGCAGAAGGGGAGGCTGCTGCCAAATCGAACTTAGAGGTAGCTGATCGCTAGACTGCCCACACTGCTGCAAGTCAAGCTCATTAGGCAAATGTATTAGTCTGTTGAGTGGTGTGCCCATTGATTTGCCTTTCTGAGCGCATCTAAGGCTTCCCTATCGGGTGACTTGAGCTTGTTTTCCCTTGCTGAGTGGCCACTCTTCTCTTCCCTCACTTCCCCCTATTGTGTTAAAGGGAACTACAGCATTGCAATGCAATTTATCTGATAATGTATAATCGATGAATCACAGTGTACTGATTTGTTTGCCCTTTTGACATACTCCAAAACCTGCTGTTCTGACTTGAATGTCAATAAAAAGTTTGTATTTTTTAAAAAAAATTAAACGAGATACCTTTCAACATAAATGTAATAATATTGGTTTGAACTATTGTCACACAACTCACTTTATACTGGGAAGAGGTGATCACTTTTTCCAGAGGTGCTGTAGATGTAAGTAGGTCTACTATCCATTGACAGATGAAGACATTTTCAACCACTCATTAGCAGCTTTTGAAAAAGGATTCATTTTCATTGCGATCATTTTAACTAAAATTGAAGTTATGACCACTGCAAGATTTATTTTTCCACAAGTTGCTCAATTTGGATATATTCAAGGGAAGACTATTTTTGTAGATTGTGAGGATTATACTCAGAATGGTTGTCTCTTTTGCCATACGATTTTCATAGTAGCTTTTTAACCTCTATAAAGATGGGAATTAAACTTGCTTTTAACAAATGAATCTGGTAGCCAGAATTTGTTCAAAAATCCTAACTTACGGCAGGAACTGCAACAAAGCAGCGCTGGGTGCCAAGATAGCAAAAGGTATACCACTTCTATTGACTTTCTTGCTTTCAAGTAACCATGCACTGGGAGTATGTCCCTCTCTTTTCTAACATCCAAACTCTGGAACTCCCAGCAAAGATAAGAAATATCCATACCACCTGGAATTCAGGAAGGTGTAGAGACCTGGTTATGCCCTAACAGGTGACTCTTTGACTGTGACTCTTCTATTACCTTTCTTAAAAACGAGTCAACTGCTACACTTCTTACAGGGCCGTCAAATAGACAAAGCCTGAAATGGACTATCTGTAATAGTTATCACAGTAAGCTGCAAAACACAAGCAGTTTTGAAATGATCAATATAGCTGGGCCGTTGCCTGTCTTATTAACTTAACCACTGTAACTTCTTTAAGGTTGAATCATTTGTAACAGAGGTCACGCCCTTACTTTTGCCATTGAGAAGTCTAGCAGATTAGTTTTCTCCAGAGAATGGGATAAACAAGGGAGAACACCAGTCAAATCAGACTGATTCATGAAACAGACATTACGTAAAATCAATAACAGCCATGTCCACATCTTACCTGAACATATTTACAGTAGTGTCAAGGCGATGAACTACTAATTTGGTTTGTGACTATTTAAACTGGGATCCTTTTCCTGCACTTAACTATGAGTAGAGGTATTGTCCAGTGTGCAGTGTTTAGCTGTGTCTGAAGGGTGAGGAATACAACATCCTAATCTTTAAAATGTATATTTGAAATGGTGAGGACTGCTGGCAGGAGCGGCATACTGAGGCTTTCAATGATGAACTGAGAGGTAAGCACGAGTTCATCAGAAACCCTGAAATGACTTGATCACCAGGCTGACAACAGCATTCAAGAGTATGCAAGGCTGCACATAACAAAATGGTAAAACTGCTATTTATATCTACAGTCAGATTTGTCTAGATTAAACTGGAAAAGGGTAATTTTCATGTTTGTCTGCGCTGTGCCTTACGCTGCCACTGCACAACCACTCACGACTGTCTTATTATTGTAGAAAAATACAGGCGTGGTGTTCCAGATCCCAGTGTGAGGAATGTAAGCTGTATCTGAGGGAGAAAAGTATTAAAAGGAGAGCAGCTTCTAAATTCGTTTTGTTCTGCATCAGTGCATACAAGACAGATGTTGTACTGTGTTGTTCTGCCACATGACATGCTTAGTGTGCATCACAGGGCAAAGATCATAATCTCAGATAAAATCTTGTACAAACAAGGGTGGTCAACATTCTACTTCTCATCAATATTTTAGGATGTTCAATCATCAGTCACAATTATTTGTTCCAAAACAACCTTATGGACAGTGATCAATGTAAAGGTATGTGCTATTCTAATTTAGATGTCTGTGTTGAAGCATTATAGTCTTTGGATTATGCTTAATTTATTGAAGCACAGACAATGTTTTCCTGAAATATCAAGCATCTATGGGACCTAGAAACTAGATGATGAGTAACATCTGTAAAGTTAAAAAAGGGATCTTGTTCTGCGTCCTATTAAGTATTACATTATGTTCACCAAGTACTCCTGTGCACCTGAAGTTAATTAATTATTTTCTTTCTTATTGTTTTGTCCTGTTGGCTTCCACATAGGCCGGTTATTTTCCACTGATACAAAAGCTTAAAATGGACATGAACATGTAACACCTTCTGTTGTACTACTCAGGTGCCGATCTCAACTAAAGAAAAGTAAAAGATTTAGCTTTTCACTTCGGAAAACTGTGGTGGTCTTGATGATTTGCAGGTTGTCTTTTGTAGACATCAAAGTGCTATTCTATCTTTTTTGAACTGATGAATGATGGGGAGGTAGTAGCTGTGGTAGTTTTGATACACGAATTGCTTCTGTAGGCCATGCATATTCTTCTTGAGCACCTTAAGGTGCTTGGAATTGGCTACACGTGGTCATGGTCAGGCGTCAAAAGGCTAACAGTGTTCTGTTTTATCCTCTCACCTCACTAACCAATTTGGGGTGCCTCATAGGTCTATACAGTCTCTGGTTTTATTCAATATCCATATTGAGTGACTGGCTTGTCCCATGGCTTTCTCGGCAACATGTATGCCAATGACAGTAAAGTCTTTCCAAATTTCACTGGAACATGGAGATCCCTGCATAAACGTTCCATTAATGTATGCAAGAGATATGGACTGGGTGATGGAACAGTGGATTAAGGGGAATCCAGACAAGACGGAGCTTTCGGTCATGGAGGAGCCAAAGAGACCACTATGGGGGTCCACCTTTAACTTTGGTGAGTGCCCTTGCCCGGAACTACAGTTTGTAGGCTGTTACTCCTGTTTGCAGTTACAGTGAAAAGTAGCGTCCCTTTTAGCTGAAACATTCCTTGGTTTAAATACAACTCTGATGTCTAATAGTCATGTGTTAAAGCATTCTCCTAACTGTATGGTCTAAGGAGCTCAGTGGCTTAAGCTCACTGATTTGACCATGAACAAAAAGAGATTCTCTCTCTTACACTGAACGAGATGACCAACTAAAGAGTGGAAAAGGTGCCTACAGGAATCAAACAGTTCGAACAGATCTCTTATAATTAAGAAATAACAAGGTGTTTTTAAAGGTAAGAAAGTGGAAATTCTGAAATAAATACATACTGAGTTCATAAGAAGAACGTAATGCACAACCTTGTAGACAAGAGTTTTGGGTGAAGTGCATCAGGTTATTTATGGAACAGTGCATCTCGTTCCTAAGAACAAGACTGATCTTGTACCTGCATCTTGCTTACCATAGGGGATCACCAGTAAGCTGAGAGTTGCCAGGTTAAAAAAAAAAAAAAGACTTTACTCGTCTTGCCCACATCTCTAAGGAGCTGTCTACTTGTTGAGTACTGTCAGATTTCTGATTTTCCGACGTTCCAGAAATAACTAACCATGTTTATTTACAGAGAATATTTGGATTTCAGTTTTCTTATGCATCCAGAGTTCAGTCAGCACCGTGTTTGATAGCAGTGAGCTTTCCAAGTGGCTAAACGTCATCAAGAGAATGGAAAGAAATTATAAACAAAAGTGTTGAGAATCTCCAACCTGACTGTAAGGTCTGATGTTTGAAGGGCATCATACATAAGTGTAAATCGCAAATTTATTAAAATTGATGAAGCTACTCTCTCACTCAGGAACACATCCCAACTACTGTGTGCTAGCATGCAAATCAAGTGGTGATATTCTCTCTTGGCACAGGTCATTTAACAATGAGATCTTGACAGGTCTGTTTCTAGGCAGCCACATTCAAATGTAAACATTAGTAACAAGAGCTTTGCTGTACCAATAATTACACAGCTGTGCTGCAAAACACTTGTTTCAATGCTTGGGGAGGGACACATTTGTACTATAACAAAGAAGCAAGGAGAGCTTCATAAAAAGTGACATGCACATTTGATGTGTGTCTCACAAATGTGCAGTTTATGTGCATGCTGGTCCCGTTCACAGATGGAACTTGTGTACAGAATTAAAGCCAGGCATCATTTTAAGTATTGTACAGCCTCTTCAACCAAGCATACCTAAACAGTGAGTGAGTAACTTAGTAATCAATGGCTTCTCTGAGACACGAGGTGTGGGCTTACATTAGGCAGCACATGGCCCTCCACCAACAATGGTCAATAGAGATCAATTTCATGGTCATACCCTTAAAGGTCCGATTCAAATAAATGAATAAACTTTTATTTCGAATTTTAATTTACAGGTAGGAATTAAGACATGTGCATCAATGCGCATGCTCTGCATAAGGGTTGGTGTACTAGGAATTGCGGAATAGGTGGGGCACCTACTAATCCTGTCAGCATTGCATTGCCACTTTCCTGGCAGTGGAGGTGAGAGGAGAGATTGCAGTGTATTACACATCCATCTCTGGCTAAGGATACATGTGGGTCTGCTCATGGATGTGTGTGTATATATGTATACATACATACATACACACACACACACACTGCATATTGATCATATACAGTATATCTATATAAAAAAATATATCTCATTATCACATGCAAACCACGGCAGAACTGTGCCACTTAAGTTAAGACATACGTCTAAATTGCATTTTGCTTTGCAAGCGCACACAGATGGCAAAAAAGATCTATAGTTTGACCACTATCTTTGCGCCCCAGCCCGTTACCACAAGTGATTAATGTGTTAAGGTTTGAGCTGTGACAGTGCTGCACAAGAAGGGACTTAAAAACAACAAAGGGAAGTGACTGCGCAGCCAGTTAAAGATTCCAGATATTTTCCCCCAATTGTGAGAACAATAAATCTACTGCACTGTAGATTTGTGGCCACTGTGGGGAAGGTAGTTCACGTAAAAAGGTGGTTTATAGTACAATGTCTGCAACTCGGAAAAAAAAAATCCATAGGGTTTGCGACAGCAAAACACCTTTTTAAAATATATCTAAGCCTTTTTACAAGTCTGAAGTGCCTTCCCAATTCGTAAATCTGTTTCCTAATCAATCATGAATCGTAAATAGGAGGGGAGCAATGTGCAATGCAATATATGAAATGCTTGTGACTACAATTGTGGTTGCAAACCTCTGATTAGTTACCTTCCTCAGAGTTGGTTCGGTAACTAATTTGCAAAGAAAATTAAGCTTTTCATCAACTGTCTACTAGACACATCTATCCCACACTCCACAGAAAAGTGCAATGTCATCAACCTTTCCTTCAATTAAAAAACAAAGATGAACCAACAGTGAGTCGACAACAACGAGTCTGCTTCATTTCTTTTGCCCACCCTTCTCCTTAGAATCCCACAATGGACAGTCATCAAAGCCCTATCTCTTGCTAATCTCATTGACAAGCTCAGCTTCCTCAATGCCACATCTTATGAAGATGATATCTTTCCCTTGTTTTCAGGGGACACTCTCACTCCAGACTTCACTGTCAATGCCTCCCTCACACGGGACATAGTCTTGGAAGCTCAAGACATGCCAGAACCTCACATTCCAAAAGAAACCAAGAAGGTTTGCTAACTACCAGCCCAAAAACTCACCTACCAGTAATCAGCAAGATCATTGAAAAAACTGTCTATGTTCAACTTCAAGATTACATTATTGCTAAGCATCATCTGCATGACTAATAGTCTGGTTTCAAATCACACTGCAGCACAGATAAGTTAAAAATCATAAACAATGCCCTCCTGACCATAGATTAACTAACTCCTGATATTGCCAGACCCCCCCGCTGCCTTTAACACAGTCGACCATCCCACCCTCATATGGACATGGAGTGTCAAATAGGATTCCCCGCAATGCCTTTCGCTGGTTCACATCCTAACTTTCCAAACAACACCAGTTTGTTCACATGGGTACATCCAGGCCCACAGTATCCCCATCACCTGTGGAGTCCTCCAGGGTCCCTTACTTTCATCTTCAACCTTTACATAGAGATGCTTAGCGCTCTACTTGCATACAATATCAAGATTCACAAATATGCCAGTATGCCAATGACTTCAAAGCCTCCTCTGCTTCTGAGATCCAGTGCCTCCACACTGTCCACAAATCATTCTGATCTGGATGTACCGAGTCTGCTTGAAGCTCAAGCGACCAAGATAGAATTCCTGTTATTTGCCAAGAACAACAAATAAGAAACAGTACAAACCTGGCTCAATGACATTATCCTTGACAGCTTTAAACCTCAACTTTCACACAATGCCAAGTCACTTGGATTCACCCTGGACACCAACCTTTCTACCAAGGAATACATTGCCAATTTTTTTTTTTTTACAAAGCTTCCTTGCACCAGCTCTCTCATTTAAAGAAAGTGAAATTGACTTCAGAATTGTTGTTCAGCCTGTCATACGCTCACGTCTAGATGGTGGTAATGCTCTGCTCTATGGCTCCCTAGATTTCACACTTGCATCCACAAGGGCATACATGCTGCAGCACCCCAGCTTATATTTCAGACAAGCTTACTATCGGTGGTGTATCTCAGTACACCCGGAGCCAGGACAACATCAGACTGCAGACTAAGAAGGGGAAAAAAGAAAAAACAACATCCCTGTGTCCATCCGGACTGCCTTAACGCTGCCTCTATTAGGGAAAGATAACAAGATGCACCTCTTTGAAGAACACATCAAAATGCATTAAATGTTCATAATCCAGCTACCTCCAAGAATTGTTGACTTTGTGCATCTGCAACACTGTACAGTTTTGGAAACTAGATCAACGCTTTAGAAATACCTCATAAACACATGCATACTTACATACAATGAGAAAACTGTTCACAGAGGAAAGCTTCTTCTTTAGAAATCATGTAGGAGGCATGAGGGGGGCGATAATTGTGAAATAAAGGTTCCCCAATTAAAAAATATATATAAATATATAAATAAAACATGACACTGGTCCTGTTGCTTTTATGCAAACAGGCTGTTTAAAAATGCAAATGCAGGAATGGAGAACTAATATACTAATATTCCTTAGAGGTCTCCATCCCTCCATTTGCAGCTAATCCCAATTAATATTCATTAGGCAAGTAAGTTTGAGAACACCTGCGAATTGACAATTTGTAATGTAACTTGTTAGTATGCAGGTACCATCACAAACTGCATTCCCATTTGCAAAACAGTTTAGGTGCAAACTGCACATTACTAGTCTGTAAATGAAAATAGTACATCAAGCAGCTAAATAACGACTTTTTCGGGCACCTACAGCATAACAGACCACAGAGTGCTGCCACATGCATTCTTTCCTCCAGATAGGCTGGGGTTTTCCAGTAACTTTACAGCTGAACTTTGAATCTGGTTGGCAGTGAGGGCTTTGTCAAAATGAAACATCTAAAAATAAGTACAAGATGCGACTAATTAAAACAAAATAATCCACAAAACAGGTTTCCTAAAGACTATCAATCCAATAAGGCTGCTGTGTTTGGTCTCTTAACTCATCACCCTTTTTCAGAGGTGTAGCCTGACTGTGGTAAATGCACAATCTGTTTCTAGGGCTACTATTGGTGAAGACTGCATGATCTGAAGCAGAAATTTCAAAAGTTTCTTCAGCTATGTTCTTGGATCCAAGACTTTCCCCATGGCGGATCATGCCTCTGCTTCATAAGTGGAAATCAAGTCCATTTTATCTTGTGCTACGGCACATTAGACGTAATTCCACCTTCAAAACAGCATATGAAGTAAAGCACCTCCCTGGCAACTGCTTCCGTGTTCCTGGTAAAATGATCTGCACATGGTTTCCAGGAGCAGACAGCAATGGTTATGCTCACAAGGGGGGGAAATAAGCTCTGTACCTTTCCTAATAATCTCCTTTCGAAGTCAAATTGATTATCGCTTGATGTCTTGGCCTGGGGGCCCCAGACAAACGACCTGCTTTTCCCTTTGTAAATTGTGATGCTTCTCTCTTTACAATTGTTTTCCAAGTGAGGCAGCAGTTGTTTTGGAGCGTTTGAAATATGTGCCCGCAGCCTTGGGTAATTAGCACCGAATAGAGGTAATTTATGTATATGCGGAATGGGACAAAGAGGCTGAATTGTTTTACTTCGGATTTGATGGTGAATCAGGAGTCAGCTCACTGCTGGAGTCGGGCCTCACTTATGGAGTTGTGTCTGTGTAGATTATCTTCATAAGTGGGATCTAGGAAGGGTTCATGGATATTTATATAAGAAACTGTCATCACACTCAATTAAAAAAAAAAGTGGGTCAGAATGCTCATGGGGTAATCAAAAAATGAGTTTACTATTAAGTTCCCAGTAGAAAAAGATTTGAAACACAGCTACATATTAGCACTCATGCTATGTTCGTTCTACACAGCTGGCCTCCTAGATTACCTAGCCAAAAATCAGTTCCTTCCCAAAGTGTAGGTGGTACACATGATTATTGATAATGTCCGCAAATGTCACTCTGTTAGTTGACCTCACTCCACTTAGTTTAAGGAGCCAATCAGAGGCTCAGCAAACAAACTTCTTATTAATCTCCAATAAACTAAATAATGCTATTCGATGCATAGGAGAAACTTTCCCCCAAAACATTGGGCTTAAAGATAGAAGGCTGGAGAGAAGCAAGCCTTATCCATATTTATATGACAATTTTTACTCCTTAAAATATCACTCATACCCTCATGCTGACTGAACAGCTGGCAGGGTCAAGAGTAAACTTTGGAAGGCATACTCTTCACAAAAGCAAGGTATTTCAGTAGAGGAAATACGTTGGACCTGAATTTAATGGAAAGGGGTTATGGAGGGCACTCCTGGGATTCTGAATCATTAAGATCTTGATACTGTTACTGTCTGCCTTGGAATTTTCCTTTTCAAAAGTTTCTTTGATTTTAATTGTTGTGTCCTGGAACTTTGTGCAACGTAATGTACTAATGGGTACTGCTCTGTGGAACGTCTATAAAAATAAATCATTTTATAAAAGTACAAATTCATATTCAGCCCGAAAATCAAAGGTGCAAGTCACGGGGGGTTGACAAAACCTGTTGAGTGGCTATACACACTTAAAGGCTAAAATCATAGTTCAACAAATATAGGCACATGGAAAATTGCCCTCAATGTAAAGTTAGCAGGAGTGTGGTACCAGGTTATGTAAAAATAACACTTAGTACAGAAAGAAACCTCAGTATTAAGATGTCACATTAGATGTGAAAGATATGCACCTGCATGAAATGGCTCGTTGGTTAACAGCAGGAGGTGCATAATCGTCCTTGATGCAACAACATCACTGAGTGTGGACAACATTCATAAACAAAGAACACGTGCAAAATCACTCTTGGGGCAAAGAAAGAAATAATGTCATATCAAATTTAGAAACAAAGGCATATTTCGGGGCAATATCAAATTAAATTGAAAAGCATTCTCTGTGAGACATTTGAAGGAGTGAGGAAACACTTTTAGCAGCATATAGCACATTTAAAAGACAGAAAGCATTGACAGCATTTTGATGTAAAATCTAAGGTAGGTGCAAAACTACATTTAGATGCAAAAACACCCTGGGTCCACCATAAGCAGGGGGTACTAACTACACTCACCATAAGTACAGAAACACTTTTGATTTTTTTTTTTTTTTTAAAGTGCTAAATTACATTTTTGAGTACCCTGTAGATGCAACAAGGATCAGGTGTGTGAAGAGACTTCTAGGTACAACACGCATTTAGGAATAAAAATCACATTTAGGTACAAACTCACCCTTGATGCAAAGTAGGCAAAAGTGTGACAAAAAAGCTTAGCGCAAAGAAAAAAAGCGTCGTAGTAAGATGTAATATTTGGCAGCAGTGATCAGCATCAGTATGACATCACATTTTATTGCCTGCACCCAGATGAAAAATCAATTTTGGTAACATCATCCGTGTGAGTGGGCAACATTTAAGATCACATTTACGTTTAAATTCCCATTAAGTTCAAAAACACTTTTAGGTGCAAAGCAAGCAGCACTGAAATATCACATTAACCCCTTCGGTGCCGTGGATGTCTGCTTGCTACTGGGAGGTGGTGGAGTTTCTAGGTCGAGGGTGCAAGCGCTCATATGTGTTCTAATCTATCTGTGGGCTTTTAACCATGCCCACCTCACGCCCATTACTGTCACTCGTTCATGGGCTTGCCTTTCAAAAATCCTTTGCCATCATTGGTAAATGCTTTATGTTTGACCCTCCTTGGGGCAGTTTTGTTACCGCCTTGGCCATCGACCCTGTTACATGGATAATTGCACGTTTGCATATAGGTTTGAATGCCAGCAAACTTATTTTTCCTTTTGTGTCTCTCCTTTGCTCTCACGCTCATTTTCAATTTATGTGGCAAAAAAAAGTCCAGTTAGGAATTTACAATGCTAATAGCTCTAACTCTAGCAAACTCGAGATCCATTGCATTGCAAGTGATTGTTATTTGGACCTATTCTTTCCCCTCTGTGTTTCAGGTGTTATGGTTTCGTTCCATTGAACGTCAGTTAGAAAAAAGTGTTTGTTTGTCGGTAGCAGAGCCTTTCACCAGTGCCTTTATTAAATTACCCCGACACTACACACCTGTAACTTCTCCATTGGCACTTTCATTCTTTTCACAACAGACGCATTGCCTGGGGCCCAAGCAAGAAAGTTTTCTTCCTAGACAGGCGGAAAATTCTGATCCAGTGCCAAGAGTGGAGTGCCGGATCTTTCTCTTGTGTTGACTATGGCACACACGGCAGTCTCAGTCAATAAAACATTTCTGGTTTGAGGAACCAGGCGATGTCTGTAAGTTTTTACAGGCAGAGTACAAAAGTGCGGTGCACTTCTGGGATGCCCCAGGAGTTAGGCACCCTTTGCCTTGAAAGGCAGCACTTCTGAGGTTCAATATAGGCGAAAACATGCAGCTCGATTGTGGGAAAACCTAATGTGACATTCCAAAATCACAAGCATTTCTAGTGTTAGTAAAAAGAAACGGAATGCTCGCTTTCCGTCACCGATTTACTTTGGAGATCGCGCTGCTTGTTTGATACAACTTGTTGTAAACAATTATCTCAGTAGGTCTGGATAAAGACAACGGCAGCAGCTGTTGTACGATCGTCACTAAATCTAAAAAACATACACGGAGCAAGGGAGATCTAGGTGCTCCCTTCGCCCATTTGTTAGTCTGTTTTAGTCCTCTGCAGCCACTTTTTTGAGGAAGTGCCACTTAGATTTTGGATGAGTATTTCAGACTCTCAATTAAGCATTGGCCATCAGGTGGTGTATTACAGAAAGAGCCCCAAGGGCTTCAGCTGGCATGCGTGCCTGCTTTCTGCTCCTGCACTCAGGGCACTTTGGTATTACAGAAGGGGCAGCAGGCGCTTGTGCTGCCCTTCCGTATTATTGATCGCGCTGGCTCACATGTAGCGGCAGTGCGATTCTAAGGAAGTGTTCGTCAGCATGGGGGCATGGCCTCGTGCTAATAAGTCCACTTTGCCCCTACTTCTGCGCCATATTACAGACGCAAGCACGTTAACCGTCGGGAGGTGCATTAATTGTGCACCACAGAGAGGTGGCATACAGTCAGTTTGTGACCCTTGCGAGGGAGAAGGGGGTAACCCGCCCTAAGACACCCACCTTTGAGCGGGAGCAATCATTCTCTGCACTAGCCAGCAGGGGATCTCTTTTAAGTACATGCCCGGTTCCACTGGTACCATGAAAGCCGGAGCACCTGCTAAAACAGCCACTCTGCCTTTCACTAATTTGATGTCCCCAGGGCAGTCGCAACTTCATGACTGTTCTGCGGGTAGCACGTTGGCCATTTGGGGTAGTTTGCACCTAGGCCCTCATAACTTTTTGTTCACACAAGCTATCCACGTCAAATTTGCATCCTTTTTTCCAAAATCACCAATGTTTACTCTCTTAATACAAGTTCCTTGGCACCAACGTGCCTGGTTGTTTTGGCACAGTTGACGTTACATAGACCAGACAGGATCAAAGTATCTGGGAGCCTATTCCGAATTATGAGAAATAACATCTTAAACAGTTTTGGCATGCATACCACCTCTGGGGCACATTCAGAGGTTACAGGGGTGTCTGGTGATAGCCTCGTGGGAATGGCTGGACTGCCCACTACAGCTTTTAATTTACAGCCTCTGTTATGCTAAGTAGTGATTGTGTGCATAAGTCTTTCGGTCTCACTATATACCTGTGGCCACCACTGCGAGATTTGCCAGTGTTTGATCCCAAATGATGCAAAATAGTCCACTAGCTTCTGCCCCTGAAACAGGGTCCATTATCTGTTCAGATCTCCTGAACCTAATCATGTGTTGCCATGATTTTTTCCAATTTAGGGACCGCCTCCTGGGCTGCGGTGGATGAGACAAATTCAGCCTTGTGATGCTTGGAACAATCATCAATTATCACCAGCCCTTGGTGACTATCAGGCAGCCTCCCATAATCAGCGTGGCCCGTATCCAGGACCTCCAGAAGCATCCTTAGTGATTATGGGGGACCGGTGGGTCAGGGTGGCTGGTAGCCTACCATAACTCACACTCTGGAGATCAGGTGTTCGACTAGCCTGTCTAGCTAAAGAAATCATACATTGCTGATCAGGTGACTTTATTTTAACAATCCTTGGATGGCCTCAGTATGTGAGATGCATTACTCTCAGGCTCTTGTGGACCCTCAGCAAACAACCCTCTTCGGTCACTACCATCTCCTGTTGAACACTATATAATGAGCCCAGGGTCTTTTGGGATACCTTTGTCCAGTGGGGGGCCACATACCTTTACTGGCACTAATCTCTAGTGCAGATGGCGTCTTGCAAACAATTGTCCTCCTTGGGGGCCTGTACTTTGTAACTCAGTGATAACTGCAGTGTCCACGATCTCTTCATCACCAGCCTCATATTCTCTTCTATCTGTTGTGCCTGAGCCTCTTCCACCTCTGTTACTGATCTCTACTGCCGGGATAGATAATTTGTGGATTAAGTCCCTGGGTTGAATACCACTGTGAAAGAGTATCCGTGCAGTTGCAAAATCAATGTTTTGGATTCTTGGTGGAGGATCAGCATCATTCCTTAAAATAAAGGGACTAACGGCTTGTGATTGAAGTTGTCTACAAAGGGGTGACCATAAATTACAAGTGAATATATATCAGCACCCTCAGTATATGGCTATAGCACCCTTTTCAACTTGTGAGCACCATAGTTCCATAGAGGGTAGTGCTCTGCCGGCGTAGGTAATAGGGGCCAATGCTCCACATCGGTGCCTCTGGGACAGGACAGGCCGAAGAGACTGGCCTCCACTGACTGCTCTGAATCATTTGCCAAGTCAAATTACACCAAGGTGGTGTCTGTAAACAAGACAGATTTGGTATTTTGAAGAGCGGCTTCCCATTTCTCAGCCAAAAACAGCAAGCAGAGGCTTTGGTCAGTTCCTGGAAGGGGGCTGTGAGGTTCATTACATTTTGTATAAACCTCCCATAATAATTCAGCATGCCGAGAAAAAGTTCCTCACCTCTGTGACTGAGAGGGAGCTGGTGCAATCTGCATGTCTGACTTTCATAGGGTCTGGGGCAAATTCTGCGTTTGAGAAACGGTATCCAAAAAAACATATACCCATTCATAGAAATTCATACTTCTCTGTAGAGCGTGGGGCCACTGAAACACTTTTCTCAGATGTGTGGTGTTCTTCTAAGATTGGGGGGGGGGGGGGAGGGGACACAAACACCAATGTATCATCACTCACATTTAGAATCCCTGTTAGACCGGACAACATCTTCCTCCTCATATTTTGTAAGACTTCAACTACAGTAAAGAACCCAAAGTCAAGTCTTGTGTAGGGCTGGAAGCCTAAGTGCATCAAGAACAGGGTGTGATATCTTGACTTCTGAGCTAGTATTATTTGGTGGTACCCAGACCGGAGGTCTATTTTGGTGAACTGCTTGGATGGAGATGTGGCTAACGATGTCAACAGTGAGGGATGTACTGCTCTCACTTGACAGCCATGTTCAGGATCTGGCACATATCTATGCAAAGCGTACCGCACCAGGCTCCTTGGGTTTTCTGGTTACACAGTGGACGACATCCATAATGTTGGTCCCTCCACCATTCCTATTATATGAGCTTATTCAAGGTTCCAAAACCTCTTCCTCCATCCTTCAGACACAGGTGGAACACCACTCTCCGATGGGCTACACGGATGTATTGATGTATAAAGTTATTGTCTTTCCTTGGAGGCATCCAATTCCTTGAAACAGATCTCAGAATTCACATAGCAATCAGTCAATCAATCAGCATTTATAAAGCACGGCTTATCACCCAGGGGTTTCAAGGTGCTAGCTGGGGGATGCAGGTCAGTCGAAGAGCTAGGTTTTGAGGTCCTTCCTGAACTGAGACATGCATGTGTCAGGGGTTTGAAAGTGATGCATTTGTTGACGGGAACCAGTGTAAGTCCCTCAGGTGGATGGAGATGTGGCTGTGGCAGGGGATGTCCTGAATCAGCATGGCCGCGGCATTCTGTATTCTCTGAAGTCTAGTTTGGAGTTTCTTGTGGATTCCGGCATAGAGAGCGTTGGCGTAGTCGAGTTTACTGCGGACAAGTGCATTGGTTACTGTCCTTCTTGCGTTGATGGGCATACACTTAAAGATCTTCCGGAGTCTGCGGAGAGTGTGGAAGCAAGCGAATGACACAGTGTTGACTTGGCGGGACATGGAAAGTGACGAGTCGAGGATGATACCGAGGTTGAGGGCATGGTCGGTAAGAGAGGAGGCAGTTCTCAAGGCGTTCGGCCACCAGGAGTCATCCTATGCAGTGGTAGTGGGGCCCAGGATGAGCATATCTGCTTTGTACGAGTTGAGCTTGAGAAAGAAGTCTCTCATCCATTCGACGACTGCTTTCATTCAGTTGTGAAATTTCTCTTTGACTATTGATGGTTTGTCGGTGAGGGAGAGAATGAGCTTTGTGTCGTCATAGTATGAGATGATGTTGAGCCTGTGGTGATTGACTATTTTGGTGAGCAGGGTCATGTAGAGGTTGAAGAGTGTGGAGGATCCCTGGGGCACTCCGCATCTGGTTTCTGTCAGCATCGAGGTGAAGGGTGGGAGTCTGACTCTCTGGGTTCGGCAAGTGAGGCAGAATCGGATCCACTCCAGGGCTTTGCTGCGAGTGCCATGTAGTCTGGTACACAAGGTAGTGTGGAAGACGGGGGGGGGGGGTCGAAGGCAGCGGAGAGGTCAAGAAGGATGAGGGCTGTCTCTCCAAGGTCCAGTAGAGAGCAGATGTCATCAGTGGCTGCTAGGAGTTTGGTTTCGGTGCTGTGGTTGCTCCCGAATCAGGACTGGGAGGGGTCAAGGATGTGGTTGGTCTCGAAGTTGGTGATCTGTGCGTTGATCGCTTTCCCAGCAGCCTATAGCTTTTCAGATCCGTTGGGTCTGCGGAGAGCTTTATCAGTAGGGGATTTATCTCTGCGTGTTTCCAGGTGTCAGGGAAGGTGGCGGTCTCAATGGAGCTGTTGATGGTGTGGCATACTTTGGGTGCGATGGTGGTGCCAGCTCGATTAACGAAGTGGTGTGGGCATGGGTCAGAGGGTGCCCCAGAGTGGATGGTGTTCATGAGCTTCAGGGAGTCTTCCAGGGCGAGGAGGGTCCAATGGTTCATGACTGGTTGGTAGCTGGAGTCCGTGGTGGTGCTGGTGAGTGGGGGGTTTTGGAGGGCAGGCATTTGCTTGCAAATCCCTTGTAGGTGTCTTGTATCTTCCAGTGGAAGAAGGTGGTGAGGTTATTGAAGCGGTCCTGGGAGGGCTGGATGTTGGTGGAGTCCGTGCCAGATTTTGTGAATTCCTTGACTATGTTGAAGAGTTCCTTGCCGTTGTGTACGTTGGTGTTGATTCTTTCCTGAATAGTTCTAGCTGCTGTGATGAGTCGGTGGTGTGTTGTGACGACGTCCTTGAAGGCTTTGTGGTCTGTCGGGCTTTTACTGCTTCTCTACTTTCTCTCTAGTAGTCTGCACACACTCTTGGATTCTTGGAGGTTAGGAGAGAACCAGTTGGGTCTCTTGTGATGTTGATTGAAGGCGGGTTTCCTTTGAAGGGCTAGGGTGTTGGCGCAGTCGGGGATTTATTGATGGAGGTTATGGGCCAATGCGTTGGCGTCTGTGGTGTCAGGTGGTGGGGAGTGGCTGAGAGAGGTGGTGAGCTGGGCTTCAGTTCCTGCGAGGGGGGGCAGTGTGCGTGTTGTTGTTTGACTGTCTTGGTGAAGGTAAAGTGGACAAAGTGGTGACCGGTTCACTGGAGTTCGAGGTGTGTTTGAGAAGGTGATGTACTTTCCAGCGCAGAAAGTCCAGGGTGTGTCCTGCCGAGCGAGTAGGGTGGTTGACCAGTTGCTCGAGTCTGAGGGAGGTGAGGTTGTATATGAGGGTTGAGGTGTTTGAGTCACTGTGGTTGTCGAGGTGGAAGTTGAGGTCATCGAGAAGTATGTAGCCCGATGAGGATAGGGCATGGGGAGCGGTGAAATCAGCTAGGGCTTCTCAGAAGGGTGGATAGGGTACTCGAGGTTTGTAGATGAGGGTGCTGCAGAGAGTGGTGCTTGGATTCGTCTGGATCTGAAAGTGCAGGTGTTTGACGATGGATGTCTGGACATCAACTCTGGTCGCGAGGCGAAGTGAGTTTTTGTGTACAATAGGAACACCACCTCCTAGTCGGTTGATGAAGGCCTGGTGTATGCTTTTGTAACCAGAAGGGATGGCAGTGGCGATGTCTGGAGGTGATTTCAGTGAAGAAGGTGATGTCGGGCAGTGGAGTTAGGAAGGTCCCAAACATCTATTGCGTGCTTGATGAGGGAGCAGGTGTTGAATAGTATGCATCCGAGGTGTCCGGGTGGTCCAACTGAGGGAGAGAGGGTGGGGGGAGGGGGAATGTTTAGTGTACGTGGACAGGTGAAGGTGCAGTTGCGGGAGTATAACGGGCTGGGAGTGTCCTTGGGCAAGATGAGTTGGCAGGCTGCGGATCCTCCAGAGTTGTGGGTGTGCAGGGTGCTTGCGTCGTACCGATGGATGGTGTGGGAACCAGGGTCCATGGCCCTGGGTGTGGTCTAAGCGCAGACGGGCTTGCCTTTGGCGCGCCCGCTGCACAGCCGCACAGCGGCCTCCCTTGAGAACGGAAGGGAGGTGGGAGAGGTTCGCTCAGCTGGGAGGCGGGAGGGTAGTAAACATTGTGCTGGGAGAGGGGTAGGGGAGCACCAAGGGCAATAAGAAAGGCTAAAAACTATGGAAAAATTGAAAGAGGCACAAAAAGAAAGTAAAGTATAAAGAAAGGCAAAAAGTGAAAATAAAGAAAGACAAGAATGCAGAAGGCAGTAGACAGACAGAAGGCCACCACTGGCCACCAGGGATGAGGCGCAGGTGGTTGTCTGTGGGTGGAGGGCCTCAAACACCTCAGAGCCAGGTAGGCTCAGAGGACTAAGAGCAGCAGTAGCAACAGGTGGTGCTGCGTAGGGGGAGCAGATCTCACACTGACCAGGGGTTAGTGAAGAGTCGCCTCTTCACCAGCAGCGGCTGCCATTAAGAAGGGGACGTAGGTGGGAAGGGTCTCTCAGCTGGAGGCGGGAGACACGGCGCTGGGAGGGGGGTGGTGCCGCAGGGACAGGGTGATGTGGGGATCGCCAAAGGTGGCAAGAAAGGCGAGAAGTGGAAAGAGGCACAAAAAGAAAGTAAAGTAAAAAGAAAAGCAAAAAGAGCAATAAGTAAAAATAGAGAAAGGCAAAAAGGCAAAAGGCAGCAGACAAACAGAAGGCCACCACTGGCCACCAGGGAAGAGGCGCTGGTGGGTTGAGGAGGGCCTCGAACACCTCAGAGTCAGGTAGGCTAGGAGGATAAAAGGCAGAAACAGGTGGTGCTGTGCAGGGGAGAAGGACACGCTTACCAGGCACTCCGTATCTACTGTGAGGACGCTCCAAAGGGTTTTGCAGATTAGCAGCAAGCCAGGCCTGCCTTGTGTCACATACACTTTGGCTCTCACCACTCCTTTGTCATGGGTGATGTTCATGGTGAATACTCCAGCCAATTCCAGTGGTGTCCCGTCACCAATTGCATATACCTTCACTTTGGTTTTCTTCAGGGACAAGATTTGGACCGAGGATGCATTCATTTCATGATGCTGATGGAAGCCCCCATGTCAGCGAGCTATAGAACAGGCTTTTCTGCAATGGTCACTTGGCATCTAGACAGGTATCAGGCTCGGTGTTTGGCTGATTCGTGGCTTCATGAGGTGTATGGTTCCCTGCGCATATTCTTCTTCATCATCATCCCCGTCATCAGCCTCAGGTTCAGGCGTGTCAGGTGCCACCATGTTCACACCGTTTGACCACGCCCTTTTTTTGCTCTACCAGACCTCCATGTTTTAGCAAAATGGCCAAGCTTACCACCCGCTGAGCATTTCTTTTATATCATAGGACATTCCCTGGATGAGGAAAAACCCTCGATAATGTCTCCTTTTTTTGGCTTTCTCTCCTCTTGTGTCAGGAGTGGTCTTGCTGATTTGATTGATTGGTTTGGTCTTGATGGATTTGTTCAATGCGGCCTTCTGTGCGAGGCTCGTGCCTTGGTCAGTTCTTTGGACCAACCTAGCGTAAGGATAGCCTGCATCGCCTTGCTGGCTTCTTGCAGAACTTATTTCTGCACCTTTGCAAATGCATAGCCCTGAATGAAGTGGGCACGGCTCCCTGTTACTTAAAGAACTAACTAGCTAATGCACACTGCTTATTGGACTCTTGTATATAATGTGTTCACTGGTTCATTTGGGTTCTGAAGCACTTGCCCTAGCAGAAATAATTCATAGTCGGGGTTAGCTAATGGTTCAAAATGTCCATTTAGAGCTCTCACAAGCGTGACATAGGTGTGCAGTGGCCCCTCTTCCAGCAGGGTACAACAATTTGTAAATATCTTTTCTGGCCAGGTCTAGCAGTGAAGGTTGCTTTCCTCTACACCACTTTTGCGAAATACACTTCTAGGAGATCCACCCAAAGTTTCTAATTTGGGGCACGTGATGAGGGAGGGCGTGCCAATATCAAGCTTTTCTGACTGGGATGGACGGCAGTCTGGAAGGTGACTTGGGGTCTGGCTGCTGGGGCCTGCTGAAATCAGTTTGTGGATGCCTGTCCTCTGTACTGCAGTATGACAGCACTCAATGCGAGTTCTAAGCTAGACCGTACACTTATGGGAACCTTGGCTACTCTAGTTGCCCAAGCTAGAGGAGGGCAGCCTACCATACTCATGTGTTTTTTGTGACCCCTTGTGTTCACGCATGTGTACTGCGTAAACTGCGGCTCTCATGATCTGCTCACCAGTCACACCCCTTGCGTCTGCTTAGACTCATGGAATGCACAGTGAGCGTTACTGCCCCTAGGCTGCTCGAGACAAGCCTATGTTGGCCGCCCACGCGGCTGCTCTTTTCTCCACATGGCACATTAGCGCTTGTTCTGCCATGAAGGAAGGGCAGGGGTCGGTTTACATTTGCCAGTGTTGTGTACTCATGCTCCTCCAATGGTCATGCTGGTGCCATAATGACGTGCCGACTAATCGCAGGCTGATAAACACAGACACTGCTGAAAGGATTATGCAATCTGCCCCGAGATCCTGCCCAGAGGCAGCCTTTATTCAAACTCTGACATCCAACGGGGCACAACCATCTACCTGAAACAAACAGGGTAACATTAGAAGCGAGCAAAAACTCCAATCCTTCCCAGTATTGCGTTCGCACCTATTCTACTAAATTCTGTAAGTGATGACAGAAAAAGACCGTAAGGGACAGCAGTCAATAGTACATAGTACAATGTAGTGGGCAGCATGTACATGCCTCATTAGATTTAAAGGAGAGGGTACTGAAAAAAGAAGTTGAATTTTCACAGTGAAAGTGTCGCAAAGAACAATAACTGAGTTTCCAGTTTAATTCCAAAATTAAAACCATGATCATTACAACTGCAGATTAAGGCCATCCAACATATTTCAGGATGGTGGTCTGGCAGAACCTTAAAAAAAAAAAAATAGATACGAGTCACCACAGAAGCCCCAAATATGCTTGAAAAACTAGGGATTTTATGTGAAATTTCAGAGATACTTTAGGTGAATGGGAGACAGGAGGAACACATGCCACACAGGTCGCCAAGCAAAACGTCTGCAGTCCACCTTCCCCCATGGAGCATCAACAGTTAATTTAAGGTCATTTCAGGTGGCACTCCCCCGGTCTCCTGAAGAAGGCAGAGGGGAATAAAGCTCTGATGCCATCTCAAGCCGACCAGATAGAGGTCTAAATGTTATGGCAGATGCAGCCACAATTGTTCAAGGGCTTCCACCCAAAGTTCCTCGTTAGTGAGACTTTATAAACTTCTAAATTAAATGCCAGTGTGAGAGTAAAAATAATAACTTCTCAACTCATGTGAGATGTAGACTGATGTAAGGCTATGAATAGCATTGTTCCTTGCTTCTGTGCACTGTATGTGTGTGTGTGTGTGTGTGTGTCTATATATATATATATACACATATATATATATATATATATATATATATATATATATATATATTTTCACTGAAGAAACCAAAGGTTACAGCGATGCAATAGTTAGGCATTACCATTTAAAAAAAAAAAAAAAAAAAAACTTAGAAATTCACTATTAAAAAAAGGCTACTGGGACCCTATAGTTAGGTTCAGAATTTACACGTACAAAACCATAGAAACACAGTTTTCTCATCAATTTTTATTGCAAATGTTGCAGTGATAATATCAGCCACAGAAGATGTAATCAATGATGTATTGTGTGGGGTAATTAGCTGTGCATGATGAAGGCACAAGCTGTAATTACCTTAGGGCACGAGTTATAGTTAACTGAATTGGCTCTAAAACAGATGAATTTCTATGGTTTTGTACAAGTAAATTATGAACCTAACTATAACGTTCCTGTAACCTTTGTTTTCTTTAAGTGAATTTCTGAGGTTTTTTAAATGCTAATTCCTAACTATAATGGTCCTGTAACCTTTGGTTTCTTTTCAGTGAATTTCTATGTTTTTTTAATGAGCAGGGGCAGGGCCTGGTCTCCAGCTAGGCCCTGTGGGCAACATCCGCGTGCAGTCAATACCAGTCATGCATGACGTTTGGCCGAGCGAGAGACAGGTGCTTGGACACAGAGCCTAGCCTGTGGCCAACGCTTCACCTAACCCCAAGCAGGGTTGGTGGGCGGATGTATATATTTTTTACCACTGGGGTCCGGATCCATCGCAAATTTGCACAGGGAGGCGGTGCTGAGACCCATGGTGGCCCAAAACAAATTGTAGACAAATTGTTGCCCGAGGGAAATTTAGTCTAATTTCTTCAACGGGTTCAGGCTGTAGTATGGGAAATTGCATGGGGAAAACATGTTTTGGGACCCCACCCCCTTTTCTGGGCCCCAGCTTGACAAACCAACCCAACTCTTTCAAGACAGCAGCTGAAGAAAGTGGCATACTAGTTTTGAAAATTTTGTGAAGACGTTATTGGATTACAAGGTTACAAGGATGTTATATCTCGGTTCTGAAGCCACCACAAAAAAAAAAAAAAAAAAAACATAGAAATGCACCTGTTTTAGTCAGTCATTTCAAGTAACTATAACTTGTGGCCTAAGGGAACTATAACTTGCATCTCTCCATGCAGTTTTGTCATCAATAATTTTATTGCATATGTTGCAGGGATAATATCAATTTTGCCATTGAAGAGGTCATGAATGATGTAAAATGTGAGATAATTAGCTGTGCATGGCGAGGGTGCGAGTTATAGCAACCTTGGACCACGAAATACAGTTACTTGAAATAACTTTATTATAACAGCTGAATTTTTATGTTTTTGTTCACAACCCAACTATAACATCCCAGTAAACTTTGTTTTTGAGTGAATTTTTCCGTTTTTTATTTTTTAATTTTTTTAAATGCAGTGGGGTGGGGGGTTTGTCACAGGGCCTGCGTCCGAGCTCCTGCATGCATCCACCCCACTACACACACAGCCTTGGGCCTTATGCAGGGGGTGGGTCGGCCACAGGGCCTGGCCACCTGGCTTGCAACCACGTCCACCCACCCATGTGCTGCCATCCGCATGCAACCAGCCCCACACTGCGCATGGCCTCAGGGATTGCCCACAGGCCCTGCAGCTAACCCCCCCCCCCCCCACCGCCCGCCATCCAAGCCCGCACCATGCAGGGCTTTTGGCCAAATGGATGGGGCTTCTAGGTCATTTTGTGCATTTGAAGCCTGTAGTAGTTAAAGGAGAGACACACATGCTCTGTTCTCAACAGGAGATGACAAGGAAAACCCACCTGTCACAGTCACAACAGCGGATATTGCACTCCAAAAGAGCGACGATGCTTTCACCTCCATCAAGGAGTTCAGATAATTTTCCAAGGTGAAACTTCAGAGAAAACATGCTTTGCGTTGGCCAAGAGCAAGAATTTAGGATGATTCGCACTTTGTGGAAGCAGAGCTTCAACTGGGGCACGTGCTCTGTTTGTCTTTTTAAGTGCTTCCCATTCAGGTTTAATTTCTGGTAAATAAGCATTGGTGCCAGAAAGCATACTGACCTGCTTATTTATCCAAGAAGAGCCCACAGTTCCGAGCAAAATGTCTACCCAACTCGAGTATTTTTTACTGGCTAATTAGAAAGTGCTACCTCATTGGGTAAATGTGTAGTGCATGTTCCACACAACAGCTGCGTAAAGGTGCCAGAGATAATGTCTCCAGTGACCTTGTGTGTCTGTAATTTTGGCAATGCGATTCTTTCGTTAGTATCTTCATACAGAAGCCGTCAAACAAGGGTACTTAATTATATGTAGTAAGTGCATCTTTGTTTGGTGGAGATGTACTCATTCATCTCCCCTGGGGACCGCGAGGAGAGCCTCAATAACCCAGTGGTCCCTGTCGACTCCCTGTCTCCAGCTGGAGCCTGCATTTCTCCGCCACACAGGGAGCAGCTATTACTGCTGTTCCCTGCACACAGAAAATCATTTCATCTGTTTTCCTGCCCGCTTGAATCCAGGGAGGCGGTGGTCCCAGGGCTCCTAAGTGCCTGAGAAAGAGGGGTCCACGCTACCCCCTATGTTCTGAAATCAGAAGAAAGGGCTTCCCTTCCTTCAGGAGAAAAGGCTGGTGCCATCCCGTCATGATTTTCAGGGGTAAATCCAAGAGATTTCATATTGTCTACACATGAGGTATGAAATTGTCTAGGACCATATCGTATAGTCAAGCTTAGACTGCGGTTGTTTAGTGACGGTGGAGAAAAAATAAAGGTTCTGGGTTTATATTTTGACAGATGCTGAAAATCCAATTTAGGATTAGTACGAGATAGGTTTTGGGTTTCTAAATGTCACTGGTCAAAGAAACGCCAGGGTAGAGTTTAATGTCATCGTTGGAGCTTGACTAAGGATCCAAGAGATTCCCTAAAGGCATTAAAGTTGATAGGAGAGAACGAATCCCCGGAGTACTTTGCTGAACACCAGGCATTTCTGGGATTATGTGGTTCCTATTTGTCTGAATGGTTGACAGTTGGTAAAGTAGGAGCTGCACTATAGGATAACTGTGACTGAGTCTTCGATATTTATTTCCAGTGTATAAATCAGTGCTTGCTGGTCAATCAGGTCGAAGGCTGTGGCACGGTCAACTAGGGTTGGGAGGCAAGGATCATTTATGTCACTGTTGTTGAGGACGTTGTGGATAATGCACGGACCAAAGGGTAGGGCAACACTCTAAACATATACCAATAAGATTGTACTACTCAGGAGTCAACAACTCAGAGCTGCTCTTTTGGTACAGATTCTTAACAAAATAAAGCACCATGGTCCTTTGGTGCTGTTGATGAACACTGAAGTTTCCAAGATTTGCCAAAGCTGTTAGTTACCCCAAAGAAATTGTTGTTTAATGTTTTTTTGCCCTTTCTACCGCACATGAAAGAGTCCCAAACAATTTACAACGGTTGGTTAAAGTAGTTGGGAGATGTACTCGTTTCATGAAGTTACATTTCGAGTGGTCTTTAGGTTACCTAAATTAAAGTGTCAAAACATTAGATTCTGTATTACTATTTTTTTCACAACACATTCAGTGGGTGAAACTGGAACTAATGAGGGATGAAAAGGACTATGGCACCCTCTCATAGACAGCATATGCTCCATCAAGAAATGTAAAAACATTGTGATTCAATGTTACATCTTATTTTCCTAACATAAAAAAGTTTAATTTTTACTTTTTAAAAAGTACATTTTACTCATTATGCCAAAAAATTGTTGATGTTCTTAGACATTTTTACAGTACCAGAGTAGTTTCAGATCTTTCTGCTGGAGCCTCAAACTAACGACACATCACATTTTTTTGCACTCCCCCAGTAGTGCATGTTCCACAATTTCAAGAACACTGCTCTAGGGACACCAGAAAAGAGAACAAGCATTTGCAATGCAATGGGTCTCGCATTTTTCATGAGTTAGAGCTATTAGCATTGTAAATTTCTAACCAGACTTTTCTTGGCACATAACTTGAAAATCAAAACTAAAACAGTTTCACAAAAGCGAGCCGATTCGGAGCGCCACGGCCGCCATGAACATCAGCGATAAGGAGAGACACAAAGGGAAAAAGACATTCACTCACAGTCAAACTTATCGGCAAAAGTGCAATTAGCCATGTAACAGGGGCAATAGCTAAGGCGGTAGCAAAACCTCCCCAAGGAGGGACAAACGTAAACTATTTACCACTGTCATCAACAGATTTTTGACGGGCAAGCCCACAAATGGGTGATAGTGATGGGCGTGAGGTGAGCGTTGTTAAACGCCTAGATAATACCAACACATAGGAAAAGCAGCACATGCGCGTTGCTATGCTCGACCTAAAAAGGCCACTTAGCCCCTTCTGGATAGATCAGTTTAAAGGAGTGAAATTATGGAGTTTTCTGCTGCAGCTATTTCAGATAAGACACTACTAAACAAGACCATGAGATAGAACACTCATCGGAAGGAACAATCACCAATAAACCGATTAGGATGATGGATTTTAAAAGAATACGAGGATGATATGGTGGAGCAGAAAAAGTGCACGGGAAAGATGTGAGATTCGCCAGTCAGAAACATTGGAAGTAGATGAGGCAGTCAATGTGGAATTCGCAAATAACCTTCCAGGAAATGTTGGAGAGTAGCTTGACACCAGTAGTAGAGAATGCTACAGGGATAGATCAGACATGGAAGAAGCAGACCAAAAAATGCTCTAAATGAGGCAGATCAAGAACAGAAGCACAGAATGGGAGGGAGGCAATGGGATATGGTGGGTAAGCACATGAGATGGTAAGACCCAAGCAAGGAAGGCAGGCAAGTCAGACATGTGGATGGCCTTGGCGTGTCTCCGCCTCAGAAATTTGAGGTATTTGTTTTGAAAACACATTACTTTGCTGGCACAAAGCAAAATAGCCATCCAAGTGTACAAAATGAATGTGATCAAACTGATTCCTTGCATCCTGCAAAGTAAAATTTCCTCTTTTTTAAAAATACCTCACTATAGCATCCCAACATTAGCTGAACAGTGTCTACAAAGTTCCGGACTAGTACTCAAAGGCCTAACCATCCCACGTTCCTATTGCTCCAGAGGCTCTAACCCTACTCACAGAAACGTACAAAAATGGTCTAGGTCGACCTCATAAAAATACAGCTATTAGCACAAACTGTGGTGTACTACAATAAGTAATCAAGAGCACAAGAGTCTCTTGTATATGTAAATGCACCTTAGTCAATAAGCCTCCTCAGGACCTCGTTTCATAATCTACTGGCTGCCAATATATATTGACGTAACATAGGGCAGTCTGGAATATACGGATTTCTAGCACGTTCTCAAGAAAAGTATTCAATGTTATGTATTTTACATGTGATTGTCTTTTTCCTGCCCTCCAATTCCCTTCCTTTAATATGCAGTTTTTCACTCCCGTACCATGATACAATTTATGCCAGGAACTCTCACCTCCAGTGACTGATACTTAAACCATGACAGGTTATCAAAGTGCATTTTGCCCCCTTGACAGCAGCATTACATACAGAGGCACACTTTGTCATTAGATCTAAAACAAATCGAACCATATCATTCCAGTGCTGTTAACGCTACAGTGTTTTCCTTAGAAGCAGGAATCAAGGAGATCTTACATTCCTTTCTCTCTTAGAATTCAAACTGAAAGTCTCAGGTCAACACATATCTCTTGGTAGTCTGGAAACACTTCTCTTAGAACCCCTAGCTTAAAAAATAACAATGCCACGGTTTGGCTCCAGCAGTTCAACAAGAGACTGGAATTCTCTCTCACCAAGTCTACACATCACTTTTACCTTCCAGAAGAAGCTGAAACTTCTTCTCCTCCAAAGATATTTCCTAACTGGCTGAAGATAATAATGTATGTAATTAATAGAAAAACGAGAATCTACACCGAAGGAAATCAAATCAAAGAAAAACAATTTTAAAGAAAGGCAATCTTTGGGAAATACAAAAAAACTCTAAAAATAAAAGGAAACATTTTAAAAGAAAGATAATTTAAGGTGATATCCAAAATTACATTACAAGTGGGTGAAATTTAGCAGTGAGGGGATTTTAGGTTCCCATACAGGAGATCTTTAGGGGTTATGAGGGGCTTTTAGAGCTCACAGATGGGAAAGTTTCGGTGTAGAAAGGATTTTTAGGATTCTGGGAAGGTGTGGAGTTTAGAGGTGGTGAGGGTTTTTTAGCAATCCGGGTGGGTGGAGTTTAGAAGTGGTGAGGGGTTTTTCGTGTTC
The DNA here is from genome assembly GCF_031143425.1 of Pleurodeles waltl. Taxonomy (NCBI): domain Eukaryota; kingdom Metazoa; phylum Chordata; class Amphibia; order Caudata; family Salamandridae; genus Pleurodeles; species Pleurodeles waltl. The sequence goes on along the minus strand of NC_090440.1, from coordinate 745,185,676 downwards.
ATGGATGAATAGAATTTAGGGGTTGAGAGGGGGTTTTAGGGTTCAGGGATGGGTGGAGTGTAGGGTTCTTGAGAGGTTGTTAAGGTTCACGGATTGGCAGAGTTTAGGGTTGTAAGGGTGTTTTAAGGATCAGTGATGAATAGAATTTTGGGTGGTATATGGTTTTAGGATTCAGGAATAGGTGGAGTTTAGCAGTTGTGGAAGGTTTTTAGTGTCAGGGATAGGTGGAGTTTATGCCAGAAAAGGTTTTAGGGCTCTGAGGGATTTTAAGGTTCAGTGATGAATGGTGTGTAGGGGTGGTGCGGGATTTTTTTTAGGATTCAGGGATGGGGAACTTTAGGGAGTGGTGAGGGCTTTTAAGGGTTCACGAATGGATGTGGTGAGGGGTGTTTAAGGAGACCAGGATGGGTGCCGATCAGTGGTCTGAGGTCGTTGGGATGGATAGAGTTTAGGAGTAGTGAGAATTCAGTGAATTAAAAGGATTCAAAGTAACTGCTTAACAATGTTAATCCTAAATAATGCTTTCTGAAGTAAAGCACTGAAATAAATACCTCAGACCAAAATGTTTCAGCAAGTAAGCCCGGGAACCATAACATTTACACCTTAAAAAATACTCATGCAAAAGCCAATCTCGCAGAAAAAACAGGCATTCAATGAATTGGTTTTTATGGAATGATAAATGCCACTCATCCCACAAATTTCCATTAAACCGTTTAGGTAAAAAGGTTTCTCAGTAATGGTTTTCCAACAAGTTTTTCTCCTATGAAATCACATATAACCGAATATACATTATTTTTCCTTTTGTTTGCCTCCACTTTGTCTTATTACACAAGTTTGATACCTACCTGCTTTTACTCCTAATCCACTGCCTCCGTTTCTCTCCCCACACTCGTATCTTCACTGAATTCTTTGATTCCTCCCACTTTATGTCTCCATCCCTCTTCTCATTGTTGCTTTTGCCACCATAACTTCCCTGAGTTTCTGATTTCCCTTGTATCTGTTTTTGCAGATGCCTCAATCCCACAATGACTTCTCTCCAGAGTTTTCTTCTAACTGAAGACCTACGTTTTATTTCCAGAAATTTATATACAACACATTTTGATTTCCATCTGTTATTTACTGGCTCGCTTTGTATATGCTTTTTACAGTCACTGTTGTGGTCACCTTACATTATTTTGTAAGCTGTGTGCTTTATAACACTGTACAAATAATTGAAGTTCCTCAGTCTGTGCTTTCTTGCTTTAAGCACTCTGGGCACCTTGGTATTACAACTTACATGAGCTGTACACCTGCAGTAAGGATCCGCAACTTGACGTAGAGTACCAGTGAGGTTGCCATTGATACAGGGCAGCAAAGGCTTGAGTAGTGGATGGCGCCTCCACCACTAGTGGCCAAATTGGCATATGTGCTCTGTTGCTTGGGTAAGTTGAAGCTGCTCACATGCACCACAGGCAGAGATAAATGTTGACCAGGATCACTCTACAAATACTCACACTGACTTACTGCTCAATCGACCTGCAACAGGAGCGCAGCAATTGTCAGTGATGCAGCCAGCCAGTCGACACATAAGAGTCCCAGGATATGCAGCGCTCAGAACTCTTCTCCCTTCTTCAGCTGTAGCCAGTCCCAGAGAGACAGACAGAGCCCGCGAGGAGTTGGTTCCGGTCAAGTACTTCAGAATTTTAGAGTCTACAGCACATCTCCAAGGGCTTAATGCCCCATGGCCCTTACAAACGGTGAAATGAGTTTCTAGCCATCTCAGCATTGCTCGGACAGCTCAGCGCTGAATGGTTATAATCCATAATCATTAGATTGAGACAGAATAGCAGCACTGAAATTAGAATGCATACTATAATTAAGAAAACACGTAAAAAATAATTAAATGACTAAAATGACCAGTGCAGGCAGCACTTTTTGTGGACATGGCAGTCAATATGCAGTAATTGGATAAGTAGCGAGATAATTACATATTCAATGCACTGTCTCTATATATTTTAAATACAAAGTTTGCTCTGTCTCTTTAAACACAAAAGGGCATTTACTTTAGACTCATGGTGTACAGACAGACAGGACAGGGTGGGTTCCATTTTTAGGCGCGAGCACAAAGCTCTAATCTCCCTTTGGGGGATTTTAACCACGCCCATGCCACGTCAGTCATTTACATTGGTTCGTGGGCTTGCCTTTTAAAATCTGGTTGTTTTCATTCGTGAAAGGCATGCATACACTTTTCCAGTGTTTAGCCCTCCTTGAGAGCACCGGTAAAGTACAGGAAACCTACGAGACTTATGTTTTCTGTATGGTTTCTGGACTACTTTTTCTCTTTACTCCGCAGCGCGATCGCGCTGTGTTTTACACAGTGCTATCACTCTTGTTTTTTTGTTTTTAATTTAATGTGGCAAGAAAAGTACGATTAGGTGTTTACAACGCTAATAGCTCTAACTTGATGTAATGCGAGACCCATTACATTGCAAATGCTTGCATAATCTGCAGACCTGAAGCTTTTTCAAGTCATATAACAGTGGTCTGCTGGATTTTGTTCTATACCTGAATATCTGCATTTTTCAGCGTTGGGGTGTGAACCAATGTACCAGGCCCACCCCAGATTTCAATGTGCAAACACCTTCACTGGTGCAAAAAAAGAGGGGGATGGAAGAAGGAAGGAAGCAGGAAGAGAATAGAATCGGGGAAAAAAAAAAAAGAGACACAAAAGGAAAAGCAACCAGAGTAAGAAGGGCAAAGAGGAATGTGAAAGAAGGAAATGCTAGTTAGGAGGATAGTGCGAAAAAAATGGGGAAACTGAGTGATAAACAATCATAGAAAAGGAGGAAACAGAAGTGAAGGCAAGGAAGAAAACAGGACTGAGACATGCGGCCAGATGAAAAAGTGAAGGGAGTAGAGTCAAGAAATCAGGAAGATGAAAAATAGACAGGAGTTGGAAATGCTAGAATGGCTGCACACATGCTGCTACACAAATGTGTTTTATTGAGCTATCAAGTTAAGTTAGATCCTTGCATGTTCATGTCACCATTGAAGCTAAGCAATAGTGGTGTTCAGCTTGGTGCCTGATGATTTTACTTCTGCCAGCCGCAACTATGAGAATAGAGGCGTGCAGCTGAACATCAGAAAAGATGGCATCTGCCTGTTACCCGAGGTTGTACTCTGTAAACGTCTGCCATGTAACAAGGTTTGATGCACCACCCATACCCTGTTAGGACTTATTAAAGGTCAACATCAGCAGACATGTAGTGATGACTCTGGTCTGAGAGAAAGCAAGTCTGCACCCCTCACTTTTTTGTGACCACATTACATAAATTATTTTTAGTATTTGCAGTAGATACAAACTCAAATGAGCACAATTTTGTTTGCACCAGGCTGCCCCTTCTAAAAAATTAAAACTGACTGTTCGTGAGATGGAAGGTAAGCTAGTGCCCTTTAATAAGCAGTGAAAGATATTGATCTGTTTTAGGGTACTTGTAGACCTTTTGCTTTGATCTTCTTGCAATAAAGTGTCACTGATAGGGTGACCAGATTTGGTAAACCAAAAACCAGAACAGCCCACAAACATAGAATGAGGTCTATAATTTTGCAGCGACTGATGGCCACAGAAGAACTTAACTGACAACGCTAACATAGGATAGACTAATAAGCTGCAACTTTTACATACAACATAATACTTGTTAACTAGATTGCTTTCTGATAAGGGCTAATTATTCAATCCGGACCAAAATATGAAAACCTGCCTCCCTTTGTATTATCTGTTCTCTCTGAAAACCAGAATATGGTCTAAAACGTATCAATACATTAAGTGAGAAAACGGGATTGTCCCAGCAAACCCAAGATGATAAGTAACACTAACTAGAAGGGCTGCACTTACTGCCATTGAAGAACTACACTGCCATACCCCACAAATCTATGGGAAAGATTACATGCTAAACAAAATCAACGTTTTAGACCCAGCACCTTTTCGTTACAGAGATTGCAAGTTGGCCCATGAGTAGCTCATTCATTCAGAATGCATTCTGGGACTTCAAGTTTAGATCTACAAAAGATAAAAAGCAGAACTGAAAATGATGTGTGCCTACGATGTAGAACGAGGTCAGACGCACTAGGTTACATTTGAAAAAATAATTGCCTTTCTACAATATGGAAGCAAAAATAAAACGTATTGATTCTCTTTCTGAAACGTGACATAGCATTAAAGTTGTACCAACTTCTCACAATGCAAACGAATATAGTGCAAAGACTGTTCATGAGCTTAGGCGTTAGCTGATGGTCTTCTCAGTTGAAAACTTCTGTGCTGCTTTACTGAGATACTACATTACAGCGGGAGAACCTTTAAAAAAAAACTGTAAATCGACTTCTGGTCCAGCAGAGACTGTGAAGCCTGTACTCCATTTAAAATGTAAAGTGAAGCCTCACCCAACTCTCTCCACAAAACCAGGACATATACATTTGAATTACAAGTGTCCTGATACCGGGTCAGCTCACGAAAAACCGAGACTATCCGGTTAAATTAGCGATATCTGGTCATCCTACTGACAGTGTCACACTTAAGACATAGGAATGGCACTCACGAGCATACTGAAACATGCAAATCCAACACATTAGCAAATCTGACAGCTATGGAACACCACTAAAATCCCCATCGAACAATGTGTCCCCTTTAACGGACGATCCTTAGATGACGTTACCCTCTAATACAACACTAAACTCAAGGAAGATTTCGGTGTGCTTTGCATATCACCAATACCTTAGCCCCCTTCCATCTTAATCGATTTGGACCTATATGCAGAGCACAAACTAGACTCCTTTCCCGAAAATATGGTTACGCTCTTTCGTGTGATTTCTCTTGCACCGCTCACCTGGGTTTGAGGCCGGCTCGCTCGTAGGCCCAAGCGGCTGTCTGCGCAGAGGGAGCCAGGGGATCGCTAAAGCTGCTGCTCGGGTAGTTCCTCTCCATCATCCGGGCACGATGGGCGGGGGCCGTCACATTTCGAGCATGTGGGCCGTGGGGCGGGAAGACCTGCAGAGAGGGTGGCGCACACACCGTGCGGTTGATTCGACGCTAATATTTATTGTTGTTATTCAATGTTATTGGACTGCGAGGTGCAGCTCAGCTCCCCCATGTTGGTTCACATCCCAGCATGCACCAGGACAGCACCATCACCACCTACCCACTGCGGCTCCCTCCCCTGAGGTCTTCAGTGAACATTGCAATAGAAAGAGGACATCTATTATGTACCCTGCACACGGATATCTCAAGCCAGTCGGCCATCTTACCATAGAATGTGTTTAAAAGAGCTACTCAACAGGCGTATGTATATTATTATTATTTGATGTCCAAAACTGTAAATACGGCTCTTTGCATTGGTTTATAACTTAATTCGCATACTTAGAATTAAGAATTATGATAATATCTACCAAATCAACCATAGCAATATTGTTATTATTTTTCACTTTCGTCTTATAAAAAATACAGCCTTTGTTGATTGAAATTAAACAGCAAACATACCAAAGTTCCGGTAAATTTCGGAAGCTTTCTCCATTTAGAGATGGCCGCTGCCATCCACGTATTCAGTGACCTGTCAGTCACTGGCATTCGGAATGAACGTGTCAGTGCGGCTCTGTCTTTCAGGGAAGTGATGCAAAAAAAAAAAAAAAAAAGCATGCCGGTCGCTCTCAAGTGAGCGATGTTTGGCAAGGGAAAATCCAATGTTTACGATGCAACGAATTTGCGACCATTTGCAAACTGTCCACAGTGTAATCCTTTTTAATTTTTCCAGGATGGGGTGCTGGAGCGAACCTGCATGTATGAACATTAGCCCGCGTTTACCATCTTATCATTCCTTTCCTGTACGTTGTTTACCACGCTCACAGGGAGAAAGACCTCTACATGCCTGAGAGGATGCAAGGGTTGGAAATGCACAGCTGCCAAGTTTTCAGTTTGTTTTATGTTTGTATTGTCAGCGGCGTAGCATACAAATGTGTGTGTAGTGATGGTTGTAGTAATTAATCTTATGGGATCGGGTGGCGGGTGGATGGAATGTAATCTAATGACTCGGTGTTGACGTCCGGATTGGAATGTGGGGTCAGTTTGAGGTGATTTAACCATGCTGGTTGTATTTCCATGTGTCTCTGTATTTTACTTAGAACAGTGGATTCAACTTAATAAATCTATTGAAGAAGAAACAAAGAACCCAACTATTTTATTCACGACAGAAATGGCGACGAGGATGGGATCGTGGATCTTCATGGAATAGGACCGCAGTGAAATAGTAGGTTATCTGCAGCTACATTGTAAGGGCAAGTGATTGTTTTTTTTGGCGTTCCTGTAGTATTTCACGTGTTTTGGATGTTCTTGTACGCGTGCCGGCGCGTCTTACCTACATTTTCAGCCTATTTTCAATAGTGAGAGCGGACTGTTACTCAGTGCGAGCTTGATGAATGTTGGCGCTGCTCTTCACGCGCTTGGTCTCGCAATTACACCGTACTGTGCACAAGCGTAATCTATTCAATTGCGTGGAATATGCCCTACAGCCGCTAGAAAATAACGTTGGATGACGCACAGCGGCCATCTTTGTTGTAGTTTCAGAATACGCTAGTAACTCTTTCATTATTCGTCACAGCTAATTGTTTATTTTTCAAGGGAACCGGTGTTGGATTGTGACCTTTATAATCAACATTAACATGAAAAGCTTGCAAAATAATGTATATATGATGCTGAATAGAAAACGTGGTAGAATAAATATTAATGCACACGTTTGAAATGTGCCCACGGGGAGTGGCCATCAAAGTATACGATGATTAATGAAACTGACTAATAATGAATTAATAATGTACTCATGTATGATTCTGTATTTACACTATGAATTTTGTATTAAGGTTTTGCTAAATTAATCACTAGGCCTTAGTTAGCAAGGGTCTGGGCCTAGCTGCCTGGTCTCATATTAACTGTGTTTTTCTAACGTGCAATGTGCTGTCTTCCTAAAGGACGTGAAACTGTACTTTTCCAGAAGCTAGAGATGTGTGTGTGTAACCGTAGTAAATTCTTTCTCATGGGATACGACTTGCTCAAGGAGACATTCTTGCTGAATGCAGCAGTGTAATTTGCAACAGGTACAAGGTCGCCTAAACTGGTAAAGACAATGGAACTACTGACTGGAGCGACAAGTGTAACTTTTCTTACCTGATATTCTACTCGCTGAAGACGTCAATCACGTTAGCCAATAAACTGCATGAGAACTGTCTTAGATGAAAATTTTAATAAGGTGATCAACGGATTATTGGACAGAGATAACGATGCACCAAATATTGCCCAATTGGAAATTAGAGACTTGTCCGACAAGATTCAATATAACAATGTGGCATGAGAAGAAATCAGCCATTATAGGGACACCCTTGCTGTCACTCTGATATTCTGCCTTACGTCTTTGTTGTTCTGATACCCTAAACCGTCCTTATCCTTTCCTTGCCCTATAACGTACTTCTCCTCCTTATGAGGGAAGAGTTTTTTCCTTAACTTGCAGAGATTTGCTGTTCTATCCTGGCTGATGGCGAATCGACTGCTGTCCTGAGGACGAAGACTGATACTGTCTGCCCACCCATTTGGAGGGGAAACTATCTGATGATAAATTGTAATTGTCTGTTTGCCTTTTCTTTCTAGGTACCAACTGCTCTTTTGACAGAGACCATAGTTAGATGTTTTCTAAATTTGTGTTGCTAAATTGTTTTGCATGAAGCCCAACATGCTGATGCTAATTAGAGGTTAGTTAAGGAATTCACTAATATTGGGTGCAAATAGACAAATGACTGAATCTTTGCTTTGTTGAATACTGTACTAATGATACTCTGCTAAAGTTGATTCATGTTGACATCTTTCTTTGTTCTAATGTTCCTGATTTTTGCTTTGATAAAGTCTTATTCAAGTTGCCATATTATAATGCTTTTGATGTACTTATTGATATTGTGACTAATAAACATGACCTTAGAATTGTATCTAATAGGGAATACATTTCTTAACATTTATTAGCTTTGCGTGATCATTTATTGGCTGAAAGGTCATGTTGTTTCAATCTTATTGGAGGGTCTTGGTAAGGTGAATCAATTAGTTATTGTGAATACTTAGGAAGTGATTGATCTATTGATTGAAATGCCAAATAGCTATCTCGTCTTAAGGAGTCCCCAATCATGGTCAAAAGGTTCATTGGCCTAAAACGAGTCCCAGTGTAAGTAAATTAGCTAGGTCGGGGCGCGTTAACACCGGAAACCAGCAACCATTTTTATTGCATGTTAGTAATACATTTGAGTATTGTATTGGTTTATTCGTCACTAATAATTGTTTCCTGAGGGAAATTGGAAACATATACAAAGAAACCAGCACATCTTAAAAAAAAAAAAAAAAAAACTGCACATTATTACAAGAAAACAGAGATGTGTGGAATATAGTTTGTGACAAGACTCATAAATAAAAAATTAAAATATATATATATTTCATAGCTGTGGCAAGTGACTGTACCATGTCATCAAGTGGAGATCCTACAAGTACAGGGATGTTACTTCCTCTTCAATTGAGCGCACCAAAGGAATTTTTAGCATCTCCTGGAGAACCAGCTGTACAATGGAATGAATGGAAGGAGTATTTTTTTAATTACATTGCAAATTTGGAAGATAGCAATGGTTCATTCACTTCTGAAAGAAAAAAAGAGGATTTTAATGCACTCTTTAGGTCCTGAAGGACTTTGTATATATATAACCAATTACAAAAACGCAAAAGAAGTGTCGGAGATGTGTTTCAGGATACAATTCTAGATTTAAATAATCATTTTTCACCTGCAGTTTGTATTGCTATTACACGTCATACGTTTTTCCAAAGGAAACAAGAAAAACATGAGGACATAGAAAGCTATGTATCTGCTTTAAAACACTTGGCTAGCTCATGTAGATTTGCTGGTTTACAGGATGAACTGTTGCATGATCAAATAGTAATGTATACCAAAAACAAATCTATACAAGAAAGATTGTGGATTGAAGGTGAAGCCAGTCTTAAAGATATCATTGCCTTGGTAAAGAAAGCGGAACTATCTGAAAGATGTGCGAAAATCACGCTGGCACAGGATAAGAAGATGGAAGAAGTAGTTGCCAAAGTGAATGATGGAAAGCAAAACAAAGGATTCATGGGAAGACGTTATAATGATTCTAGGAGGGAAAAATATCACACTTCAACTAAAAAAATCATAAAACAGGCTGGTCAGATCGAACAAAGAATGAATGTTTCCGGTGTGGAAGTGGATTTCACTCTGTAAAATTTGATGGTTGCCCAGCTAAAAATACAAAATGTTTAGAATGTGTTATAATTGGTCATTTTGCAAGAGGTTTCAGAAAAAAACAAAGGAATAGGGCCAATGGCAAGGTGGCATGTATTAAAGAAATTGAGGAAGAATTATCAGAAGAGAGTGATGAGGAAGCGAATTATAAGCAAGTGGGACATAAAAGTGTAGTGTTGAACATTTAGTGACAAATTTCAAACAAACCTATGTGTTGGGTGTCTTTTGGGGGAGTCATGTTACAAGTTGCAGCAGACTCTGGTTCTCCATGTACTATTATTTCTGAAAACACTTGGCAAAAGTATTTTGTGAACAGTATAGGGAAGTATTTAGAACCTCCAGACATTTCTCCTGAGAGTTACACTGGAGACAGCATAGACATAATTGGTTTCAGACTTTTGCTTTTTAAATTTAAGCACAGACAACCAGTGTGTAAGTTATATGTAGCTAAGGAAGGGCCATCAGTTTTGGGCTGGAAAGACCAAAAGAAACTTCATATTGTTCTAGATCCCAACAGTGTAGAGCAAGGTTTAGTAATGTGTGATGAAGAGGATACACAAAAATGGGTATTACAAGAATTTCCTGGAGTTTTCAATGTTAAAGTAGGTCATTTGAAACGATTCACACATCGCATCAGAATCAAAGAAGGTGCAAAAACCAAAATTCATAAAGTACGTAACATTCCATTTATTGTAAGAGGGGAGGTAAAGAAAGAATTGGACAGATTACAAAGTTCTCAAATTATAGAGCCAGTAGAAACGTCAGAATGGGTTTCGCCATTGGTGGTGGCTCGTAAGTCTAATGGCAAAGTGCGTTTATGTGTTGATTTGAGAGGATTGAACGATAATATCATTGTGGACCAGTTTCCCCTACCTCGTATTGATGAGATGTTATCTGCCACTAGAGGTGCCAAATGGATTTCTACTTTGGATTTGTCATCCGCTTACCATCAGGTGATGTTAGAGTATCATAGTAGGCATATAACTACGTTTTGTACTCCTTGGGGTTGTTTTCGTTTCAAGCGTATGCCTTTCGGTTTGGCGTCAGCCGCGGCTGATTTTCGAAGGTTGATGACGCAGTTATTTGGACATTTACCAAATGTCACATTTTTTCCGGATGACATTTTAGCTATGGGAAGTAGCAGGAAACATCATGATGAAGAGTTGAGGAATGTTTTGAGTATTTTGGAGAAAAAAGGGTTGACCGCAGAGAGCAGCAAATGTAAATTTGCACAGAGAAAGGTTACTTATTTAGGACATGAGATTAATCAAGAGGGTATCAAACCTAAACAAAAAGTTAGTGGAAGCTATTGTGAATGCTCCATGCCCTAAATCAAAAGATGACTTGAGATCCTTCTTGGGATTGGCTGAATTCTATTTGAATTTTGTAGAACATTTTTCCCACAAAACCCATCAAATGAGATTGTTACTCAAAAACAAAGTTACATTTTAATGGAGTGAGAGTTGTCAAAAGACATTTCAAGATGTAAAGAATGCGATTTCAAATGCTCCAGTGTTACAAGGTTTTGATACAAAAGCTTGTTCTATTGTAACAACTGATGCAAGTGGGAAAGGACTAGGAATTGTCTTGACACAAATTGACAAAAAGGGTGGAGAGTATGTAGTTGCATATGCTTCCCGCTCATTATCTCCCACAGAGGAAAAATACTCAGTAATAGAAAGAGAGACTTTAGCTTGTGTGTGGGCTTTAGAACATTTTCGGAAATTTATTTGGGGACAAAAATGCACCATAAGGACAGACCATAAACCTCTTAAAAATTGTTGACTACAGAAGGGTTATTTAGAGCATCTGCTAGGATAACAATGGTTTCTATGAGATTGCAGGATTTCTTATATGAGGTACAATATGTTCCTGGTGTTAAAAATGGTACTGCAGATTTTTTTAAGCAGAATGTCATTACCTTTAAAAGAACTGGATCAAGATCCCTGGAAGAATGGTGTGTAGCAGTTTTTTTTGATAATTATACTAAAGGCTCAATACAAAAGGAAGAATGGATGCAAGAGTATGAGAAGGATGATATATTAAAGGAGGTGAAAAGTATGATGATTCATGGATGGACTGAAGAAAAGAAAGTTAAAAACAGAGATGAATTAAGAGCCTATTGGGAATTAAGAGATGAGTTAAGTGTTGAAGGTGAATTTTTCTATAGAGGTGGGAAGATTGTTCCTCCTTATGGGATTAGAAATAAACTCATATCTATTGGTCATGAAGGGCATTCACGCATTGCTCGCACAAAACGTGGTATCAAAGTGTTCTATTGGTGGCCAAAACTTGATGTGGAACCTGAAAGGTTTGTACGTGGCTGTATGGAATGTGAGAACAGTGACAAAACTAAAAAGAAATTGAATCCACCTATGTCATCTTTAAGCTGTCCTGATCTGCCATGGGATGAAGTTGCTTTGGGTATTATGGATCCAATTACTTGGCATGATGGTATGTTCAAATACATAGTGGTATTAGTGGATTTGTTTTCCAGGTGGATCGAGTTTTCAATAATTCAGAGGATTGATACAAGGACAGTCATTGATTTCTTAGAGGAAGTATTTTTGAGAGAAGGTTTTCCTAGGATTTGTTTGACGGACAATGGTGTTCAATTTAAATCGGAGGAATTGAAAACTTTTGTTAGACTAGCAGGTATAGAACAAATGTTTACAGCATTATATTATCCCAGGGGGAATTATATTGTTGAACGTATCAATAGAGTTTTCAAGGGCATTATTTAAATAGCGAAAAATAATAATAAAAAGAATGTGGAGATTGAGCTAAACAAAAATGCTACGTGCTTTCAGGGTAATACCTCATGAGACCATTGGTCAAAGCCCGTTTGATCTGATGAGAGGCAGAGTTCCTTTTTCAAGAATTAATCAAGGATGGATGCAGAGAAGTAAACAAGTGATTTGGAATAAAGAAAATGTTAGGAAGTGCATATGAAATTTGCAAGAAAAGAATAAAAGGTATATCGATAGAAAATATGGTACCAAAGAAGTACATTTGAATGTTGGACAATGGGTGAGAGTGAAATCTGTAAGGAAAGTAGGCAAGGGTGAGAGTAAGTTTAGCAAACCCATAAGAATCAGGAAAGTGATGAAGAATACTGTGGAATTGGAAGATGGCAATGTTTGTCACATGAGTCGCATTGCCATTGCTAGGTTTAGTAAACGAAATGAGGAATTGATGCAGGAAGATTTACATGAGGATAGTGGTAGCAAGTTTACGTGGTTACAAAGTGAGAAAGATGTAAACAAGGAAGTAGGTACTGATGTTGGGGTTGAGGAGGTTAGGGATCAAGAATGTGGTTAGACTATTATAAATATGGATGAAATTGAAAGTGATGTGAGTAAGGGTGAAAGGTTGTTGAATGAAAACGTGAAAAGTAGTGATGTAAAGGAGAGGTTTATAAGAAAATGTAAAGTATTAGAAAAGTTTCTGTGATAAAAAAGTTTTTTTTGTGTTTAGGAAGGGGGAAGTGTAGTGATGGTTGTAGTAATCTTATGGGATTGGGAAGGGGGTGGATGGAGTGAAATCTAATGACACGTTATTGACATCAGGATTGGAATGTGGGGTCGGTTGGAGATGATTTAACCGTGCTGGTTGTATTTCAATGTATCTGTATTTCCATTATAACAATGGATTCAACCTAATAAATCTATTGAAGAAGAAACCATCTATTTTATTCACGACAGTGTGACATTTCAAGTCTTAATATTTTACACTTTGAGCAGCACATTTCTCAAGTATAATAAAAACAGTAATATCCACGTAATGTAATAGAATTAAAGACTAATGAATTGTGGATCAGCATTGTGTATTTTGGACATTGTCTCCACCTTTATTTGTCATAAAAGAATGGCACAGCTGTGCCTTCCAAACGCAGACTCTTGCTCAGCACAAGCATTATGATCAAGATAGAGCCCACGTTTAGTGTGTTGATGTTTTTTCCATTAATAGGGCCAATTGGATGTATGTGAGTTTGGTGGGGGTGTGTGCGGGGACGGTGTGGGGGGAGTAGGGCAGGGGGTCGGAGTCCCAAATGAAGATGACTCTGGGCATTAAACTTCAAGTAAGTCAATTCATTTTAGCATCACTCAAAAATAAAGCACTCTAAATATAAAGTAAGTGTAAGCTGTCATAAAAACTGGTTAAAAAGAATAAGAGAATACCTCTCAAAAATATTCTATGTTCAGAATTAAAGAACAGTCTCTTATAAGAACATGTTCAATAGTTGTTAGACCTGGCAGCTTTTTGCCTGTCTCCCCTGTCTTTTTGTCTTCTGACCTGTTTTTATGGTGTACTGGACTCTGTTTTGCTGTTTGTTTGTCTCTGCACACTTTACCACTGCTAATCAGTGCTGAAGTGCAAGTGATCCCTATATAAATTGTACTGTTGATTGGTACATCTATGATTGGCATATTTGATTTACTGGTAAGTCCCTAGTAAAGTGCACTAGAGGTACCCAGGGCCTGTAAATCAAATACTACTAGTGGGCCTGCAGCATTGAATGTGTCACCCACGCGAGTAGCCTTGTAAACATGGCTCAGACCTGTCACTGCAGTATCTGTGTGTGCAGTTTTAAACTGGCAATTCGACATGGCGAGTGTATCCACTTGCCAGGCCCAAAACGTGTGCGTTGTACATGTCCTAATAGTGAAATACTGCCAAATTAGTTTTTTACTGTGCAGGGCCTATCTCTATCATAGGTTAACATGGGGGCTGCCTTTAAATATTATTAAAGGGTAGATTCCCTTTGAGAGCAGATAGAGATTTGGAGCTTGGGGTCTCTGAACTCACAATTTAAAAATACATCTTTTAGTGAAGTTAGTTTTTAGATTGTTAATTTGAAAATGCCACTTTTAGAAAGTAAGCATTTTCTTGCTTAAACCATTCTGTGACTCTGCCTGTTTGTGGATTCCCCGTCTGGGTCAGTTTGACAGTTGGGCTGTTGTGAATTCCCTCTAGACAGTGACACAAAAGGAGCGAGGGAGTAGCCTGCATGTCCTGATGAGCCATCTGAGCTAGAGTGGAGGGCGGAGTGGTCACTCACACCTGAAAGGGCTTTGCCTGCCCTCATACAATGCAGACTCCAACCCCCCGGTGTGTGTCTGGGGCCTGGCCTGGACAAAGAAGGATCTTGCAAACAGCTGAGACTTACCTTTGAAGTTTGCCAACTTCAAAGGCAGAAAGGGGTTTAAGTATTGGACCCAAGCCCCAGACTGGTAGAATCTTTCTGGAATCAAGAGGAACCTCTACCAAGGAGAAGAACTGAAAAGCTGGAGGAGGAGTAGTGCCCCTTTGCTATGTTGCTTTGCAGGGTTGGCCTGCAGTTGCTGTTTCTGCCTTAAAGAGAGCAAAGGGTGAACTTTGCTGTGTATCCTGCTTGAGAAAGTTCTCCAAGGGCTTGGAGTAGAGCTTGCCTCGTGTTGGAACTCTCTGGAATACCAAAAACTTCAGTTTCCTCGACCTGCAGCACTGGGAACTGTGTGTTCTGTGCTGTAAAAGAAGAAAAACCACAGCAACACCGTCAACAAAGCCACTGGACTGCACCGTGACCCACCGACGCTGCATGGAGCCGCCCTGCCTTGCTTCGCATTGTGACCCTGGTCTCACTGATGCTGTCATTGGATGACTTCACTGAGCCGCTGCTCGCACCGTGACCTGTGGGCCCCGCACTGCGGCATCGCCTGCTCACATCACAGCCTGGCCATCGCCAAAAATGCCGCTCCTGCTCACACAGGCGCCGCTGCCTGCACGTGGCCTGTGGACACCGCTCGTGAGGAGCACAAAGCCCCGTCCTGTCCAGCACTGCAGCCTCGGTCCACCGAAGCGAGCACCGTAGGCTCCAGTGTCATCAACAAATGTCCCTGTCTGCACCACGACCCATAGATGCCGCCCGAGCTGTCCAGCGCCCCACCGCCAACTTGGGCCTACCGATGACAGCGCTTCATCATTAATGCTGCCTGCACCGTGACCTGGTGACACCGCACGCCGCATCGCCCCGCTTCACACCGCAGCTCTGATCTCAGCGACGCCGCTGGATGGCGTCACCAAGCCGCTGCCTGCACCGTGACCTGTGGACACCGCACGTTGCATCATCCCACCTCACACCGCAGCCCGATAGCATCGACGCCAGCACTCCTGACTTAATCAGCCCAGAGTTTGATCTGCAGCGAGTGTGACTTTAAGGGCCCGATGATCCCTGCACTGACTCCGGAACCGACACAGCGACGCCAGCGATACTGCTCTCCAGAGTTCACTTCTAGGATCATGACACCCTGCAAATCCATAGGAACTGTTTGCGGATCTTCCCGACACCGTAGCTGGCTTGTGACGCTGCGACTGGCCTGAACTGTTGGTTTTGTTGATCACGATGCCGTGATAGCCCCACGTGGAACTATCGACTTCAAAGAACCGTATTTTTAAGTTAAATCTTGCAAAATTCATATCTTTATTACTATATGTAGGCTTTTTGTCGTTTTGGTCTTGTTTCACACAGATAAATATTGCCTATTTTTCTACAACTGGTGTGGTGTCCTTTTGTATTGTTTTCACTTATTACTGTGTGTTATGTGCATATGCTTTACACATTACTTCTGAGATAAGCCTGACTGCTCGTGCCAAGCTACCAAGGGGGTGAGGAGGGGTTATCTGAGTGGGTATCTCCCTTATCCTGGCTAGAGTGAGGGACCCTACCTGGACAGGGCTCAAACCAATTGCCAACTAGAAACCCCATTTCAAGCATTGGCTGTCAGTGGTGAGGATAGAACTTGCATTTGCACTTGACCTACAGTGATTGGTGTACACTACTACCATATCGCAGACCACTATGTGCCACATACAGATTTTTGTTTTTATATCTTTGACCAAGTTCAAGTGAACCTCAATGACATCATGTCTCAGTCAAGAGCGTCATCATTTGCATCCCAGGAATTGGTGTTTGAGGAGGATAGGGTGGAAACCTATACCGTGAAGGAACTAAAGGCGGTTTGCAAAAACCTCAAAGTCCAGATCAGAGGCCTCACCAAGAAGGAGGAGCTACAAAAGGCCCTGAGGGCCTGGGTAGCAGCCAGAGCTGCCAGTGGGCACTCTGAGGAGCCAATTGGGGAGGACGTGGAGCCAAATCCCAGGGAGGATGTGCTGGGGTGCAGGAGCTGCCAGGGGATAGATACCCCACGGGTCAGGCAGTAGTGGTGGTTCTAAGGGCCTGACTCTGGAGGAGCTGTAGGATAGGAGAGAAGCCAGTAGGGACCAGATTGAGTTGGAGAGGTTGAAAATGGAGGAGAAGAAAATGCTCTTGGATCATGAGCTTAGAGTAAAGGAGGTGGATCTGAGGAGCAGATCCAGCAATGATGGTGGCAGCAATACCTCAGTGCAGTCAGAGAGAATAGTACACATTCCTAAGAATGTAGGGAGAGAGTACAAGAAGGGAGACAACATCCAGAGGTGGTTTCAGGGATATGAGGCATCCATCCACATGAATGGAGTCTCTGAGAAGAATTGGGGAGCAGGATTGTGGAACCACCTTACAGAGGAGTGAAAGGACACTTTACTAGCTTGGGTGGGGGCACAACCTCACCTATGCTGACATGAGGGAAGCCCTTCTCACCAGGTATGGCCTCATACCTGACAAATACAGGGATCAGTTTAGAGGGAGTAAGAAAACTGAGTCCCAGACATGGTTGGAATGTGTAGATTCGTTTTGCAGAGCACTGGATGGTTGGGTGAAGGGCAGTAATGTGACAGATTTTCAGGGGCTGTACAACTTGATTGGTGGGAGCACTTGTCTAGTCTGTGTTTTGCAGAGCTGCGCCAGCACTTGACTTATAGTAAGCTGACTGACCCCAAGAAGCTTGCTATGGAGGCGGACTGCTGGGTGAGTACCAGGGTTTACAAGAAGGCTTATGGGGGACGCCACCAAAGGTGGGCAGGGTTCCCAGCAGCATAGTAGGGGGGGCAAGGGTAAACAAAAGGAGTTATCGAAAGGGCCCCAATCTAGTAACCCATGTAGGAATTCCCACCCCCCAGGAGGTAAGAAACCATGGGCCTCTTGAGGAAAGCCTGCAGAGGCAAACTCCATAAGTGCTTTGCTTGTGACCAGGTGGGACACATGAAGGGGGATCCCAAATGTCCCAAGTAGATGCAACCACCCACTGGTGAGCAGACCAAGGGGTTGGCCAGTGTAACTTTTGGGGAGGAGTCGGTCCCAGGTGGTTGGGGGGGGGGGATCCACAGAGATGACCCTTGTCTCACTAGGGGACAGTGAGATGGTCCAGCAAAACCCAATGCCTTCTAACACTAAGAAATACAGGCATTGGGTGACCATCGATGGGCAGAGGGTAGAGGCTCTCAGAGATAAGGGACTCAGTGTGACCACAGTACGGTGTCACCTAGTGTCTGAAAAGCAGATAGTTTCCAGTGTATTCTACCAAGTTGTTGCAGTGGACAATCTGAGCGCCAGTGTAGAGTGGCACAGATTCCCTTTGAGTTGGGGGGGGAGTCTCAGGTTCCCTGAGGGTAGCTGTGAGTACCGCCATGCCTGTTCAATGTCTGTTGGGCAATGACCTGGAGAATTCCACCTGGAAGGAGATGGAGCTCAAGTCACATTTGGGGATGTTAGGGTTGTCAGAGTGGGCGTGTGTGACCACTCAGTCCATGGCAGCCAGTCAGGGTGATCAGACAGACCTGGAGCCTGAAACAGTGTCCCAGGTGACTGCCAAGAGAAAGGGAAAGGGGCACGGGAAACCTGCACCAGAAGTTCACATAGTCCTTGAGGTGGCTGACCTGTAGGGGGATGCCCCAGTACCTACAGGGGAATAAGTGGCCAACCTGGGTGACCTACCTGTGCTGTCCCATTGGTAGCAAGAAGGGGATCCCATCAGGGAGGAGTTCTTCGAAGAGCAGAAGGTGTGCCTTACTCTCGTAGGTTTTAAGCAGCAGGTCGAGGATCAGGCAACTGGCGCTGAGCCCAATGATCACCTCATTTGCAGGGAGAATGGTCTCCTGTATAGTGAGCCTAAGGCTGCTGAGCCTGGGGCCGCCCATGTGCTGGTGGTACCCCAGTGCTTCAGAGCCTTCCTACTGGGTTTGGCTCATGATGTGCCTCTGGCAGGACATCTGGGTCAGGGCAAGACCTTTGACAGGCTTGTCACCCACTTCTATTGGCCCCAAATGAGAAAAAAGTCAGATGCGTTCTATAGAACCTGTCAGACTTGCCAAGTAAGTGGAAAAAGTGGAGGTAAATGCAAAGCCCCCCTCCAACCCTTTCCTGTTGTGAGCCCCCTTTTCGATCGGGTGGACATTGACATAGTAGGGCCTCTGGATCCTAAGACAACCCTAGGCAACAATTTCATCCTGGTCTTGGTGGACGACGCAACCCGGTATCCAGAAGCTATCCCTCTGAGGACCGTGATGGTGCCTGTTGTGGCCCAGACACTAAAGGGGATTTTTACTTGTGTTGGTTCCCCAAGGAGGTGGTATCTGACCTGGGTTACCAACTTTATATCTGTGTACATAAAGGCACTGTGGAAGGAATGTGGTGTCAACTACAAGTTCACCACTCCTTACCACTCCCAAAGTAACAGGTTGGTGGAGGGATTCAACCGAACCCTGAAAGGCATGATTGGGGTCTGTCAGACTCCATGAGGCATAAGTGGGAGGTCCTTTTACCATGCCTCCTGTTTGCCTAGCAGGAAGTACCACGGAAGGGGGTTGGCTTTAGCCCCTTTGAACTGTTGTAAGGGCACCCGGTCAGAGGACCTCTGAGTCTGGTGAAAAAGGGCTGGGTGCAAGCTTCTAGGAAGCCACCTCAGGATGTATTTAGCTACATGCTGGCCTTCAGAAACCAGACCGCCTGCTTCAGGAAGTTCGCACAAGAGAAGCCAGGAGGTCATGAAACGCTGGTATGACCAGAATACCACTCTGGTTGAGTTTCAACCTGCCAGAAAGTGTGGGTCATGGTCCCAGTAGAGCTGTGTGCTCTACAGGATAAAGGGACAGGGCCATTTGAGGTGAAGGAGCGCAAGGGTGACACCCCTTACTTAGTGGACTTACAAACTCCATGGAACCCCTTGTGGGTCCTACATGTGAACCGCCTCAGGGCACACTTTGAGAGGACTGAGTTGCCCATGCTTCTGGCTACAGATGATGGGGTGGAAGAGGAGAGTGAACATCTCCCTGACATCCTGTCTGCTCAGGAGCAGGATGGGTCCGTAGAAGGTGTGGTCCTCTCCCTTTCTTTGACACTAGAGCAGGAAAGTGATCTCATCTCACTCCAGGTGTCACCCATCTATACACGCATGATGTGGACACTGGGGACAGCCTGCCTGTGAAACACAAGGTGTACAGGTTAGCTGACAGAGTGAAGGCCAGCATCAAGGATGAGGTGTCCAAGATGTTGGTTTTAGGGGTGATTGAGCGCTCCAGCAGCCTTGGTCCAGCCCAGTGTTTTTGGTACCCAAGGCTGTTGCACCTGGTGCCACACCAGAACTACGGTTCTGCATGGACTACCAGGGACTCAGTGCAGTCACCAAGACTGACGCCCACCCCATCCCACAAGCAGATGAGGCCATCAATCGGTTGGGGGCTGCCAAGTTCCTAAGGACGTGTGATTTAACGCCTGGGTACTGGCAGATCGCATTGAGGGGGCCAAGGAGACGTTAGCATTCTCAACGCCAGAGAGGCATTTCCAGTTCCAGGTCATGCCCTTTAGGTTAAAGAAAGCCCCTGCCACCTTCCAGAGGTTGGCCAATCAGGTCCTGGCTGACCTTGAAAACTTCAGTGCCGCCTACATTGACGACATTGCTGTTTTCAGCTCCAGTATCGAGGACCACTTGCACCAGCTCTGGGAAGTGTTGATGGCGCTGCAAGCTGCAGGCCTCACTATCAAGGCCAGTAAGTGCCAGATAGGGCCCCAATAACCCAAGATCGATGCCACCAAGATCGATGCCATTCGGACTTGGGCAACCCCCAAGACCCAGACGGAGGTTAGGGCCTTCTTGGGCCTCACTGGGTACTAGAGGAGATTTGTCTAGGGATATGGCACCATCGTTGCCACCTTGACAGAGCTGACTTCTAAGAAGCAGTCTAGTTAAGTGTTCTGGACTGAGGCTTACCAAACAGTATTTGATACCCTGAAGAAGGCCATGTGCACGGCACCCGTGTTGCTGGCCCCTGACTTCTCCAAGGAGTTTGTGGTACAGACAGATACTTCAGAGCTTGTGTGGGAGCAGTACTGTCACAGCTGAACGAAAAGGGCCTAGACCAGTCTGTAGTCTTCCTTAGCAGGAGACTACTCCCCAGGGAACAGAGTTGGAGTGTAGACGAATGGGAAGCTTTTGCTGTGGCCTGGGTGCTGAAGAAGCTAAGACCCTACTTGTTTGGGTGTCACTTCCGGGTTCAGACTGACCACGGCCCCTCAGATGGTTAATGCAGATGAGGGGTGCGACCCAAAAACTGTTGAAGTGGTCCATTTCCCTAGAGAGGATGGGTTTTACGGTGGAACACCGTCCTGGCACAGAACATGCCAACACTGATGGTCTGTCCAGGTTTTTCCGCCTTAGGAGAACTCCCCAGGGGTTGGGTAGTTCCCCATACTCTCAGCTGGAGAGGACATGTGTTAGACCAGGCAGCTTTTGGCGTGTCTCCCCTGTCTTTTTGCCTTCCGACTTCCTGTTTTTATGGTGTACTCAACCCTGTTTTGCTGTTTTGTTGTCTCTGCGCACTGTACCACTGCTAATCAGTGATAAAGTGCAAGTGATCCCTATATAAATTGTGCTGTTGATTGGTTCATCCATGATTAGCATATTTGATTTACTGGTAAGTCCCTAGTAAAGTGCACTAGAGGTGCCCAGGGCCTGTAAATCAAATACTACTAGTGGACCTGCAGCACTGATTGCGCCACTTACATGAGTAGCCTTGTAACCATGGCTCAGACCTGCCACTGCAGTGTCTGTGTGTGCAGTTTTAAATTGCCAATTCGACCTGGCAAGTGTACCCACTTGTCAGGCCCCAAACTTCCCTTTTACTACATGTAGGGCACTCCTAAGGTAGTCCCTAGGTAGCCCCCCCTGGGCAGTGTGCAATGTATTTAGAAGGTAGGACATGTGCTGGTGTGTTTTACATGTCCTAACAGTTAAATACTGCCAAATTTGGTTTTCACTGTGCAAGGCCTATCTCTCCCTTAGGTCAACATGGGAGCTGCCGTTAAATATTATTAAAGTGCAGCTTCTTTTGAGAGCAGATAGAGATCTGGAGCTCGGGGTCTCTGAACTCACAATTTAAAAATACATCTTTTAGTAAAGTTGGTTTTTAGATTGTTAGTTTGAAAATGCCATTTTTAGAAAGTAGGCCTTTTCTAGCTTGAACCATTCAGTGACTCTGTCTGTTTGTGGATTCCCCGCCTGGGTCAGTTTGACAGTTGGGCTGTTGTGAATTCCCTCTAGACAGTGACACAACGGGAGCTGGGGTGTAGCCTGCATATCCTGATGAGCCATCTGAGCTAGAGTGGAGGGAGGAGTGGTCACTCACACCTGAAAGGGCTGTGCCTGCCCTCACACAATGCAGTCTCCAACCCGCTGGTGTGTGTCTGGGACCTGGCCTGGACAAGGAAGGATCTTGCAAACAACTGAGACTTTCCTTTGAAGTTTGCCAACTTCAAAGGCAGAATGGTGTTTAAGTATTGGACCCCCACCCCAGACTGGTAGAATCTTTCTGGAATCAAGAGGAGTTGAAGAGCTGGAGGATGAGTACTGCCCTTTTGCTTTGTTGCTTTGCTGGGTTAGCCTGCAGGTGCTGTTTCTGCCTTAAAGAGAGCAAAGGGTGAACCTTGCTGTATATCCTGCTTGAGAAAGTTGTCCACAGGCTTGGAGTAGAGCTTGCCTCCTGTTGGAAGTCTCAGGGACACCAAAGACTTCAGCTTCCTCTATCTGCAGCACTGGGAACTGTGTATTCTGTGCTGTAAAGGATGAAAAACAACAGTGACGCCCTCAAAGAAGCCGCTGGCCTGTACCATGACCTGCCGACGCCACAGGGAGGCACACTGCCTCACTTCGCACCGCGAACCTGGTCTCACTGACGCCGTCATCGGACGACTTCACTGAGCCACTGCTCGCACTGCAACCTGTGGACCCTGCATTCTGGCATCGCCTGCTCACACCGCAGCCTTGGCATCCCCGACGATGCGGCTCCTGCTGAAACCGGCGCTGCTGCCTGCACTATGGTCTGTGGACACCGCTTGTGAGGAGCACGAAGCACGATCCATGCCACACCACAGCCCGCTCCACCGACGACATCACCATTGACTCCAGTGTCGTCAACAGATGTCCCTGTCTGCAGAGCGACCCGTAGACGCCACCCGGAGTCGACTTGGGCCTACCGACAACAGTGCTTCAGCAACAACGACGATGCTGCCTGCACCGTGACCTGGTGACACCGCACGTCGCACCACCCCACTTCACACCTCAGCCCTGGTCACACCGACACTGCTGGACGCCTTCACCGAGCCGCTGCCTGCCCCATGACCTGTGGGCACCGCACATTGCGTCGTCCCACTTCACAACTGGTGTGGTTTCCTTTTGTAGTGTTTTCACTTATTACTGTGTGTTATGTAGAAATGCTTTACATATTTCTTCTGAGATAAGCCTGACTGCTGGTGCCAAGCTACAAAGGGGGTGAGCAGGGGTTATCTGAGCTAGTATCTCCCTTACCCTGATTAGAGTGAGGGTCCCTACTTGGACACGGTTCAATATTTTTATGCTCCACAATTTTTTACCTCATGTAGTTTGGCTCTGTAATTTCTTGTTGATCTAGGGGCAAGATACACCACTCTCTCCAATATTAAGCTTACTAATTAGCAGGGTAAAATTAATATAGAACTAGTACCACTCAATAACTGAGTTCTAGATCAATAATACATTTAAAAGATTTGCTACAGAATTGTTAATATAATTGATACAGAAAATGCATAGTTTGCCATAAAGTGTCAGGCACAGACCCCAAAATCATATAATGATAGCAAAAATCCTTATCTAAGCAGTTAAATCTCTCCAAATTCTAAGCGTCAAACTCATAAAGAGTACTGACAGCATCTTGAAGGAGAAGGAGATTGTCTTAAAATAATCAGATAGAGTCTCAAGGAAAATGAGAAGTCGCCCCCAAACCTTCAAAACAAGGGATTTTTATACATATTTTATCAATCAATCAATCAGTTATTTGTTAAGCGCGCTACTCACCCGGTAGGGTCTCAAGGCGCTGCGGTGGGGGAGGGAGGTGCTACTGCTCGAAAAGCCAGGTCTTGAGACTCTTCCTGAAGGTCCTTGGTCAGACGTAGGTTGACGGGGAGGGAGTTCCAAGTCTTGGCGGCGAGGTGGGAGAAGGATCTGCCGCCGGCTGTGGTACAGTGGACGCGGGCGACGGTGGCGAGGGCGAGGTTGGCGGAGCAGAGCTGGCATGTCGGGACGTGGAAGTTGAGACGCTCGTTGAGGTAGGCAGGCCTGGCGTTGTGGAGAGCTTCGTGAGCGTGGATCAGGAGTTTGAAGATGATCCTTTTGTTGACAGGGAGCCAGTGGAGGTATCTGAGGTGGGCTGCGATGTGTTCGTGGCGAGGGAGGTTAAGGATGAGTTGTGCTGAGGCATTTTGAATCCGCTGAAGTTTTCTCTGGAGCTTGGCCGTTGTTCCCACGTAGAGTGTATTGTCGTAGTCCAGTCTGCTGCTAACAAGGGCGTGGGCGACCGTTCTTCTGGTTTCAATGGGGACCCATCTGAAGGTCTTGCAAAGCATGCGAAGAGTGTTAAAACATGAGGATGAGATGGCGTGGACTTGCTGGGTCATAGTGAGCGATGAGTCCAGTATGAAGCCGTGGTTGCTTGCGTGGGTGGTGGGAGTTGGCGATGGCGTGGAGTCCGGTGTAGAGGTTGGTCTTAGCGATGGCAGGGTCCTTCGTGAGTGAGAGGATCAGTTGTGTGTCATCCGCTAGAAGACGATGTTAAGGATGTGGGATCGGACGATGTTGGCGAGCGGCGCCATGTAGACATTGGAAAGAGTGGGGCTGAGAGAGAATCCCTAGGGAACTCCTCAGATGGTCTTGGTGGCTTTTGACAGAAATGAAGGGAGGCAGACTCTCTGAGTTCTGCTGGAGAGGAAGGATGTGACCCAGTCCAGTGCCTTGTGGTGGATTCTGGCATCGTGGAGGCGTGTGCAAAGTGTGTGGTGACAGATGGCGTTGAAGGCTGCAGAAAGGTCAAGGAGGATGAGGGCCACGGTTTCACCTTTGTCGAGCCTGCTCCTGATGTCGTCGGTAGCAGCGATGAGAGTGGTCTTGGTGCTGTGGTTCTTGCGGAAGCCGGACTGGGAGATGTTGAATAGGCTGTTGTCCTCAAGGAAGCAAGATAGTTGACTGTTGACTATCTTCTCGATGACCTTCGCTGGGAAGGGGAGTAGGGAGATGGGTCGGTAGTTCTTGAGGTCTTCAGGGTCTGCCTTGGTTTGTTTTTAGCAGGGCGTTGACTTCAGCGTGTTTCCAGCTCTCCAGGAAGGTGGTGGTCTCGAAGGAGCTGTTGATGAGGGTACAGAGCTGGGGAGCGATGATTTGGCTGGCTTTATTGAAGACATGGTGAAGGCAGGGGTCGGCGGGTAAACCAGAGTGGATGGTGCTCATGGTCTTGGTGGTTTCCTCGTCGTTGGTGTGGGTCCAGGCACTCAGGAGGTTGGTGTGGATGGGTGCGTTGGGGTCAGCGTTGGCAGCGGTGGTCGTGGGGGTCGGCGGTGTGAAGCTGCCATGGATGTCCCTGATCTTGCAGTGAAAAAAGGTGGCGTGGGAGTCGTAGAGGTCTTGCGAGCGGTGGGGGTCGGCTGAGCAGGACTTGGGGTTAGTGAGTTACTTGATGATGCTGAAGAGCTCCTTGCTGTTGTTTGCGTTGTTGTCAATTCGTTCTTTGTAGAATTATCTTTTGGTAGTTCGGATGAGCTGGTGATGCTTGTGGATGGCAGTCTTGAGGGTGGCGTGGTTGCCGTCTGTTTGTTCTTGGCACCAGATCTTCTTGGATTTCCGGCATTCCCGCTAGGAGGTCTGAAGGTCGGCGGTTAACCAGGAAGCTTTCTTGCCGGAGCCGGTGTTGGTAGATTTCCTAAATGGAGCAAGGGTGTTGGCGCAGTCATCGAGCCATTGTTTGTGGTTGAGGGCAGGGGTGTTGGGGTCGCTGATGTTGGATGGCGGGCGTGGGCAAGGGTGGAGATCAATTGATCCTTGGAGAGCTTGTGACATCTGCAGTGAGGGGTCCGTTGCTGGTGGTGGTGAGGGGTGGGTTTCTGGAAGGAGAAATGGATACAGTGGTGGTTGGTCCAGTGGAGTTCGGTGGTGTGGGTGAAGGTGACGTGGCTGCTGGTGGAGAAGATGGCATTGAGTGTGTGGCCGGCTGAGTGGGGGGGCGTTGTGACGAGTTGCGGTCGTCGGTGTTTTCCAGGTGTTAATTCAAGTCGCTGAGGAGCAGGTAGTCTGTGGAGGTGAAGACGTGGGTGCTGATTGTGTCCGCGATGGCATCGCAGAATTGTGGGCAAGGGCCTGGGGGTCTGTAGACAAGGGTTCCTCTCAGGGTGGTGTAGGCATTGGCGTAAATCTGGAAGTGTAGGTGTTCTGCAGCATCTAGGGAGTCGTGGGTGTTGGTTGAGATCCTGATGATGCTCCTGTGGACTATGGCGATTCCTCCTCCTGGTTTGTTGGTGCGGTCTCCTCGGGTGATTTTATAGCCCTCAGTGATGGCTATGGCAATGTCGGTTTTCGAGGAGGGGGTCATCCAGGTTTCGGTGAGGAAGGCGATGTCTGGGGAGGTTGATGTGAGCAGGTCCCAGAGTTCGACTGCGTGCCTGTGGACGGAGCGGGTGTTGAGGAGGATGCAGCTGAGGTTGCAGCACATCTCTGATTGGAAGGGAGGGATGAGCAGGAGCAAGATGAGCAGAACATCATAAACTTCATCCATTTTAATAAAATGGAGTCCTGCACGAAAATGTGGCATGACTATATAACATTATAAATCACACTTCTAATCCACCTTATTAAGTTGTTTCAATTGCATCTTAGTTCATCATGACTAAATGCATCATTAAAATGATCATTTCACACAAACAATTTGTCACTCAAGTTTGCACATAAAAACACAGTAACAACTCCATCAATGTCTATCTTTAGTTATACGTATATTGAGTGAATCATATGCACTGTACAATATATGTTGTCAAGCTTGTGGGCATTCCAAAAGCTTGGTGATCGGGTTTCTGGAAGGGCTGGGTGAACAGATAGTAGCTGAGGATGATGCTTTGTGCATTGCAGTCACAAGATGCCAATTTGTCCAATCTAAACAACTTAAACTAAAAATATAGAAGAGTATGTCTCAGCTCTTCAGTTCCTGGCCAGGTCTTGCGAATCTGGACAAGTTCATGACTAATTAATTAATGACCAAATCATGTTGCATACAAAAATCAAAGTATTTAGGAAAAGTTATGGGTTAACAGAGATAGAGATTTAAATGGAATAGTTGCTTTATTACTAAAAGCCGAACTATCTGAAAGATGTGCTAAAGCTGCTCTTCAACACAACTATAAAACTAGCATGGACTTAGTCAACAAAATATCTAATCAGAGAGGGTAGAAGGAGAAAGAAAGATTCAGAAAATGTTTTAAAGATTTTGCAAAACCCAACACTCGGCTAATATTTTGAAATGTCCCTTGAGAAATGTCACATGTTTAGAATGTGGTATACTGGGATCTTTTACAAGAGTCTGCAGAAACAAGAAACATCTGTTCAAGTGTATCAATGAAACTGAAGGTCCCTATTCTTCCAATGATGAAGGAGCCAAAGTCAATTCTGAGAAAAGTATCGTCTTTACCATCGCTAGCAAAAAATCAAATTAGCCTTTTTCTAGGGTGACATTTGGTGGCAGTGTTTTCCAGGTATCTGCTCATCTGCAGCCTCTGATACTATTTTGGCTAAAAGTTTTTGGGACATTAAGTTTACAGGGAAAATCAGAGGGCACTTTAATCCTCCAACGGTTACAGGATTGGCTACAGCATGTTAACCTTTAAATTCCAAGGAAGCAAAGGCTTTGTTCGAGCTGGATGTAGCTAAAGATGGTCCTGCTGTTTTGAAATGGAGTGACCAAGGCTCTTTAAGTATCGTACTACATCCTAACAGCCCAGAACAAGTCTTAGTAGCATGTGAAAGTTACCTTATGAAGAATTACCTAAAGGATTTTAAATGATAAAATGGATACACTTACAGGTTTTACACACAGAATCTTTGCAATGGTCTCTTCATTATTAGGGATGAAGTTATGTTAGGTTATGTTATGTTATGAAGACTTATAGAGTGCATGGCTACCCAAAGGCCTCCTAGTGCTATACACAGACCTTCAAGACACAGACTGAGGAAAGGAATTAAAACAACCAAGTTTTAAGTGAACAACAGAAAGAAAGTTCGTGGCTGGTTTGTTGAAGACCAAGAGGCAGAGAATTCTACAGCGTGGCACCGAGATAAACCATAGAGCTTCCGCCCCATTTAGATTTTTTTTATTATGGGGATTGAGGCTAAGGCGGCCGAGGAGGACCTGAGATGTCTGTAGAGCTTATGGAAAGAGGCAAGGGCCCTTGGAAAAGGGGGGCTTTTGTTATGTATTGCTCTGTGGATACAACACAAGGTTTTAAACTTTATTTGTTGTTCCACTGGGAGCCAGAGAAGAGAGAGACGATTTGGCAGATTCAAGCCTAGGTATGTCAAAGAGGAGGCGGGCAGCGGTGTTCTGTACCACCTATAGCTTTTTTTTCACATATTTCGGAGCACAGAGATACAAGGCATTGCCATAGTCTAAACGGGAAATAATGAGTGCCTGGATGATAAGTCTCTTTGCAGTGAATGGAAGTATTTTAAACACCTTCCTTAGGCGTCTGAATGTACCAAAGCAAGTGGAGGAAATGTTCAGCCATGGATTAAGCCAAACACCAAAGCTCTTGATATGTACCTTGGGAGGGGGTAAATCTCCTAGCGAATGAAACAAAGGGGAATTGAGATCTGGCCGAGAACAATGGCCTAAGATCATTACCTCTGTCTTGTCTCCATTTAGCTTGAGTTTACTTTCAGACATCTATTCCAACAGAGCCCATAGGCAGGGTGAGAGGAATGACTCAAAAGAGCTATGCTTAGTAGAGAATGAGACCACCAGCTGGGTGTTGTCCGCTTATGACACTAGTGAAAGGCCATCTGGCTCCACTATCCTTGCTAGTGGAGACATATAGAAGTTAAATAACATGGGGCTGAGAGAAGAGCCCTATGGCACTCCACAGCTGCTCTTGAAGTAGCTGGAGAAAAATGATCGATCTAGCACCTGAAACGATCTTGCCTTTAAAAAAAGAGGAGAACTAGCTCAGTGCACTGCCTGTAACTCCAATCTCCCTCATTGTTAAAAGTAGGATGTTATGATCAACAATGTCAAATGAGGCACTGAGATCCAGAAGAATAATCGCTGACACAAGTCCCTGATCAAGACGCTTCCTGACCTCTTATGTAACTCCAATCAGATCTGATTCTGTACTGTGTAGAGGTATAAAGCCCATCTGGGAAGAATGAAGAATATTGATGTTTTCAAGAAAATTAGAGAGTTGAACAATAACATGTTTTTCATGTATCTTAGAGAGGGCTGGCAACAAGGAGATGGGCTTTTAGTTATTGAGCACGGACGCATCTAGCTTGGGTTTCTTCAGAAGGGGTTTAACTATAGCTTGTTTCCACTGGTGTGGGGTGGTGCTGCTAGACAGCGACAAGTTCAACATGCAGTAAGAACTGGAACTATGACAGAGGACCCTAGTGCTAAGATTGCGTGGGGAGGGTCAAGTGGGGAGCCAGATTTGGGGGTAGAAAGTGATTTAGAGACCAGTTCCAAAGAGAGAGGCGAGAGTTGTGAGAGCACTGCTGAGCCATTGAAACGTTCCTCTCCAAGAGCTTGGCAGCAAAGGGTGCCCGTCGGGAAGGTAGAGTAAATGCCTGAGATTTTTTGCTGCAAAAATAATGCCAAATTGTTGCTGTGTTTTTGGGAAGCTACCACAAGTTCACTATGAGAGTGAGAATGAGCAATTTCTCTAAGTATATGAAAAATCTCTTTAGGAGAGTTGGAGCTCTGTTCTATTTTGGTAGCATAGTAAACGCTTTGAGCTAATTTAATTTCAGTATTAAACAGTCTAATAGCTTTCCTATAGTCTTCTTTCAGGGAGGTATCATAGGATTTTCTCCATCTTCTTTCCAGGCATTTGAAACCCCTCTTAAGTTGACATAGATGGACGGAAAACCAAGGGGCGCCTTTTTTCATATGACCCCCTGACTTAATTGTATAGGGAAGGAGAGTATCTAGGCTTTTGATGATCCAGTCGTTGAATAACTCTAAGGGACAGGCCTTATTACCCAACAAAGAGTGTTTCAGACTCTCCAAGGTACTAATCCAATCCTTAGCATTAAGCGTATGCCAGCGCCTATAGGGTTGGGTTATAATTTGGGAGGCTCTACCTATGACAGGGGTGGACAGGTTGAGAGAAATTAAGAAGTGATCTGACCAGGCCAAAAACGAGGTCAATGGTGTGGCCTGTGTTATGTGTAAGGCCTCTGACCAATTGTGTTAGGTCCAAGGCGGCCATGTCAGTCAAAAGACTTTTAGCAGCTGCGTTATCTTGTTTTTCGGCATTAATATTCAAGTTATATTGTAACTGAAAAGACTATTAGATGCTAAGATCATTGAACCCATCAAATCCTCTCATCGCATTGGTTATCGCTAAATGAGCCAACGGCAAGATTAATCTGTGATTGGATCTTAGAAGTCTTAATAACAAGATCGCAGTAGATCCATTCCCCTTGCAAAGAATCAATGAAATATTCTTGATGACTAAGAATGTAAAGTGTTTCTCTACTATAGATCTATCCTCCACATTACACCAAATTCCCCTATGTTCAGAAAGTCATTTATTGACTGCTTTCAATACTCCTTTTGAGTGCTATCAATTGAGCTGCATGCCGTTCGGACTAGCCTTGGCTGTCTTTCAAAGACTCATGAGAGAATTATTTGGTGATTTGCCTTGGGTGGTTTGCTTCCAAGATGACATTTTGTTCATCAGCAAGAATAAGATGGAACTCAACGAGATTGTTCACGGTAATTAACATTTTATGACCATTACTGCTAAAATTACAAATGTAGGTTTTCTGCACAACAAGTTTCATACCTTGCTTATGTAACAACTAGAGATGGTATAATCCTCAATACCAAATTGGTTGAAGCAATTAGGAATCTACCTCCACCCCAACTGAAAGACGATTTCAGGTATTTTCTAGGCATTGCGGAATACTATGCAAAATTTAAAAAAAAATCAATTTGAAGCAAGATATTCTAGTTAAGAAATTTACTTAAGAATAAGTCAAAATTTTAACGGTCTGTTGAACATCAAAATCTTTTCAAGCTATCAAAGATGTCAATATTAATGCACCTTATTTACACGGGTATGATGTGACTGCACCTACATTTGTCACCAGAAACACAATGGTAGGGGGCTTGGGGCAATTTCAACTCAGTTGGATGAAAATGGTAAGGAGAGGATTGTAGCATATCCTTCACATTCCCTCTCACCTCCTCTCACCAATAAAGATGGAAACCTTAGCATGTCCACGGGCCATTAATTATTTCTGTAAATATATATAGGGACAGTTAATCACAATTCATAGTAATCACAAACCTCTAAGGAAACCCTTACCATTGATGGATTACTTTCTGCATCACCTAGGATTGCTAGATTATCAATGCATCTCCAGGATTTTATTTGTGGAGCCCAAAATATACCTGGTGCTAAAAACACCACTGCTTATTTCTTAAGCAAAATATCCATGTCATAGTTGAAATTTATGACAATCAGTAGTTTGAATTCAGTGTTACTTGTATTGTCAGTTTACAAGAATGCAAGTGTGCAGTCCCTGAGCAAGAATGGATTTTGCCTTATGACTCCGTATTAAGAAAGGTTAAGGATTGCCCAAGAAATGTATGGAATGCTTCTAAGATCTGATACTCAGGGCATTTAGAGATGGTACATTGTTTTTAACCCCTTGCTGCCAGGGCTTTTCCCCTCCTGTGCTGAGCCTTTTTTTTGGCTATTTGGGGCAGTTCGCGCTTAGGCCCTCATAACATTTTCTCCACATAAGCTACCCATGTCAAATTTGCACCCTTTTTTCCCAACATCCTAGGTATCCTAGAGGTACCCAGACTTTGTGGGTTCCCCTGAAGGAGACCAAGAAATTAGCCATAATACAGTGAAGATTTCTTTTTTTTTTTCAAAAAAATTGTAAAAAAGGGCTGCAGAAGAAGGCTCGTGGTTTTCTCCTGAAAATGGCATCAACAAAGGGTTTGCAGTGATAAATTCACCATCTTCCCAGCTTTCAGGAACAGGCAGGCTTGAATTAGAAAACCCCATTTTTCAACACAATTGTGACATTTTACTGGGACATACCCCATTTTTACTATTTTTTGTGCTTTCAGCCTCCTTCCAGTTAGTGACAGAAATGGGTGAGTAACCAATGCTGGATCCCAGAAAGCTAGATAACATTCCACATTCAGCAAGGGGTCATTTGTGTAGATCCTACAAGTGTTTCCTACAGAAAATAACAGCTGAAATAAAAGAATATTGAAATTGAGGTAAATAAAACAGCCATTTTTCTCCATATTTTACTTTGTAACTTTGTCCTGCGATGTCAGATTTTTGAAAGCAATATACTGTTACGTCAGTTGGACTCTTCTGCCTGCGGGGAAATATAGGGCTTGTAGGTACCCAGAGACAATAAATGAGCTGCACCTTGCAATGGGTTTTCATTCTATACGGGGTACACAGCAATTCATTTGCTGAAATATAAAATGTGAAAAATAGGTATCAAGAAAACCTTTGTATTTCCAAAATGGCCACAAGATAAGATGTTGACAAGTAGTGGTTATTTGCACATCTCTGAATTTCGGGGTGTCCATACTAGCATGTGAATTACAGGGCATTTCTCAAATAGATATCTTTTTTACACACTGTCTTACATTTGGAAGGAAAATTTTTAGAGAAAGACAGGGCCAATAACACTTGTTTTGCTATTTTGTGTTTCCCCAAGTCTCCCGATAAAAATGGTACCTCACTTGTGGGGTAGGCCTAGCGCCCGCAACTGAAAATGCCCCAAAACACAATGTAGACACATCACATTTTCACAAAGAAAACAGAGCTGTTTTTTGCAAAGTGCTTAGCTGTGGATTTTGGCCTCTAGCTCAGCCAGCACCTAGGGAAACCTAGCAAACCTGCACAGCTTTGAAAACTGGACACTTAGGGGAATCCAAGATGGGGTGACTTGTGGGGCTCTGAACAGGTTGTGTTACCCAGAATCCTTTGCAAACCTCAAACTTTGGCCAAAAAAACACTTTTTCCTCTCATTTCGGTGACATAAAGTTCTGGAATCAGAGAGGAGCCACACATTTCCTTCCACGCAGCGTTCCCCCAAGTCTCCCGATAACAAATGGTACCTCACTTGTGGGGGTAGGCATAGCGCCCGCGACAGGAACTGCCCCAAAACACAACGTGGACACAGCACATTTTCACAAAGAAAACAGAGGTTCTTTTTGCAAAGTGCCTAGCTGTGGATTTTGGCCATTAGCTCAGCCGGCATCTAGGGAATCCTAGAAAACCTGTGCATTTTTAAAAACTAGACATCTAGAGTAATACAAGATGGGGTGACTTGTGGGGCTCTGACCAGGTTCTGTTACCCAGAATCCTTTGCAAACCTCACAATTTGGCCAAAAAAACACTTTTTCCTCTCACTTTGGTGACAGAAAGTTCTGGAATCAGAGAGGAGCCACAAATTTCCTTCCACCCAGCGTTCTCCAAAATTTCCCCATAAAAATGGTACCTCACTTGTGGGGTAGGCCTAGCGCCCGCAACAGGAAAGGCCCCAAAACACAACGTAGACACATCACATTTTCACAAAGAAAACAGAGCTGTTATTTACAAAATGCCTAGCTGTGGATTTTGGCCTCTAGCTCAGCCGGCACCTAGCGAAACCTAGCAAGCCTGTGCATTTTGTAAAATTAGACACCTAGGGGAATCCCAGATGGGGTGCCTTGTGGGGCTCTGAGCAGGTTCTGTTACCCGGAATCCTTTGCACACCTCACAATTTAGCCAAAAAAACACTTTTTCCTCTCATTTCGGTGACATAAAGTTCTGGAATCAGAGAGGAGCCACAAATTTCCTTCCACGCAGCATTCCCCCAAGTCTCCCGATACAAATGGTACCTCACTTGTGGGGGTAGGCCTAGCGCCCGTGACAGGAAATGCCCCAAAACACAACGTGGACACAGCACTTTTTCACAAAGAAAACAGAGTTTTTTTTTGCAATGTGCCTAGCTGTGGATTTTTGCCTCTAGCTCAGCCGGCACCTAGGGAAACCTAGAAAACCTGTGCATTTTTTTAAATTAGACACCTAGGGGAATCCAAGATGGGGTGATTTGTTGGGCTCTGGCCAGGTTCTGTTACGCAGAATCCTTTGCAAACCTAAAAATTTGACCAAAAAACACTTTTTCCTCTCATTTCGGTGACATAAAGTTCTGGAATCAGAGAGGAGCCACAAATTTCCTTCCACGCAACACTCCCTAAGTCTCCCGATAAAAATGGTACCTCACTTTTGCGGGTAGGCCTAGCGCCTGTGACAGGAAATGCCCCAAAACACAATGTGGACACAGCACATTTTCACAAAGAAAACAGAGGGTTTTTTTGCAACGTGCTTAGCTGTGCATTTTGGCCTCTAGCTCAGCCGGCACCTAGGGAAACCTACAAAACCTGTGCATTTTCGAAAACTAGAAACCTAGGGGAATCCAAGATAAGGTGACTTGTGGGGCTCTGACCAGGTTCTGTTACCCAGAATCCTTTGCAAACCTCAATATTTGGCCCAAAAAACAATTGTTCCTCTCATTTCGGTGATAGAAAGTTCTGGAATCAGAGAGGAGCCACACATTTCCTTCCACCCAGTGTTCCCCCAAGTCTCCCGATAAAAATGGTACCTCACTTGCGTGGGTAGGCCTACCACCCGTGACAGGAAATGCCCCAAAACACAATTAGTACACATCACATTTTGACAAAGAAAACAGAGCTGTTTTTTGCAAAGTGCTTAGCTGTGGATTTTTTCCTCTAGCTCAGCCGGCACCTAGGGAAACCCAGCAAACCTGCATAGCTTCGAAAACTAGACACTTAGGGGAATCCAACATGGGGTGACTTGTGGGGCTCTGACCAAGTTCTGTTACCCAGAATCCTTTGCAAACCTCAAAATTTAGCGAAAAAAACACTTTTTTCTGTAATTTCGGTGACATAAAGTTCTGGAATCAGAGAGGAGCCAAAAAATTTCCTTTCACGCAGCGTTCCCCCAAGTCTCCCGATAAAAATGGTACCTCACTTGTGTGGGTAGGTCTAGCGCCCGGGACAGGAACTGCCCCAAAACACAACGTGGGCACAGCACATTTTCACAAAGAAAACAGAGGTATTTTTTGCAAAGTGCCTAGCTGTGGATTTTGTCCATTAGCTCAGCCGGCATCTAGGGAATCCTAGAAAACCTGTGCATTTTTGAAAACTAGACATCTAGGGGAATACAAGATGGGGTGACTTGTGGGGCTCTGACCAGGTTCTGTTACCCAGAATCCTTTGCAAACCTCAAAATTTGGCCAAAAAACACTTTTTTCTCTCACTTCGGTGACAGAAAGTTCTGGAATCAGAGAGGAACCACAAATTTCCTTCCACCCAGCGTTTCCCCAAGTCTCCCGATAAAAATGGTACCTCACTTGTGGGGGTAGGCCTAGCGCCCGCAACAGGAAATGCCCTAAAACACAACGTGGACACACCACATTTTCTCAAAGAAAACAGAGCTGTTTTTTGCAAAGTGCTTAGCAGTGGATTTTGGCCTCTAGCTCAGCCGGCACCTAGGGAAACCTAGCAAATCTGCACAGCTTTGAATACTAGACACTTAGGGGAATCTAGGAAGGAGTGACTTGTTGGGCTCTGACCAGGTTCTGTTACCCAAAATCCTTTGCAAACCTCAAAATGTGGCCATAAAAAACACTTTTTCCTCTCATTATGGTGACAGAAAGTTCTAGAATCAGAGTGGAGCCACAAATTTTCTTCCACCCAGCGTTCCCACAAGTCTCCCGATAAAAATGGTACCTCACTTGTGGGGTAGGCCTAGCGCCCGCAACAGGAAATGCCCCAAAACACAACGTGGACACAGCACATTTTCACAAAGAAAACAGAGGGTTTTTTTTGCAATGTGCCTAGCTGTGGATTTTTGCCTCTAGCTCAGCCGGCACCTAGGGAAACCTAGAAAACCTGTGCACTTTTTTAAATTAGACACCTAGGGGAATCAAAGATGGGGTGACTTGTGGGGCTCTGGCCAGGTTCTGTTACGCAGAATCCTTTGCAAACCTAAAGATTTGACCCAAAAACACTTTTTCCTCTCATTTCGGTGACAAAGTTCTGGAATCAGAGAGGAGCCACAAATTTCCTTCCACGCAGCACTCCCCCAAGTCTCCCGATAAAAATGGTACCTCACTTTTGCGGGTAGGCCTAGCGCCCGTGACAGGAAATGCCCCAAAACACAATGTGGACACATCACATTTTCACAAAGAAAACAGAGCTGTTTTTTACAAAATGCCTAGCTGTGGATTTTGGCCTCTAGCTCAGCCGGCACCTAGCGAAACCTAGCAAGCCTGTGCATTTTGTAAAATTAGACACCTAGGGGAATCCCAGATGGGGTGACTTGTGGGGCTCTGAGCAGGTTCTGTTACCCGGAATCCTTTGCACACCTCACAATTGAGCCAAAAAAACACTTTTTCCTCTCATTTCGGTGACATAAAGTTCTGGAATCAGAGGGGAGCCACAAATTTCCTTCCACGCA
The DNA here is from genome assembly GCF_031143425.1 of Pleurodeles waltl. Classification (NCBI taxonomy): domain Eukaryota; kingdom Metazoa; phylum Chordata; class Amphibia; order Caudata; family Salamandridae; genus Pleurodeles; species Pleurodeles waltl. Next base: position 745,149,367 of record NC_090440.1, on the reverse strand, counting down.
GCATTCCCCCAAGTCTCCTGATAAAAATGGTACCTCACTTGTGGGGGTAGGCCTAGCGCCCGTGACAGGAAGTGCCCCAAAACACAACGTGGACACAGCACATTTTCACAAAGAAAACAGAGGTTTTTTTTTGCAATGTGCCTAACTGTGGATTTTTGCCTCTAGCTCAGCCGGCACATAGGGAAACCTAGAAAACCTGTGCACTTTTTTAAATTAGACACCTAGGGGAATCCAAGATGGGGTGACTTGTGGGTCTCTGGCCAGGTTCTGTTACGCAGAATCCTTTGCAAACCTAAAAATTTGACCCAAAAACACTTTTTCCTCTCATTTCGGTGACATAAAGTTCTGGAATCAGAGAGGAGCCACAAATTTCCTTCCACGCAGCACTCCCCCAAGTCTCCCGATAAAAATGGTACCTCACTTTTGCGGATAGGCCTAGCGCCCGTGACAAGAAATGCCCCAAAACACAATGTGGACACAGCACATTTTCACATAGAAAACAGAGGGTTTTTTTGCAACGTGCTTAGCTGTGCATTTTGGCCTCTAGCTGAGCCGACACCTAGGGAAACCTACAAAACCTGTGCATTTTCGAAAACTAGACACCTAGGGGAATCCAAGATGGGGTGACTTGTGGGGCTCTGACCAGGATCTGTTACCCAGAATCCTTTGCAAACCTCAACATTTGGCCCAAAAAACAATTTTTCCTCTCATTTCGGTGATAGAAAGTTCTGGAATCAGGGAGGAGCCACAAATTTCCTTCCACCCAGCATTCTCCCAAGTCTCCCAATAAAAGCGGTACCTCACTTGTGAGGGTAGACCTAGCGCCCGCAACAGGTGCCCCAAAACACAACGTGGACACATCACATTTTCATTAAAAAAACAGAGCTGTTTTTTGCAAAGTGCTTAGCTGTGGATTTTGGCCTCTAGCTCAGCCGGCACCTAGGGAAACCTAGCAAACCTGCACAGCTTCGAAAACTAGACACTTAGGGGAATCAAACATGGGGTGACTTGTGGGGCTCTGACCAGGTTCTGTTACCCAGAATCCTTTGCAAACCTCAAAATGTAGCGAAAAAAACACTTTTTTCTCTAATTTCTTTGACATAAAGTTCTGGAATCAGAGAGGAGCCACAAATTTCCTTCCACGCAGCGTTCCCCCAAGTCTCACGATAAAAATGGTACCTCACTTGTGGGGGTAGGCCTAGCGCCCTCGACAGGTGCCCCAAAACACAACGTGGACACATCACATTTTCACAAAAAAAACTGATTTTTTTTTTTTGCAAAGTGCCTAGCTGTGGATTTTGGCCATTAGCTCAGCCGGCATCTAGGGAATCCTAGAAAATCTGTGCATTTTTGAAAACTAGACATCTAGGGGAAGACAAGATGGGGTGACTTGTGGGGCTCTGACCAGGTTCTGTTACTCAGAATTCTTTGCAAACCTCAAAATGTGGCCCAAAAAACACCTTTTCCTCTCATTTCGGTGACAGAAAGTTCTGGAATCAGGGAGGAGCCACAAATTTCCTTCCACCCAGCGTTCTCCCATGTCTCCCGATAAAAATGGTACCTCACTTGTGGGGGTAGGCCTAGCGCCCTCGATAGGTGCCCCAAAACACAACGTGGACACATCACATTTTCACAAAAAAAAACAGAGCTGTTTTTTACAAAATGCCTAGCTGTGGATTTTGGCCTCTAGCTCAGCCGGCACCTAGGGAAACCTAGCAAACCTGAGTATTTTTAAAATTAGACACCTATGGGAATCCAAGATGGGGTGACTTGTGGGGCTCTGAGCAGGTTTTGTTACCCAGAATCCTTTGCACACCTCACAATTTGGCCAAAAAAACACTTTTTCCTCTCATTTTGGTGACATAAATTTCTGGAATCAGAGAGGAGCCACAAATTTCCTTCCACGCAGCACTCCCCCAAGTCTCCCGATAAAAATGGTACCTCACTTGTGGGGATAGGCCTAGCGCCTGGGACAGGATATGCCCCAAAACACAAAGTGGACATTTCACATTTTCACAAAGAAAACAGAGCTGTTTTTTGCAAAGTGCCTAGCTGTAGATTTTGGCCTCTAGCTCAGCCAGCACCTAGTGAAAGCTAGCAAACCTGCACAGTTTTGAAAACTAGACACCAAGGGGAATTCAAGATTGGGTGACGTGTGGGGCTCTGACCAGGTTCTATTACCCAGAATCCTTTGCAAACCTCACAATTTGGCCAAAAAATACTTTTTCCTCCCATTTCGGTAACAGAAAGTCCTGGAATCAGAGAGGAGCCACAAATTTCCTTCCACCCAGCGTTCCCCCAAGTGTCCCGATAAAAATGGCACCTCACTTGCGTGGGTAGGCCTACCGCCCGCAACATGAAATGCCCCAAAACACAACGTGGACATATCACATTTTCACAAAGAAAACAGAGCTGTTTTTTGCAAAGTGCTTAGCTGTGGATTTTGGCCTCTAGCTCAGTGGGCTCCTAGGGAAACCTAGCAAACCTGCACAGCTTCGAAAACTAGACACTTAGGGGAATCCAACATGGGGTGACTTGTGGGGCTCTGATCTCTGATCAGGTTCTGTCACCCAGAATCCTTTGCAAACCTCAAAATTTAGCGAAAAAAACACTTTTTTCTCTAATTTCGGTGACATAAAGTTCTGGAATCAGAGAGGAGCCACAAATTTCCTTCCACGCAGCGTTCCTCTAAGTCTCCCGATAAAAATGGTACCTCACTTGTTGGGGTAGGCCTAGCGCCCGCGACAGGAAATACCTCAAAACACAACGTGGACACAGCACATTTTCACAAAGAAAACTGAGTTTTTTTTTTGCAAAGTGCCTAGCTGTGGATTTTGGCCATTAGCTCAGCCGCCATCTAGGGAATCCTAGAAAACGTGTGCATTTTTGAAAATTAGACATCTAGGGGAATACAAGATGGGGTGACTTGTTGGGCTCTGACCAGGTTCTGTTACTCAGAATTCTTTGCAAACCTCAAAATGTGGCCCAAAAAACACCTTTTCCTCTCATTTTGGTGACAGAAAGTTCTGGAATCAGGGAGGAGCCACAAATTTCCTTCCACCCAGCGTTCTCCCAAGTCTCCCGATAAAAGTGGTACCTCACTTGTGGGGGTAGGCCTAGCGCCCGCGACAGGTGCCCCAAAACACAACGTGGACACATCACACTTTCACAAAAAAAACAGAGCTGTTTTTTACAAAATGCCTAGCTGTGGATTTTGGCCTCTAGCTTAGCCGGCACCTAGGGAAACCTAGCAAACCTGTGCATTTTTAAAATTAGACACCTATGGGAATCCAAGATGTGGTGACTTGTGGGGCTCTGAGCAGGTTCTGTTTCCCAGAATCCTTTGCACACCTCACAATTTGGCCAGAAAAACACTTTTTCCTCCCATTTCGGTGACATAAAGTTCTGGAATCAGAGAGGAGCCACAAATTTCCTTCCACGCAGCACTCCCCCAAGTCTCCCGATAAAAATGGTACCTCACTTGTGGGGATAGGCCTAGCGCCTGCGACAGGATATGCCCCAAAACACAAAGTGGACATTTCGCATTTTCACAAAGAAAACAGAGCTGTTTTTTGCAAAGTGCCTAGCTGTGGATTTTGGCTTCTAGCTCAGCCAGCACCAAGTGAAACCTAGCAAACCTGCACAGTTTTGAAAACTAGACACCAAGGGGAATCCAAGATTGGGTCATGTGTGGGGCTCTGACCAGGTTCTATTACCCAGAATCCTTTGCAAACCTCACAATTTGGCCAAAAAATACTTTTCCCTCCCATTTCGGTAACAGAAAGTCCTGGAATCAGAGAGGAGCCACAAATTTCCTTCCACCCAGCGTTCCCCCAAGAGTCCCGATAAAAATGGAACCTCACTTGCGTGGGTAGGCCTACCGCCGTGACAGGAAATGCCCCAAAACACAACGTGGACACATCACATTTTCACCAAGAAAACAGAGCTATTTTTTGCAAAGTGCTTAGCTGTGGATTTTGGCCTCTAGCTCAGCCGGCAGCTAGGGAAACCTAGCAAACCTGCACAGCTCCGAAAACTAGACAGTTAGGGGAATCCAACATGGGGTGACTTGTGGGGCTCTGACCAGGTTCTGTTACCCAGAATCCTTTGCAAACCTCAACATTTAGCGAAACAAAACCCACTTTTTTCTCTAATTTCGGTGACATAAAGTTCTGGAATCAGAGAGGAGCCACAAATGTCCTTCCACGCAGCGTTCCCCCAAGTCTCCCGATAAAAATGGTACCTCACCTGTGGGGGTAGGCCTAGCGCCCACGACAGGAAATGCCCCAAAACACAACGTGGACACAGCACATTTTCACAAAGAAAACTGAGTTTTTTGTTTGCAAAGTGCCTAGCTGTGGATTTTGGCCATTAGCTCAGCTGGCATCTAGGGAATCCTAGAAAACCTGTGCATTTTTTAAAACTAGACATCTAGGGGAATTCAAGATAGGGTGACTTGTGGGGCTCTGACCAGGTTCTGTTACTCAGAATTCTTTGCAAACCTCAAAATGTGGCCCAAAAAACACCTTTTCCTCTCATTTCGGTGACAGAAAGTTCTGGAATCAGGGAGGAGCCACAAATTTCCTTCCACCCAGCGTTCTCCCAAGTCTCCCGATAAAAATGGTACCTCGCTTGTGGGGGTAGTCCTAGCGCCCGCGACAGGTGCCCCAAAACACAACGTGGACACATCACATTTTCACAAAAAAAACAGAGCTGTTTTTTACAAAATGCCTAGCTGTGGATTTTGGCCTCTAGCTTATCCGGCACCTAAAGAAACCTAGCAAACCTGTGCATTTTTAAAATTAGACACGTATGGGAATCCAAGATGGGGTGACTTGTGGGGCTCTGAGCAGGTTCTGTTACCCAGAATCCTTTGCAAACCTCCAAATTTAGCAAAAAAAACACTTTTTTCTCTAATTTCGGTGACATAAAGTTCTGGAATCAGAGAGGAGCCACAAATTTCCTTCCACACAGCGTTCCCCCAAGTCTCCCGATAAAAATGGTACCTCACTTGTGGGGGTAGGCCTAGCGCCCGCGACAGGAAATACCCCAAAACACAACGTGGACACAGCACATTTTCACAAAGAAAACTGAGGTTTTTTTTTGCAAAGTGCCTAGCTGTGGATTTTGGCCATTAGCTCAGCCGGCATCTAGGGAATCCTAGAAAACCTGTGCATTTTTGAAAACTAGACATCTAGGGGAATACAAGATGGGGTGACTTGTGGGGCTCTGACCAGGTTCTGTTACTCAGAATTCTTTGCAAACCTCAAAATGTGGCCCAAAAAACACCTTTTCCTCTCATTTCGGTGACAGAAAGTTCTGGAATCAGGGAGGAGCCACAAATTTCCTTCCACCCAGCGTTCTCCCAAGTCTCCCGATAAAAGTGGTACCTCACTTGTGGGGGTAGGCCTAGCGCCCGCGACAGGTGCCCCAAAACACAACGTGGACACAACACATTTTCACACAAAAAACAGAGCTGTTTTTTCAAAATGCCTAGCTGTGGATTTTGGCCTCTAGCTTAGCCGGCACCTAGGGAAACCTAGCAAACCTGTGCATTTTTAAAATTAGACACCTATGGGAATCCAAGATGGGGTGACTTGTGGGGCTCTGAGCAGGTTCTGTTACCCACAATCCTTTGCACACCTCACAATTTGGCCCAAAAATACTTTTTCCTCCCATTTCGGTAACAGAAAGTCCTGGAATCAGAGAGGAGCCACAAATTTCCTTCCACCCAGCGTTCCCCCAAGTGTCCCGATAAAAATTATACCTCACTTGCGTGGGTAGGCCTACCGCCCGTGACAGGAAATGCCCCAAAACACAACCTGGACACATAACATTTTCATAAAGAAAACAGAGCTGTTTTTTGCAAAGTGCTTAGCTGTGGATTTTGGCCTCTAGCTCAGCCGGCAGCTAGGGAAACCTAGCACACCTGCACAGCTTCGAAAACTAGACAGTTAGGGGAATCCAACATGGGGTGACTTGTGGGGCTCTGACCAGGTTCTGTTACCCAGAATCCTTTGCAAACCTCAAAATTTAGCGGAAAAAAAAACACTTTTTTCTCTAATTTCGGTGACATAAAGTTCTGGAATCAGAGAGGAGCCACAAATGTCCTTCCACGCAGTGTTCCCCCAACTCTCCCGATAAAAATGGTACTTCACCTGTGGGGGTAGGCCTAGCGCCCGCGACAGGAAATACCCCAAAACACAACGTGGACACAGCACATTTTCACAAAGAAAACTGAGGTGTTTTTTTGCAAAGTGCCTAGCTGTGGATTTTGGCCATTAGCTCAGCCGGCATCTAGGGAATCCTAGAAAACCTGTGCATTTTTGAAAACTAGACATCTAGCGGAATACAAGATGGGGTGACTTGTGGGGCTCTGACCAGGTTCTGTTACTCAGAATTCTTTGCAAACCTCAAAATGTGGCCCAAAAAACACCTTTTCCTCTCATTTCGGTGACAGAAAGTTCTGGAATCAGGGAGGAGCCACAAATTTCCTTCCACCCAGGGTTCTCCCAAGTCTCCCGATAAAAATGGTACCTCACTTGTGGGGGTAGGCCTAGCGCCCGCGACAGGTGCCCCAAAACACAACGTGGACACATAACATTTTCACAAAAAAACCAGAGCTGTTATTTACAAAATGCCTAGCTGTGGATTTTGGCCTCTAGCTCAGCCGGCACGTAGGGAAACCTAGCAAACCTGTGCATTTTTAAAATTAGACACCTATGGGAATCCAAGATGGGGTGACTTGTGGGGCTCAGAGCAGGTTCTGTTACCCAGAATCCTTTGCACACCTCACAATTTGGCCAAAAAACACCTTTTCCTCTCATTTCGGTGACAGAAAGTTCTGGAATCAGGGAGGAGCCACAAATTTCCTTCCACCCAGCGTTCTCCCAAGTCTACCGATAAAAATGGTACCTCACTTGTGGGGGTAGGCCTAGCGCCCGCGACAGGTGCCCCAAAACACAACGTGGACACATCACATTTTCACAAAAAAACCAGAGCTGTTTTTTACAAAATGCCTAGCTGTGGATTTTGGCCTCTAGCTCAGCCGGCACCTAGGGAAACCTAGCAAACCTGTGCATTTTTAACATTAGACACCTATGGGAATCCAACATGGGGTGACTTGTGGGGCTCTGACCAGGTTCTGTTACCCAGAATCCTTTGCAAACCTCAAAATTTAGCGAAAAAAACAACACTTTTTTCTCTAATTTCGGTGACATAAAGTTCTGGAATCAGAGAGGAGCCACAAATGTCCTTCCACGCAGCGTTCCCCCAAGTCTCCCGATAAAAATGGTACCTCACCTGTGGGGGTAGGCCTAGCGCCCACGACAGGAAATGCCCCAAAACACAACGTGGACACAACACATTTTCACAAAGAAAACTGAGTTTTTTGTTTGCAAAGTGCCTAGCTGTGGATTTTGGCCATTAGCTCAGCCGGCATCTAGGGAATCCTAGAAAACCTGTGCATTTTTGAAAACTAGACATCTAGGGGAATTCAAGAAGGGGTGACTTGTGGGGCTCTGACCAGGTTCTGTTACTCAGAATTCTTTGCAAACCTCAAAATGTGGCCCAAAAAACACCTTTTCCTCTCATTTCGGTGACAGAAGGTTCTGGAATCAGGGAGGAGCCACAAATTTCCTTCCACACAGCGTTCTCCCAAGTCTCCCGATAAAAATGGTACCTCACTTGTGGGGGTAGGCCTAGCGCCCGCGACAGGTGCCCCAAAACACAACGTGGACACATCACATTTTCACAAAAAAAACAGAGCTGTTTTTTACAAAATGCCTAGCTGTGGATTTTGGCCTCTAGCTTATCCGGCACCTAAAGAAACCTAGCAAACCTGTGCATTTTTAAAATTAGATACCTATGGGAATCCAAGATGGGGTGACTTGTGGGGCTCTGAGCAGGTTCTGTTACCCAGAATCCTTTGCAAACCTCCAAATTTAGCGAACAAAACACTTTTTTCTCTAATTTCGGTGACATAAAGTTCTGGAATCAGAGAGGAGCCACAAATTTCCTTCCACGCAGCGTTCCCCCAAGTCTCCCGATAAAAATGGTACCTCACTTGTGGGGGTAGGCCTAGCGCCCGCGACAGGAAATACCCCAAAACACAACGTGGACACAGCACATTTTCACAAAGAAAACTGAGTTTTTTTTTTGCGAAGTGCCTAGCTGTGGATTTTGGCCATTAGCTCAGCCGGCATCTAGGGAATCCTAGAAAACCTGTGCATTTTTGAAAACTAGACATCTAGGGGAATACAAGATGGGGTGACATGTGGGGCTCTGACCAGGTTCTGTTACTCAGAATTCTTTGCAAACCTCAAAATGTGGCCCAAAAAACACCTTTTCCTCTCATTTCGGTGACAGAAAGTTCTGGAATCAGGGAGGAGCCACAAATTTCCTTCCACTTGTGGGGGTAGGCCTAGCGCCCGCGAAAGTTGCCCCAAAACACAACGTGGACACAACACATTTTCACACAAAAAACAGAGTTGTTTTTTCAAAATGCCTAGCTCTGGATTTTGGCCTCTAGCTTAGCCGGCACCTAGGGAAACCTAGCAAACCTGTGCATTTTTAAAATTAGACACCTATGGGAATCCAAGATGGGGTGACTTGTGGGGCTCTGAGCAGGTTCTGTTACCCAGAATCCTTTGCACACCTCACAATTTGGCCAGAAAAACACTTTTTCCTCCCATTTCGGTGACATAAAGTTCTGGAATCAGAGAGGAGCCACAAATTTCCTTCCACGCAGCAGTCCCCCAAGTCTCCCGATAAAAATGGTACCTCACTTTTGGGGATAGGCCTAGCGCCTGCGACAGGATATGCCCAAAACACAAAGTGGACATTTCACATTTTCACAAAGAAAACAGAGCTGTTTTTTGCAAAGTGCCTAGCTGTGGATTCTGGCCTCTAGCTCAGCCAGCACCAAGTGAAACCTAGCAAACCTGCACAGTTTTGAAAACTAGACACCAAGGGGAATCCAAGATTGGGTGATGTGTGGGCTCTGACCAGGTTCTATTACCCAGAATCCTTTGCAAACCTCACAATTTGGCCCAAAAATACTTTTTCCTCCCATTTCGGTAACAGAAAGTCCTGGAATCAGAGAGGAGCCACAAATTTCCTTCCACCCAGCGTTCCCCCAAGTGTCCCGATAAAAATGATACCTCACTTGCGTGGGTAGGCCTACCGCCCGTGACAGGAAATGCCCCAAAACACAACGTGGACACATCACATTTTCATAAAGAAAACAGAGCTGTTTTTTGCAAAGTGCTTAGCTGTGGATTTTGGCCTCTAGCTCAGCCGGCAGCTAGGGAAACCTAGCACACCTGCACAGCTTCGAAAACTAGACAGTTAGGGGAATCCAACATGGGGTGACTTGTGGGGCTCTGACCAGGTTCTGTTACCCAGAATCCTTTGCAAACCTCAAAATTTAGAGAAAAAAAAACACTTTTTTTCTCTAATTTCGGTGACATAAAGTTCTGGAATCAGAGAGGAGCCACAAATGTCCTTCCACGCAGTGTTCCCCCAAGTCTCCCGATAAAAATGGTACCTCACCTGTGGGGGTAGGCCTAGCGCCCGCGACAGGAAATACCCGAAAACACAACGTGGACACAGCACATTTTCACAAAGAAAACTGAGGTTTTTTTTTGCAAAGTGCCTAGCTGTGGATTTTGGCCATTAGCTCATCCGGCATCTAGGGAATCCTAGAAAACCTGTGCATTTTTAAAATTAGACACCTATGGGAATCCAAGATGGGGTGACTTGTGGGGCTCAGAGCAGGTTCTGTTACCCAGAATCCTTTGCACACCTCACAATTTGGCCAAAAAACACTTTTTCCTCTCATTTCGGTGACATTAAGTTCTGGAATCAGAGAGGAGTCACAAATTTCCTTCCACGCAGCATTCCCCCAAGTCTCCCGATAAAAATGGTACCTCACTTGTGGGGATAGGCCTAGCGCCTGCGACAGGATATGCCCCAAAACACAAAGTGGACATTTCACATTTTCACAAAGAAAACAGAGCTGTTTTTTGCAAAGTGCCTAGCTGTGGATTTTGGCCTCTAGCTCAGCCAGCACCTAGTGAAACCTAGCAAAGCTGCACAGTTTTGAAAACTAGACACCAAGGGGAATCCAAGATTGGGTGACGTGTGGGGCTCTGACCAGGTTCTATTACCCAGAATCCTTTGCAAACCTCACAATTTGGCCCAAAAATACTTTTTCCTCCCATTTCGGTAACAGAAAGTCCTGGAATCAGAGAGGAGCCACTAATTTCCTCCCACCCAGTGTTCCCCCAAGTGTCCCGATAAAAATTGTACCTCACTTTTGTGGGTAGGCCTACTGCCCGTGAAAGAAAATGCCCCAAAACACTATCTGGACACATCAAAATGATCAAATACAAAACTACCTGTTTTTGCGGGGGGCACCTGTGTTTTTGGTCCTGGGCCCAGCAGCCATCTAGGGAAACCTACCAAACCCAGACATTTCTGAAAACTAGACACCCGAGGGAGTTCAGGGAGGTGTGATTTGCATGGATCCACTAATGGTTTCTTACCCAGAATCCTCAGCAAACCTCAAATTTAGCTAACAAATCAAATTTTTCTCATATTTCTGTGTGGGATGACCGCACCGGGACAAATTTCATACCACCCAACGTTCCCCTCAGTTTCCTGGTAAAAAATTATACCTCATTTGTGTAGGTGGGCCAAGTGCTTGTGACAGGGAAGAGCCAAAAACATGTTGAAATTGAGGGGGAACCAAAGCGGTTCCAAAAGGGCAGTTTGAAAATAAAAAATTTTAGGCTGACAAGTGCAGCAGAATTTTTATTGGCATAGATGAGACAATGCTGGGTGGTAGGAATTTTATGGATTCCTGCAGATTCCCGAAGGTTCCATCACAAAAACGTGGGAAAAATGTGTGATTTCCAGCAAAATTGGAGGTTTGCAGGGCATTGTGGGTAAGAAAATGGTGCAGGGTGCATGTGAAACACACCACCCTGGAATTATCCAGATGTTTAGTTTTCATATGTGTATAGGTCTTGTGGATTTTTCTACATGGCAGCGTCCCAAAGTCCATAAAGTGCAGCCCACACCATTCCAAGTGGAACGATTTTGAGAGTTAGCCAAGCTCTCATGGCTCAAATGTAAAACCAAAACCCAAAATAATCAAATGTCTTCTTGCTTGCTGTGGGATAAAATGTTTTAGAGTGCAGGGGAGAGCTGAAAGACTGTTATCCACTTCATTTGGGGTGGGGGCATAACCAGGCCCATACTGGTTGGTAGCCAAAACCCCACTATTTTGTTTTTTTTAAATTCCCTGGCATCTAGTAAACTTTCTGCCCCCCGGTGTGTGGATCAGGGGTAATTTCCCCCGTCTGCCCACTGATAGGCAGAACAACTTTGGCCCCATTTACTTGGGGTTGGGGTATGGCCATACCTCCACCCTCTTATTTTGGAAAAAAAACTTCCCTGGTCTCTAGTGGGCTTTCTGCCTCCCCTTATGGGCAGATGGGCCTTCCAAAAATAGGCCAATCTGCCCCCAAAGGGGGCAGATATGGCCAACAGTAATGTGCCCCCATGGGAAGTGACCCTTACCCAAGGGGCTTCCCTCCTAAGGAAAACACACGCATACACACACTAATCCCTGGTACCTAAGTGGTTTCTGCCCCCCTGGAGCAGATCGGCCTAGTAGAAATACACCGATCTGCCCCCAAGGGGAGCAGAAATGGCCAAAAATAAATTTGCCTCCCCAGGGGAGCGACCCTTGCCTAAGGGGTCGCTCCACACCTCTAAAAAACAAAACCCCCCACAAAAAAAAGATCCCTGGCGCCTAGAGGTTTCTGCCCCCCCGGGGCAGATCGGCCTAATAACAATAGGCCGATCTGGGCAGAAATGGCTTACAATCAATACCCCCCCCGGGGAGCGACCCTTGCCTAATGGGTCGCTCCCCTTGCGTTAAGTTGGCACAAAAAAAATATCCCCGGTGCCTAGTGGTTTCTGCCCCCCTTGGGGGGAGATTGGCCTAACAAAAATCGGCCGATCTGCCCCCGTCTGTCTAAATACAATTTGCCCCCCAGGGGAGCGACTCTTGCCTAAGGGGTCGCTCCCCACCTCTAAAAAAACAAAAGAAAACCCCCAAAAAATTATCCCTGGCACCTAGAGGTTTCTGTCCCCCCTGGGGGCAGATTGGCCTAATAACAATAGGCCGATCTGCCCCCAAGGGGGCACAACTGGCCTAAAATAAATTTGCCCCCACCCCGGGAGCGACCCTTGCCTAGGGGGTCGCTCCCCTTGCGTGAAATTGGGGCAAAAAAAAAAATCCCCGGTGTCTAATGGTTTCTGCCACCCTTGGGGGCAGATTGGCCTAACAATAGTAGGCTGATCTGCCCCGGGGGGGCAGAAATGGCCTAAATATAATTTGCCCTCTAGGAGAGCGACCCTTGCCTAAGGGGTCGCTCCCCAACTCCAAAAAAACAAAACAAAAAACAAAAAATCCCTGGCGCCTAGTGGTTTCTGCCCCCCCTGGGGACAGAAAAGGTCTTATAACAATAGGCCGATCTGCCCCCGGGGGGCAGAAAAGGCCTTGAACACTATTGCCCCACTGGGGATTGACCCTTGCCCAAGGGGTCGCTCCCCTTATGCCAGTTTCCATTTCTAAAATAAATCCCTGGTGTCTAGTGGGCATTTCAGAAGCTGGATCGCTTTAATCTGAAATGCTCTGAGAGACTTCAAAGGGAAGGAAATTCCTTTCCTTCCCTTTGAAGCCTCTCAGGCCCCCATCAAATGATCGGAAGAGAAATGCTGAGCATTTGCGATGGGGAAGTGTCCTCTGATGAGGCCAGCGTGCCAATGCACGCTGACGTCATCAGACGTCACTGGGGGTGACTGGGGGGGGTCGGGGTGGAAGGCCGAAGGACTTCCCCTTCCATCTCTGCCTTTTAAGCCCACAGAGGGGGCTCTAGCGCTTCCTCTGGTCTCCGTGCCGAGGACGCACTGTGCCGGTGGACGTAACCATTACGTCCCCGGCACAGAAGGGGTTAATGAGAGGGGATAGATTTATTCTGCCTTACGAGTTAAGGAAGACAATTATAGTGCTCTCTATTGGAGACTTTTACATATTGTCAAAACAAAAAGGAGATTAAAACAAATGATTTGACAGCCTGAAATTCACATTGAAATATAAATGTTGTGTGTAGAATGTGGGCGATCTGACAAATTGCTAAAAACTTTGAATTCTCTTTGGTGTCCCATTGAATTTCTCACCGTACCTTGGGGTGGTATTGCCTCCTTGTTCATGGGACCTGTAATCTGGGGTTACAGGCATTAAAAAAATGTAATTGTCCTTGTTGATTGATTTTCTGAATGAGATGAACTGAAAATTGTGGACAAAATAGATACAAAGTGTGTGATAAATGTTCGTGTGTAAAGTTTTTGCTAAAGAAGGTTATCCTGCCTCAATCTCGACTGATAATGGTATGCAATTTAAATCACACAAAATGTTAGTGTTCTCGCAAAGTTCTTGGAAAAAACATAGTTTTACCTTATTGTGCCATTTCACTGAGAATGGTGCTGTGGAAAGAATACATTTCAATACCAAGGCTACTTTGCAACTGACAGAGCTGCCATAAAAGATCCCATGCATGAATAAGAAAAGATGTTGTGGGCTTACATAGAAACAACAAACGATGGGAATACGTCCATTTGTAGTTACAAGAGGGCATATTCCTTACTGTAAAACTAATCTGGGTTGGATGAAATATAGCAGCATGGTTCAAAGGAGTTTGAATGATGTTAGACTGTCAATTGATGTGGGCTAAAAGAAGTATAAGATTTACTGTGATGCACAGTGTGATGCCAAAAACACTTCCATGTGTGATAGACATTGGTTATGCATGAAATGTGGAAAAAAGATACCTAAAGGTAGAAGTTTTTTTAATAAACCCAAAAAGATTGTCCAAGTTCTCAAAAATGCTGTTGTGTTAGATGATGGGAGTGTGCGTCATATGACTAACATTGCTATGGCTAAGAATAGCTTGGCAAACAATGAAAATGAAAAGAGGGATTTGAAAAGATTTAGGTAGTTCATAGATGATGAATGTAGTAATAAAAGTACTTCTGGTGGAAATGCTCCAGTTGAATCTTTCATGCAGTGCCCTATTTTTTATTCCTGACCCAGGGACATAATCACTACACTCTTTCTCTTCATGCTTTGCTTACCCTTTTACCCATAGCTGTTCATAGGGTACTTATCATACCTCTAAAAAAACATCCATTGCACTCCTTCCTCTTAGTGAGGGTGCTGTAGCCCCACCGTGACAAGGCATCACGGTGCAAGGAGGCTCCCTATGATGAAGCATGCCACCTATGGTGGGTGAGAGAAACTGTCCTTTTAGTGGAATACTTTTTCTGAGCCAGGTTATTCTGTATACAAACACCTCCTCTCTTTTGACCTAGACCTAAGAGTTTTGTTGTGTTTAATAGTATGATGATTGGGAGTTAACTCCTGCATGACTTTAAATCTCCTCTAGTCCTCCTTTTGTGCTTTGAGTCCCGTTGAATCATCATCATGTAATGATTCAAAAGGTAGGATGGTATCTCCATCTGATTGACCTCAGAACAATATTAATATGTATCCCATGAATGAGCAACCAAGCTGTTGTGTGTCTTCTGCTAATTTAAACTAAATTTGATTTGGTGCACTACAGAATGACACTGCCTTATATGATGTGGTTGGTCATTCTAATTTTGGGCCACTATCAGAGTTAGCAGATTTGGAATGAATACCAGGGGCCCTATTACACACAAAGCAATTTTTTTACTGTACGCGCCTCAGCGCACCTTCAAATAGGCTCACCATGTGAAAACAGTGAAAGTACACCCTATCATAGTGAATGCGTTGTCCCATGACAGCCACAAACTCATGCTGAAGGCAGTGCATTCAAGAGAAATACGGATGCGGCTGCTCCAAAGCTGTTCCTTGTTTCACTGAGCAGGCAGCAACGTGTCTGCACTTTAAAGAGGGATAAGGTATCCCTTTGCAGGTGTGTGCCATGATTTACTGCGCCTACATGCAAGGGATTGTCTGCGGGAAAAAGGACCCCCTTTCCCTCCTCCAGAAAGCTGCCATCAGGGGGCATATTGACAGTGCACCACCTTTTTGTGGCACACTTTCAGGGACAGCTTCTTTGCCTTTGCATCCGCATCCATTATAAGCGCAGGCGCAGAGGTAAACAGATTCCCTCACTTACATGGGTCCATGCCCCCATGCAAATGAGGGAACACTGTATTGCGGAAGGAGCCGCACAAGCATCTGCATCCCCTTCTGTAATACCAAAGTGCCCTGGGGACGCACAAAGTGAGTGCACACGCGTGTTGTGCCCCCGGGTAACTTTTTATAATACAGCCCCAGAACTCAAGACAAATTTAATGATTTTATAATGAATGCTTAATGTTAGAATTCTTGCATATTCACAATATATTTTTCTCCTCTTCTGTCTTTTTTCAATTTCCTTTTGTTTTTTTTGCCCCGCCTTTGATGGTTTTCATATCCCTACCATTTTGTGAATTTAAAAAAGAAAACAGAAAGAGGCGGGAGATACATGTACTGTCTACTTAAATTATAAGTCATATTTATATCAAATGTATCATATGCCCAATACAGTGTTATGTTGTGAAGCTTGTGGGCATTCTGGAAGCAGCTAAGGGGATTCTAGAGGGCCTGGGTGGGCAAATAGCAGCTCAGGACATGGCAGGCAGGGAGGAGATGTTTCCTCTCTAAACACGTTTTGCTTGAAATGAATTGCTCAAGCTTTGTTTGTCCCAGAGCTGTAATTACACAAGCCTATTGCAGTCTCAGTCTTAGTTCTGAGCTCTCACCGGCACCTGCTGGCATTTGTCGAAATTACAAGACACAAAAGTAAATAACAAATCATTGTGAAAACAGTCTTGCCTATATTAGAGCTAAGGTCCTTGGCATTTTGTTTAGCCATTTGTACACCTGTGTGGCTGTGTTCAGCGTGGCTAAAAGTTAGTGGCCCAGGGTGTAGCGGTGTAGATTGAGGTAGATTGGAGTGGGGTAGATTCGGATATAGTGAAGTGGGGTAAATAGGGATAGAGTGGACTGGAGTAGGTTGGGGTAGAGTGTGGTAGAGGGGGGTAGATTGTAGTGCAGTAGAGTGGGGTAGGTTGGAATGGGGTAGATTGGAGTTGCGTGTGGTGGATCGGAGTGGAGAGGAGTGGACTAGAGTGGGTGCATTGGGTGGGGTATATTGGAGTGGAGTAGATTGGAGTGGGGTGGGGTCGATTGGACTGGATTAGGGTGGAGTGGGGTAGATTGGAGTACAGTTGTTTAGACTGGGTCAGATTGGAATGGAGAGGAATACATTTTAGAGTGTGGTAGATTGGGGTGTATTGGAGTTGAGTGGGGTACATTGGAGTGGAGTGGGGTAGATTGGAGTGGGGTACAATAGAGTAGAATGGGGTAGAGTGGAGTTAGGTAGATTAGGGTGGAGTGGGGCAGATTAGGGCACATTGGATTGGAATGGAGTAGGGTAAATTGGGATAGAGTGGGGTAAATTGGGATAGAGTGGGGTAGACTGGGTAGATTGGAATGGTGTGGGGTTGACTGAAGCAGACTGGAGTGGAGTAGATCGAGTGGAGTGCAGTAGACTGGGGTAGATTGAAATGGAATAGATTGGAGTGGGGTAGATGGAGTGGATTAGACTGGAGTGAGGTAGATTGAAGTGGTGTGGTTTGGGTAGATTGGGTTGGAGTGGCATAGATTGGAGTTGTGTGGTGGAGTAGATTGAAGTGGAGTGGGGTAGATTGGAGTGGGGTTAGGTAGTTTGGAGTGGGTAGACTGGGGTAAATGGGGAGGGGTAGATTGGACTGGGTTAGACTGGGGTGGATTGGAGTAGATTGGAGTGATAAAGATTGAAATGCAACGGGGTATATTAGAATGCCATGGGGTAGATTACATGAGGTAGATTGTGGTAGATTGGTTCTGGAGTAGGGTAGACTGGGATGGAATGAGTGGGGTAGATTGGAGTGGAGTCGGGTAGATTTGAGTAGAGTGGACTAGATTGGAGTGGAGTAGAGTTGGGTAGATTGAAGTGGAATATGGTTGATTAGGGTAGACTGGAGTTGAGAGGACTAGATTGGAGGGAAGCAGGGCAGACTGGGATAGACTGGAGTGAAGTGGATTGGGGTAGATTGGAGTGGAGTAGAGATTGGGGTAGACTGGAGTGATTTGGGGTACACTGGAGTGAAGTGGGGTAGATTAGGGTAGATTGGAGTGAAGTGGAGTGGTGTAGATTGGAGTGGAGTAGATTGGGGTACACTGGAGTGGAATGGGGTAGATTGGGGTGCAGTGGGTAGGATTGGAGTGAAGTGGGTTAGAGTGGCAAGGAGAAACAGAGTGAAAGGGCGTAGACTAGAGAAGGGCAGAGTGACGTGTAGCAGAGTGTCTTACAGTGGAGGGGCGTTGAGTGAAGTGGCATGTCATAGGTTGGAGTAGCGCATTGTGGAGTGGAGTGATGTGGAGTATCATAGAACAGAGTGGCATGTCATAGAGTGGAGGGGTGTGTTAGAATGGAGTAGCCTGGCGTGGAGTGGAGTAGAGTGTTGTAAACTGGAGTGGTGTAGATTGCCATTACAGACAATGCATTTTCTTTTCTTTTAACTCTTTAGTTTTCTAATTTTATGACAAGCCCGGAGGCTCCTATTATGCGTTTCTTTTCTCGCTTTAATAAATACAGCAGCAGTCAAGAAGAAACTACAAATCCCATAAGGCTTAACACAGACAGCCAATGGGATTAAAAACGTAGTACAACATATATGACCCAATGGAAATACTGCTATGCCAATGTGATGTCACTTGACTGCAAGCAGCCCTCTTTTCTTGCTGCTGCAGTCACAATAAGTTGCCTTTTTTATTTCTCTCATGTCTTTGGCTTTCGTTATTACTGACTGAACGTTATTTTCATTGCATGTTGATTCTATCGGGCTGCGCATAATTTCCATGGTGTCGGCAAGTTGCCGCATTTTGTTTCAATAACTTGTTTGTAGTTAGTTTTGTTTGGTCTCAGACACCAGCGGTCGCGCTGTTCCTGAGCCGAACTTTTTTCTACATTCCAGCGCGCTTCGCGCGCGCGGCAGCATTCCTGGAATTCTTTCGCCTCAGACAGCAACCGCCATTCAGGTTGCTCCTGAGGCGAGGACATTCCTCGAGAAGTGCGAGCACGCATTTTCAGCCACTCTCACCTGCAAATTGATTCTCCTTCGTCTTACGCTGGCAAGTCCCCGTCTGGCAACAGCGTTCGTTATGCCAACGGCTCCTCTATCTACTCAAACTCCGCCAAGGGGAGGGGTTTTTGGCCTTTTCAATTCCCTTTCTAGAATATTAACCCCTGCTTGCCTGACAAGTTTTTTCTTTGCAGAAACATTATTAGAGACTTAGGGGGTCATTCCAAGTTTGGCGGGCGGCGGTTGCCGCACGCCAAACTTACCCCGTCAAATGACCGCTCCGCGGTCAGAAGACCGCGGGGGCCATTCAGACTTTCCCGCTGGGCCGGCGGGCGCCCGCCAAGGGAGCGCCCGCCGGCCCAGCGGGAAAGGCCCTGCAACACAGAAGCCGGCTCCGAATGGAGCCGGCGGTGTTGCAGGGGTGCGACGGGTGCAGTTGCACCCGTCGCGATTTCCACTGTCTGCTATGCAGACAGTGGAAATCATGCTGGGGCCCTGTTAGGGGGCCCCTGCACTGCCCATGCCAGTGTCATGGGCAGTGCAGGGGCCCCCAGGGGCCCCACGACACCTGTTCCCGCCATCCTGTTCCTGGAGGTAAAAACCGCCAGAAACAGGCTGGCGGGAAGGGGAGCAGCGCCGCCATGGAGGATTCTCCCAGCCGGGGGAAATCCGGCGGGAAACCGCCGGACCCGGCTGGGCGACCGCGGCTGGAATCCCAAATGAAGCACCGCCAGCCTGTTGGCGGTGCTTCCGTGGTCATCCCTGGCGGTCAATGACCGCCAGGGTTGGAATGACCCCCTTAATTTTCTTCATTTTTACTGCGGTTTTTCTTTGGTTTGGCTTTAGCTCCAGAAGTTATTTATTTTTCCTATCATGGAGCCTGACATTTCCACAATGGAACAGGGTGTTTCTACTGAATTAGAAGACATTAGACACGAACTCTGTAATTTTATTACGAGTTCTGTCCATCAGGCAGTTTCGTCCTCTATACAAAAATTGTCAAAAAATTTAGAAACCAATTTTTCTAATTTGTTATCCAAATCTTCGGCCCAAACTGCGGGGGAATGCAGTCAGCGTCCACCAACAAAGCCAGGTGTTGTGACGCAAAAGGAGAGTGAGTCTATCTCACACATGTCAGAGGACGCGGTTCCTCACAAGGCTCCTGCCAAGGAGTATAACAATATGGCTTCAAAACCTTCTTTAAAACGTAAATCCAAAGAACGTAATGTTGTTCTTCCTGTTCCTACTACCGCCATCCAGGATACGGATGAGGATATGCCTGATGTGGATTCAGATTGTTATATGTCTGACAAGGATGATGATGATTCTTTTTCCGTTACTCCTCCAAAGAAATCAAAAGTGGCCTCAGCTGTTCCCTCTCTTTTTGATTCAGAAGGTTTTCCCATGTTTGATCCCTCTCATATTCATCACCCTAACTCTACGGAATGGTTTCCAGCTGACCATGTGGGTCGTTATGTTCCTGAAAAATTATTTTCACCTCTAGACAAACAAACTAGAACCAAGCTGAAGTCGGAATGCCCTCGTCATGTCCTTCCGAACAAGGCTACCATTACCCCTTCTATTGACCAGCAGATGTTGATCTTCTTTACTAAGCTGGGTAAAGACCCTCGTAAAGGAGTGGACAAAGCGTGGTCCTCCTGTCAGGACAAGCTTTTGGACGTTATTGGTCCACTTACTAGGATTTTTGATCTGGTTGAGTCGGCCAGGTTAGAAGGTACTTTTTTAGACCCAGAAGAGTTATCATTGTGGGTTCAGCGCTGCTTCTGTCTACTGGGGAACGCAAATTCCTCTCTTATTCATGAGCGACGCAAGGGCCTACTTCAAACTGGATCCTAAATTAATTAACTTGGCGACCGTGCAACCTCACATTCAAACAGATGGGCAACTTTTTGGGGAATTTTTCATAAAAGACCTCAGTAAATATGTGGCTACATTTACTTCATTGGACAAAGCTCAACAGTCCATGAGGAAAATGTTTCATCAACGTGTTTTTGCCAGGGCCGGTAGAGGCAGGGGTCGCTCTACCGGCCGCGGATTCGCTAATCAAGGCTCCAGAGGTTACCACAGTTCCTATCAGCAGGATTTCAGACCACAATTCTACCCCCAGTGTGGCAGAGGTTACCGCTCCAGGTCCTTCAGAAATTCCAGAGCCTCCAACCCAACAGGTAAGCCCTCATGTTGGTTTCTTTCCGACAGGGGGTCGTATCTTCCATTTTCTATCAAATTGGTTAACAATTACCGCAGATGTGTGGGTTCTTGACACGGTGCAAGATTACAAAATAGAGCTTTATTCTACTCCGGTGCAAATTTTTTCCCACCCTTCTCCCCATTTTTCTGCAGCAATGGTCCATCTGATATCTCTCGAGGTAAACACTCTGTTACAAAAACAAGCGGTTTCAATCACTCGTCCTCATCCGTTGGGTTTTACCAGCCCAATTTTTCTAGTTCAAAAGAAGAACAAAAAGATGCGTCCAGTCATCAATCTAAAACATTTAAACCGGTTTGTGGTATACCGACATTTCAAAATGGAGACAATTCTCCACCTCAGAGATATACTTCTTCAAAACGACTGGATGGTCAGACTGGATCTACAGGATGCTTATTTAGTGGTTCCTGTACATCCAGAGTTCAGAAAATTCCTTCACTTCCAATGGCTGGGCCAAACGTATCATTTTACCTCTCTGCCCTTCGGTCTATCGTCTGCCCCTTGGTGCTTCACCAAGCTCATGAAGCCCGTAGTTGCTTTTCTAAGAGCTCAGGGGATAAGGCTATTAATTTACTTAGACAATATCCTCATTTTAAGTCAGTCTCCTCAAACTCTTCTAGGCCACTTACAAACGGCTAGCTCTCTGTTAGAAGACTTAGGTTTCATAATGAACAGAGAAAAATCTCTCTTAACACCCCCTCAAATCATAGAATTCTTGGGATTCCAGATCAATTCCCTTTCGGCTACCCTTCTTCTGTCTACGACAAAAATAAAATCCATAAAGTCAGAAATTCTACAAATTCTTCGCAGTTCTCTCATTTCTCTCAGAACATTAGCTCGAATAGTAGGCCTCCTCTCCTCTTCTATCCAGGCAATCTTTCAAGGTCCCCTTAATTTCCGCTCACTTCAAAGACTGAAGATTCAACACTTGAGGAAGGGGCTATCGTATTCCGACCTCGTTCCTTTAGACGTAGAGTCACGTACAGAGCTATTTTTCCATCAGCCCCAGATCTTGTGTTAGAATCCGATGCAAGTCATCTAGGTTGGGGGGCCCGGTGTGGTCCCATCTCGACTGGAGGTACATGGTCAACGAGGAGTCCAAATTGCACATCAATTGTTTAGAGATGCTTGCCGGCTCCTTTGCAATTAGAAGCCTGGCAAAACACAAAGTGCATTGCGCAATCCTTCTCAGGATGGACAATATCTCTGCAGTCAGATACATAAATCATCTTGGGGGTACAAAATCCAAACCTCTGGCGGATTTAGCCAAGAGTTTTTGGGAGTTCTGCCTTTCAAACCATCTTTAGGGTTCATGCAGAGTACCTTCCAGGAGTTCTCAACTCTGTAGCAGATTGGCATTCTCGTCATCTTCGAGACTCCAGCGATTGGAGACTTCATTCTTCAGTTTTCCACAAGATACAATCATTATGGGGCCCGCTCTCCATAGACCTATTCGCATCTCGACTGAACACACAGCTTCCTCAGTTTTACAGCTGGCGACCAGATCCCTTAGCCTTGGCATCAGATGCTTTCTTACAAGATTGGTCTCATTCCCTCAACTACGCCTTTCCCCTTTTTATCATGATCAACAGGGTCCTAGCACACGCCATACGTCAGCATGCCTCTCTCATTCTCATAGTCCCGTTTTGGCAATCCCAGGTTTGGTTTCCTACCCTGTTGTGACTCTCGGTAGATTTTTCCCTTACTAATTCCGTCCTTCCCAGACTTACTGCTGGACCCTCTTCATCGTTCTCACCCCCTTATTGTGGACAATATCCTCACTCTATCCACCTGGAAGATCTCAGGTATTCCCAATCTCCCCCTGTCATTTCGGCAGAGGCTTCCCAATACATCTCAAATTCCTGGGTCCCAGGCACCAAAAAAGCCTATAAGGCAGTCTGGTCTTTATGGGACGGCTGGTGTTTGGGAAGGCAAGTTGATCCCTTTTCAGCAGATGTAATTTTTGTTGTCAATTTCTTGGCCGCAGAAGCCAGTAAATGTAAAGCATTCCGCACTATCAATATCTATAGATCAGCTATTTCTTCCAATCATATCCATGTCAATGGGAAACCGGTAGGCGAACATCCGCTGGTATGCCGATTACTAAAGGGAGTAACATTTTCAAAACCTCCTCTACCAAAGTATAATCAATTGTGGGACGTTAATGTTGTTTTAAAATTTTTGATTTATTTGCCAGACAATCCAATTTTATCATTAAAAATGTTATCCGCTAAATTAACAATGTTGTTATGTTTGGTTTCCATTAAACGTTTATCAGATGTTAAAGCATTGGACGTCTCCAACCGTCAATTCACTCCTTCGGGGGCGTTGTTCTCGGTTGTACGACGTACCAAGACCAACTTATCGTCAGTTTTTTATCCTTATTTCCCGCAACATCCGAAATTATGTGTAGGCCAGTGTCTCAAGGTTTATGAGCAAAGGACTACAGATTTGAGAACATCCTCCTCCCAACTTCTTATCTCTTTCAGGAAACCCTATAACCCGGTTTCGTCTGCTACGTTGGCTCGTTGGGTGAGATGGATTATGTCCTTAGCGGGTATTAACATTTCCAGATTTGGAGCTCATTCTTCCAGAGGGGCTACTGCTTCCAAAGCCTTCTGGGCAGGCTCTCGTTTAGAGGATATTCTGAAATCTGCAGACTGGTCTAATGATAATACTTTTAGAGTTTTTTATTGCAAACCTGTTGATAATGTTTCATTGAATGTAATTAATATGCTTTAAACTCGCATAATAGGAGCCTCCTGTCTTGTCATAAAATGTAGATTTTCCTAGTTTATGACGGAAAGTCTTAATTTTATTAAAGACACGGAGGCGAGTATTATCCCACCTCTGGTATAACATTGTTTTCGCCCTCCCTTTCTTCCAGCGCCAGTTCCGGCCACTCAAACAGCGTCCTAGTTGGACCTCCTCGCATCATTTGAATTCTCAGTTTACTTCAAGTTCTGGATCGTATCCTCCTGATTTCTTGGAACATTCCTTCCTTTGTAGGATTTTGGACTTTTGTTCTGACGTGTTTGCATTTTTTATGGCATTGTTTATTCTTTGTTCACTATTCCCGTTATTCATCACTAATTGACTTTATTCGCAAGAAAAGAGGGCTGCTTGCAGTCAAGTGACATCACAATTGCATGGCAGTATTTCCATTGGTTCATATATGTTGTACTACGTTTTTAATCCCATTGGCTGTCTGCCTTATGGGATTTGTAGTTTCTTCTTGACTGCTGCTGTATTTATTAAAGCGAGAAAAGAAACACATAATACTCGCCTCTGTGTCTTTAATCAAATTAAGACTTTCCGTTATAAACTAGGAAAATCTACATTTTGTCACAGAAATAAAACAGATATAAGATGTGACACGTTCACCATCAGTTGCAGTTTGACATTCATTGTGCAGTTAGGTCAATGTGCTGAACATAAGATCTCAAAGGTCCCCACGACCCTTTTACAGTCCATAATTTCCTCAATAGGAGGGTCTCAGCGACTCCACCCCCCTGTGGTTATTTAAGGTGGCATCTCGCCCACCTGGACCTCTCAGGCCAGTAGAGACCTCTGTCCTGCCACTCCTACACCTACACCTCCATCTCAGGGTTGGAGGAGAGGGTCCTGTCAGTTTTATACATTTGGGACTCCTCTCACCCCTGGGACTTACTCTCAGATCCCAGCAAGGGAGGCCGAGCCAGATTACTTGCCTACCCCCATCACCGCAGCCCCTCACCATCAAGTACATCTTGCAACATATTTTCAGATTCCCGACAATCATCCGCCAGTCGCTAATCCATGCAGAATTATTTCAACTGTCGTAACTCTGCCCAAGTTCAATCCTCTAAGTCCCTGACTCATGCCTGAGGTGTGGGCCCATAGGCAGATAGCCAACGAATAGCCACCCTACCTTTGGCCAGCAGGAGCCCCAACTGCGCAAAACAGTATCTCTGTTACCCTCCTTGGGGCACAGGGTCAAACCCAAAAGGCAATGCTTAGCTGTAGGTGTAATGTTGATTATGGTAGCAGTCTGAAGGCAGCTCTCTGCACTATGCCAGTACTGAGATAATTCCCCACAACTACACAACACATGAGTGAACCCCACACCCCCTCCCTTGCACCTCAGACACTCTCTGTTCGGGTAGGATATATTATACTGAGTTTAGAAGGGGTCAAGTATGCCTGTGTAGGATGTAGAAGTGGACTAACTTCGATTGTGCATTACTAGACACCTCCTTCACCAGGGTGCATATTTTATGCCACTCAGCATCTGTGATGGGCATTAGCACACCACCCTCCCATGCACTACATGCCCGGTAGGGTGCCTGTGGTCTGTTCTCCTTCAGAGCTTAGTACAGGTATGACATCATCCTCCATGGAAGACCTGAGCTCTGTTTTCGGTCGCAGAGTACAGTTGTCCCGCGTCACAGTTAGGAGCCCATCCCACTACCTTCTCACCACGCAAGTCAGGGCTGCAAATAGTAGTAACTGTCCCGAGCCCACACCACACAAGTCCCATTACTCCTGGGGCATGATGCAAATGTGAGCCGGGTACATATCCCCAATAAACTTGCATCCCCACCTCTCTCCACATTGTTAAAGAAAGCTCACGGCAGAGAGACCGGACCTGTGGCTACAAAGCTATAAGTATTTTTTCTTTAAATGGCTGAACCGAAAACACTCTCCTGATAGCATTCTTCCATGCCAGGGTGACCTGCCGAAACACAAATGGTTGAGGTGTGTCATGTTGCATGCTCACCATCTGAACAGAAGGCAGATCCTTCCACTCTAGGAGCCCCGTTGTTAGAAATGGGGTCTCTAATTGGCAGCGGTATTCCCCCTTGTCAAGTAGGGACCACAATACTTGTCAGGGTAAGTGAGATACGCAGCCTAAATTAACCTGTGCTCACCCTCTGGTAGCTTGGCGTAGAGTAAACAGACTTACCTTAGAAGGCGATGTGTTAAGTATTTGTGCAACACTAATGCAGTAGTCACAATGAAAACTCCACAAAAAGACTTGACACAGGTTTGTAAAAATAAATATTGTTTATTAGGCAAAAATAAGACCAAAACGACAAAAATACAATTTAGTAGGTCATGAGGTATTCGCTTTGTAAAGTCATTAAAGCAGCCCTTTAGCACGTTTCTTGGCTCATCACAATGTGAAGAACCCTGTGATGTGAATGTGCTTCTTTTAAATAAAGTACTGTAGTCACTCTAGTTGCACTGTTTCCTGCAGAGTGGCTGGGGCTGCAGCTTTGAGAAGTCTCAGCACTTCAGGGATAGATGCCCTTTGGGTCACAGGAACAACAGTAAGTTAGCAGTGATCCCTCTTCTATTTAGGTAATCAAGTCTGTGCACCCTGTACCTGCTGGGATACTGGTGGTGTTAGAGGAGGGCACTCATGTTGCTCAGGGCTCCTCTCCCGAAGAAGGGCACTGTGGGGAAGCCACGTAGTGCTCATCCTGGTGGGGAGGGAAACCAACCAAGGAAAGTCTTCTCTGGCTTCAATGGGCCGCAGAGTTACAGGCACCTCTTGCGCAGGGTTGGTGACAGCGCAAGGCAGCCCAACACTGTCCGTTGAGGAAGAACAACCCAGGAGAGTCCTTTTGACTCCAATGGTCTACAAAATTATGGGTGCCTACTGCGGGGGCTTAGTGACAGCATGAGGTAGCCTAACACGCTCTGGACAAACAGTGCTTGCTCCACAGGCCGGCTCTCGACAGGCTGAAACAAGATGAAGGGAGTGAGATCTTTGACGCCCCTGGAACCTCGCAAAGAACAGGGGGCAAGCCAACAAGCCCTTGAAGTCACCCTGAATGCAATGGTAGTTCTTCGTTCTTGGTCTGTAGGGCAGAGGCCAACAGGCAGTCCTCTAGCACAACAGCTTTACTCCAGCGTAGATTCTTCCAGGGCTGGAGTGTACTGATTTTAGGGGGTCAGAGATCCAGTAATTATACCAAAAAGTGCCTTTGATGTGGGGGATCACTTTGGCTCAGACCACTACCCTTTGAAGTGTAAGTGAGAGATCTTCTCAACCTCCTCCCCAGGAAGACCCATCAGAATGCAGATGAATGCAGATGCAGTGGAGTATCCTGTGTTGTGGGTGTCTGAAGGGAATGCACAAGTGTAGCTGTCACTTAGCCCAGGCCAGACGTGTACTGGGGACAAGCTGTAGGAACACAGGGAGGAGAGGGCAGAGAAGTGCCCACTTTCCTGAAGTGGCATTTCTAAAATAGTAATAATAAATCTGACTTTACCAGAAAAGAAGATTCATTATTACCATTCCAGTGATGCTAAACATGATGCATCTCCTCTCTGATGATCAGGAATTACAGTTTAAATGTATTTTAAGGAATTCCCAATGCTTGCCCATGAGAGAGGTAGGCTTCACTGTAATGAAAAACGGCTTTGGTAGTTTTTCATTACCAGGATATGTAAAACGTAAGAACACATGTCCTGCCTTTTACTTACATGGCACCCTGCCCTATGGGATACCTAGGGCCTACCTTAGGGGTGACTTATATGTAAGAAAATGGGAGTTTAGGGCTTGGAAAGAGGTTGTAAATGCCATGTCGGGTGGAAGTGAAACTGCACACACACGCTCTGCAGTGGCAGGCGTAAGGCACATTTACTGGGCTACTTAAGTAGGGCTGAAGGCCTCCTAGTAGCATTTACTTTACAGGCCCTGGGTATATGGTAGACCACTTCACAAGGGACTTACAGAACTAAATATGCTAATTGGGGAGATACAAATGTTACCAGGTTTAGGGGAGAAGAACATGGACTTTAGCACTGATTAGCAGTGTTAATGTGCTCAGAGTTCTAAGGCCAACAAAAAGATACAGCAACAGTAAGACCACCATAAGGATTCCAGGTATAGCACCCGCCTACAAACACTTCTCCAAATTATCCTCCTCAGGACACCATCTGGCACCATGTTGTAGTCGTGCCACTAAATAATAATGCTTAAGATCCAGGAGTCACAGACCCCCACACACAGGGTCTAGGTTTAGAACATGCAGACCTACTCTGTTCTGGTTACCTGCCTCCAACAGTGCTGCTAGGAGGCTATTGAGTTCCCTGACCATTTGCTGAAGGATCTAGCACTGCGATTTCTGCAAGACTTAGAAGCACCTCAGGAGCAGCACCATCTTGGCAAAGGCAATTCTACACACATAGAGAACAGCAGTGTCTGCCAAAAGGACACTAGGTGCGCAATCCCGCTAGCACTTTTCCTACGTTAAGGGAGTACTTTTTCTCACAGTATGTGCCACCTGGATGCCCAAGTATCAGAAGGCCTCCAGTTCCCATCATAGGCCCACGTGTGTTTTAGGGCCTTCAGGGGAAGGCCCAAGAATCCACCCAGAAGAAAAATCAGGGATTTATCTTGATTCACCCGAAGACAGGTGCATCACCAAAGCCTTGCAGTTCCTGTAGAAGGAGCGGCACAGATAGCTCCGGGTGGCACAAATAAACTAGACCATCATCAGCATATAATAAGACCAGGGGGTCCTGCGTTCCCAGCCACACAGTCCATCTCTTCAGTGCAGCCCGGAGGCTGATCACCAGGGGTTCCATTACAAAGGCGAGCAGTAGTGGGGAGAGCGGGCAACCCTTTTGCGTGCCCTGCTCTGTGCACCAAGCAGCCGATACATATCCGCCAGAATTAATTTGCACTAACAAGTCGGTGTAAAGCAAGGAGACCCATTTAATGAATCCGGGGGCAACTGGCATTCGTCGCAGCACGTCCCACAAAAAATCCCAGTCTAGGGTGTCAAACACCTGTTCTATGTCCAGTGCAATCAGCACCCCCTCTGTCCGTGAACTGCACACGAGTACATTACACCAGTAAGTCTACATATATTCATGATGGTGCTGTGTTGCAGAATGCATCCACATTGATCCTCGTGTACCAGCCCAGAGATAACCCTCTTCAGGTGGTTCACCAGGGTCTTCGCTAGCACTTTAGTGTTCATGTTGATTATGGACTGCGGGCGATAGGAGGACATGTGTCCCGGGCTATGTCCCGGTTTGGGTAGCCTAACCACCATGTCCACCTACATGGACCTTTGCAAGCTGCCTATTCACCTGGCTTCATGAAACACCTCTACGAAGCAGTCAACTAAAGAACCCAAGTAAGTCTGGTAAAACCCAGGGGGAAGTCCGTCGGTGGCCAACGTTTCCAGTGGGGCATACCCATGATGGCCTTCACCAGTTCATCTTTAGTGAGATCCACGTCCAGTGCAGCTGCTTGTTCCCTGCTAAGGATCGGCAATAGAACTCAATTTAAAAAGTCCCTCCCAGCCACATCTCCTTGTTTCCTTGGCTTCATGTAAAGGTCAGACAAATGGCACTGTAATTCATTATTTATTGCCGCATGCGTGTGCACCAGGTCACTCTGGTCGTTCCTCACTGCCATAATTACAGGCGGAGGCCTTTCACACCTTAACAGCCAGGCCAACAGTCTGCCAAAAGTCTCCTCTTTGTGGAGTCTTTGCCTGTAGACCCGCTGGATAAATGTAGCCAATTTGTCCCAAATGTCACCAATATTGCATTGTTTGTGTGGGAGTCTCAGCAGCTCTCCTGTCACTGGGGCCTCACTGCTGATGAGTTAATTCCCTCTCTGGCTGCAGCAATTCCACCTGTATGTGGCGTTTTATACCATACGTCTCGGTAAGACATTACCCCCTCAGGACCACTTTCAATGCATCCCACTTCATTGCCCTCATTGAGGCCAACCCCCATTTGTTTGGAAAGTAGCCGGTAGGTACGTCACTGATTTCTGAGCAGCACGCAGCATCCCCCAAGAGACTCATGTTAGGGTCACCAGGTTGGGATTGGTGGACGGGTACGAGCCCATACACATTCAAGGAGCACTGGCACATGATCAGATAAAAATCTGCCCTGTGCTTCACCGACTGTATCATATCTCCCACCTGAAGGGACACTAGTATTCTATCCAGCATATTATGGACCACCGAATGATAAGTAAACTCGCTGTGGTCAGGGTGTTGAGCCCACCAGGCATCCACACACCCTACCCGCTCCTTGACCCCCATCAGGGTACCCGCTATGCCCAATTTGGTTTGTCCCCATAGTGTGCACCGATCAAGATGTCCGTCCAAATCAGCGGGACACCCACAAATGGGGCCAACACATCTTGGAGTTTCAAAAAATATTCCCTGTCATCGTGACTAGGGGAATAGATGTTCAGTAGGCACACCACCCTTCCATCTAAAAGTCCATACAGCAAGAGGTACCTCCCCTAAATGTCTGTGTTTCAAAGGTGGACACTCCCCTGGCAAAGGATGGATAAGTGGATGAATATAACTGACCCCTCCATCTTCGATTTATCTGCCTCACTCTCAACCATGTGAGCCTC
Organism: Pleurodeles waltl; assembly: GCF_031143425.1. Classification (NCBI taxonomy): domain Eukaryota; kingdom Metazoa; phylum Chordata; class Amphibia; order Caudata; family Salamandridae; genus Pleurodeles; species Pleurodeles waltl. The sequence continues at coordinate 745,119,521 of NC_090440.1, read as the reverse complement.
CTGCAGCATTGTTATACCAACCCCGTAGCATTGTAAGTAAGTGCATGCAGTCCACTGGTTTTCCAGAAAAAGAGGCTTCACTCCTCCAACCATTCCATTAGTCATTCATATCCATGCTGCCCCTTTCCAATAGGTGCAAGAGCCACAGGCGCCCCCGGTGCCTCAGCACCATGCACATCCACCTGCACTGTCCAGCATTTGCCTTGCAATGTCAGTCACCCTGCACTGTAAACAAAAACACAGCAACAACCCACCCAGTTCACTTCCTGTGGGTAAACACATAGATAAAACAAAGAACAATGATGTGTTCTCATCCCCATCAACATCAGATATCACTTCGCCCTCCACACTCTCAATAGCTCATGACAAGGAACCCCGCCACCCTTCCCAGCAGTACACACAACTACTAGTACTGTATCCACTCAAGGACAGAACTAAGGGCCAGATGTAGGAAAGAAGCAAATTGCGACTTGCAATTTGCGAGTCCGTGCGACTCGCAAATTGCAAGTCGCAATTTGCTATGCAGAAAGGTGTCTCAGACACCTTCTGCGAGTCGCTATGGGGTCGCAAAGACCCACCTCATTAATATTAATGAGGTGGGTCGCAATTTGGGACCCCATAGCGACTCAGGGCACTCACGGGGATGGAGGCCTGCTGGGAACAGCAGACCTCCATGTCCGTGACTGCTTTTCAATAAAGCAGTTTTTTTTTTTCCAAGTGTAGCCCGTTTTCCTTAAAGGAAAACGAGCTGCACTTAGAAAAAAAAACCGAAACCTTTTGTTTCGGATTTTTTCAGGGCAGGTAGTGGTCCCTTGGACCACTGCCTGCTCTGAAAAAATAATTTTGGGTCGAGTCACAAAGGGGAAGGGGTCCCATGGGATCATATTACAGATAAATATGCATGTATAGTACATTAGATAATTCAGGGAATATGCACCAAGGGGAGTGTCATAGGATGCATAGCAATATGCTGTACTGTAGATGTCAGATATTGTAACTGACTTCGACTGCAGATATGTGTGACTTGTATATGGACATATTCATTATGTGTGCATTGTTCTTGTCACATACAATATTCTCATGTTTCCACATAGTTACCCTGGCATGAGGAGAGGTAGACAACCTCCACTGTACCGTCCACTAGTAGACCTGCACACCGTTGAGAAGAAACATAATAAACAGACATATCACCTGAATAGGCATATAATCATGGATCTTTGTGATCAGTTGGAGCCAAATCTGATGCCTGCCATTTACAATTCCAATAGCATACCTCCCATCTATCAGGTCATGTCAGTGCTACACTTCCTGGCCACTGGGCCATTTCAGTATACAATGGCCCTAACTACAGGGATGTCTCAGCCCATGTTCAGTCTGGTTTTGAAGGATGTACTGTGTGCATTGTGGAAACACCTGGACAGCCTCATCAGGTTTCCCCAACCTGCAGATTTGGCCTATGTGAAGGCAGAGTTTTATGCTATGGGACACATTCCACATGTGGTTGGAGCCATAGATGGCACCCATGTAGCTTTGGTTCCCTCCAGGGCCAATGAACAGGTATATAGGAACAGGAAAAACTTCCACTTCGTTCAACGTTCAAGTGGTATATTTGGCAGACCAGTACATTTCACAAGCCAGTGCAATGCATCCAGGATCAGTCCATGATTCTTGCATCATGTGGAACAGCAATATCCCACTGCTGATGACACAACTCTACACAGAGAGGGCCTGGCTGGTTGGTAAGTCAGATTTGCAATGTGTGCAAAGTTTATCTCCTGCTATCAATATTGGACATGTCCTCGACATATGTTTCTGTTGTCCTACCTATTCCTTACAGCGGACTTTGGCTACCCAAACCATTGTTGACACCAGTGAGGTGCCTAACCACATCAGGGGAAGTCCGCTACAATGAGGCACACAGAAGGACAAGGCGTGTCGTGGAGCGGGCATTTGGGCTCCTGAAGGCAAGATTTCGCTGCCTGGAGATATCAGGAGGAGCCTTCCTCTACTCACCCAACAAGATATGTCAAATAATTATTGCCTGCTGCATGCTCCATAACCTTGCTCTGAGACCTCAGATACCATTCCCACCAGATGAAGGGAAGGCAGCAGAACCTGTGGGTGGAAATGCAGATTTGCCAAGTGATGATGAGACAGATGAAAATGAAGCTGGAGACTTCAGGGCAGATCTCATCAATCAGTACTTCAACTGTCTCAAGGGATGGAATGTTTTCTAAATGGCGTGATTTCATTTTGTAACCTAGAGTTGATGGGTAGCAATGAACCTCCTTTTTACCATCATCTATGAGGTCTTAGATAGCTCCAATGCTAATGAGTAAGTTGTGCATGCAGATTTTAATTTGGTATTGTGTACAGAACAGAGTGGTCTGCAGTGTCATGATTTGTTAATGCACATGCAAAGTCATGACTTGTCAGAATAGATGATTGTTTTCTGCAATTTTCTATCCCTTACCTCTGTCAATCACAGATTTGCCGAGTTTCAGTTTGGCTCTTCATCCTTGGCAAGTCACAGACAGTGTCAGATACAGATAGGAATTGCAGGCAAACATGAGAAGTGAACATGGCTGAAACCAGGTACTAATTGCCTCAAGACACAGCCACAGGTGACTGTGCACTCTTTTTAGTTTGTGTTAAACATTTTAGAAGGCTAGTGTTGGGAGTATAATTGTTCTTAATATCAGAATAACTCTGAGAAGTAGGTTGTTTTACTCTGCCACGCTCGGTCCGTGTTCAGAGGCTAGAGGTGGCAATAGGGGGGACTTTTTCAAATTTTATTCCATTTTATTGAAGGGGCACGTTATACGGGGGCCTGATCTGGGCGCTCTAGGAGGCTGTGCTGCCACTCTCGTTCCGTGTTCAGAGGCCAGAGGTGGCAATAGGGCAGACTTTTACATTTTTTTATCCATTTTACTGAAGGGGCACGTTATACGGGGGCCTGATCTGGGCACTCTAGGAGGCCCTGACCAGCTGATAGCAAGAAAGGATTTGGACAGCCAGTCTCTGTACATCAAGACGGCTGCCATTTTCCAACCTCTTTAGGGGCATACTTTCAGCCGCCATCTTTGGAGGTCAGCAGGCTAGCCGATTGATCCTCTGGTAATTGGACCCAATAAAGGCTATTATGGTGCGGCCGCGCAGCAGCCGCATGCAGCAGGTGTGCCCACGGTGCGCCAAAGGCAAGCCCGTCTGTGCCGGTCCGGGCCCGACCGGTCCCAGGTGCCAGTGACCCTGGACCACTTGAAACCAGGAGAATTACTTATGAGGCTGAGTTCCTCCGCTCCCTCAGACCAGTAAGTAGGAGAGAAAGCAATAAGGAAACAAAGGTCAGAGATACTACAGCTTTACTGAGAAACGGACACAGTCCCCCACAGTCACCAGAGAAACCTTCTGGTAATCTGTTCCTTATGGCAAACTGTTGATCATTAGCTGCGCTACTTAATGATCTTTTACTTAATGAATCGAAACCTACAGCCCTGTTCCTAACGGAAACATGGCTTCATGAGGGGTCCGTGCCAGACATTAACCTGGCCATTCCCAAAGAATATTCAATATTAAGGCAGGATAGAGGTTCTGGGAAAGGGAGGGAATTGCTATTATTGTTAGGGAGCCAGTGCAGGTCACCACCCATCCCCTTGACCTGGCCGATTGTGAGAGCATGGTTTTTTCTTTCCTTCTCAATCCCCATTACAGTTTCTCGGGGGCTTTACTGTATCCCCCCCCGGCACATCTCAACGTTTTCTTCACGTACTATCAGAGTAGGTGGCAGACTTAACATGTAAAAGCCGAATTTCACACTCCTTGGTGATTTCAATATCCACGCAGTGGATCAGGATAATGCCTCCGCTAAGAGATTGATATCCGACTTGGAAGCTTTAGATCTTACCCAAAGCACCAAGGGCCCAACCCACACCAAAGGTCACACTATTGACCTAGTTTTTAGTAATATAACCAAATTAACGGTTTTGCCCCCCCACCCCTCTGGCTTGGTCGGACAACTATTTAATTTCCATCTTTCTTCAGGTCCAAGGCACTCAAAAATCTTCCCAAAGTATCACTCAACCCTATAGGCGCTGGCATAGGCTCAGGATTAAAGAATGGATAGACACTTTGGAAAAATCCGTTCCCACCTTGGATGGTAATATATCCACGTCATTAGCTCTATTTAGAGACTGGATTAGCGAAAGCTTAGATCTAATTCTTCCATTCACATCTAGACCAAGAGGTCACAAAAAAAAGTGCCCCTTGGTTTTCTACGCACCTGAGCTTGATAAAGAGGGAATATAGGCAGCTTAAGCGGAAGTGGAGGAAATCATATGATACTCCTTCTAAGGAGGTATATAGGAAGGCAATTAGAAGATTTCATGCCGAAATTAAAAAAGCCCAAAGCACCTACTATGCAGAGAAAATTTAACAGAGCTCTAACTCGTCAAAGGAAATTTTTTGTATCCTAAAAGACTTCACTACCCTCCAAGCGCACATTAAAGCTGTAGAGGACACTCAAATGCACAGTAACGACCTAGCTTCATTTTTCCAGGAAAAGATCTTGGAAATTCATGCAGACTCTCCGGCAAGTAACAATCACCCACTAGGTACAGAGGATCACGGCTACAAGGGCCTGGTAAGGTTTACACAGATTCCTCTGTTCTCCTCTGAAACAGTCCTATCAATAATGACCACACTTAAGTCTGGCTCCCCGTGGGAAGTGGCTCCGCCGTCAATTTTAGGACTAGCGGCCTCCACAATAGTTCCGGTGTTATCAGAGTTATTAAACCTGTCACTATCAGTTGGCATTGTTCCTCCACAATGGAAACATGCAATTGTAAAGCCACTGCTTAAAAATCCCAATCTCGACCCTGCCTCACCTAAAAACTACAGACCCATCTCCAGGATTCCCGCTGTGGCGAAGATACTGGAAAAACACATTAACACTCATCTCTACAGCTTTTTGGAGGAAAATAATCTCCTGCGCCCCTTCCAGATGGGTTTCAGACTGTTACACAGTACAGAATCCGCATTGATTGCGGATATTGAAGAAGCAAGGAAAAGTATCAGCAATAGTGCTACTAGATTTGAGTGTCGCATTCGATACGGTTGATCACCAGGTTCTACTGCAAAGAATGAGGGAAAAGCGGAGTTTCAGGAAATGCTCTATGCTGGTTTCCTGGATGCACGATCATTTCAAGTACTGGACCAGTCCTTCTATTCCGACTGCTTTAAGAGTAATTGGGGAGTGCCACAAGGCTTATCTTTGATCCCCACACTTTTTAATATATATATGGGTCCACTGGCAAAAATAGTGGAACCCTTTGGGATCTCTCCTATGTCCTACGCCGATGACACTCAGCTGGTGGTCTCCTTCTCCACTGATCAGAATTCCCTCAATTCCCAACTTATTCCTTGCCTATAGGCAATCTCCATGTGGATGTTGGATTCCAAGCTGAAGCTGAATGAAGGGAAGATGGAGGTCATGTTCCTGGGTGCTCAGGCCAATCCAAACCTAGCCTCTCCTGCTCACAGGCTATTGGGAGATCTTCCCCAACCCAATGCAAACATCAAGAGTTTAGGAGTATGGCTAGATCCTTGGCTAACCATGGATTACCAGGCAAAAATAATATCTTCCTCCTGCTTCGGTCTATTTAGACTGCTCAGGAAAATTCTAAAAATTCTCCTGTTCATCACAAAAAGGCTCATTATTCAGGCCCTAATAATTTCGCGTTTAGATTATGGGAATGATTTGTTTCTTGGAGCACCAAAATATGTGGTGAAAAAAATACAGGTGGCTCAAAATGCTGCCGCCAGTCTCCTCTTCAGAATACCAATACATGAGTCAGCCAGGGCAGCGTTATCCTCTTTGTATTGGCTCCCGATGGAGCAAAGGATAAAATTGAAATCTTTATGTCATAGAGCCCTACATGGCACACCCCTTTTGAAAACCTTAGCCTCTTTTCACGTCACTACAAGACAGCTGAGATCTTCCTCTGCTGCCCTTGTATCTACTCCCTGAATCAAAAAAACTAGATGGGGAGGAAGATCGCTAAGCTATCTTGGAGCTAAATTGTGGAATTCACTACCACTGAATTTGCAAAAAATCAGTCAGGAACTTACATTTCGGAAGTTATTGAAAACCTGGCTGTTTTAGTGCTGGCCCCTTGTGTTGTGTCTTTGAGGATTTCCTTGTAGCGCTGGGAGGCCTTCGGGTAGCTATGCGCTTTATAAGTGTTCATAACATAACATAACAATTGCCATGAGTATATGGAGTGTATCTAACATGTCAAGACTGTCAGGACACTGGGGTGGAAATGTATTTTCCCATCAAGATAACCTGTTGTGTACTGGAGATGGTCAAATGGTGTCATTTATGTGTCCATATCTGTCCGACACGTGAAAATGTTAAACCATAGCCTCCACCATCACAATGGTTTCTGTTGTATGTGAACTACGTTGTACATAGCTGTCAGTGTGTTCCTACTTTGCAGAACAATGTGCATGTCTCTGTGGACTGACATAGGTGAGTGGCAAGCCTACAGGTACGTGACCAATGTCAGTGAAAGATCCCTGGACTGGGGACATCAGTTCTGATCTCTGTCTGTACCATGGGGTATGATTATTATGAAGCTAAGGTATGGGTATGAGATAAGGTTTCATCAGGCGATACAAAGGACCAATCTGTATGCCTCCTGGCTTGTAGGAAGACTGACATGTCCCTAACTCTGTATCCTGTGGTTTAGTAGTGTCTGACACCTTAGCTAACCTTCTGAATTTACTTTCAGTACTGCTGTTTGCATATCTAGCAATGAATGTGTGTAGGTGTAGTGTGCATCTGTTTTGGAATGTATCCATGTTACAATCCCCATGTAATGAGTCTCCTGCTGATAGAGTCCACGTGTGATGTCCATAACAAAGGTTGTACAATACAAGGAGACATATTGATAGTAGAGTTGTACATGGTTCATAAATGACACTTACACAGGACCTGTGTTGAAGTGTAATCTATTGTGGACAGTAAAACTATTTGTGATTAGCAATTTAAAAAAAACACAAAGTAAACAGTGAAGGGTTCAGTCATTGTGGAAACACAAGTACAGTGTCCTTGCACCATAGGAAAATGGTGATAGGTTTCAGAACAGTCAACACAGTGTTTCTGTGGCACACAAGGGGAACTTCCTGGCAGTGGGTTTGGTCTTGGCATCTGCTCCTCCTGGATGTCTGGGTGGATGTCCACATTTACGGGGGGAGTTCCTCTACTACAGAGGGTGGGGTGTCTGAGGAATGTCCTTGCTTTGGCAGGGTCTCAAGTCCACTATCAGCTGCATATGTTGAAGGGCCTGATGACTCATTAGTAGTGGAAGAGGCCTGATGTTGTGTGGCAACACTATTCAGGATGGTGTTGATGTCCCTCAGCACGCCAGCAATGGAAGGCAGGATGGCATTTTGTGCCTGCCACTGCTGCATGACTCCCTGGTAGTTGTCCTTCTGCAACTTTTGGATTTCCCCCATCATGGTGATTACCTGGTCAATCATGCCTTGGGGCTTACTGGTCAGTATTATCTCTTTAAACCCCCATCCTCTGGCCCACAGCATCCCTCTCACACACCCTAACCCCACGTGCCGGTGCCCATGGCACAGTGCGCCTACACCCAGTGGTGGCAGGGACATCATTGTCAGGGGTGACAAGAGGAGGCTCAGGTACTCAGGCACACAATGGATGAGACAGTCCTTGGGGCACAGGTTTGGGGGCGAATGGTTTCCTGTAATGTAGATGCAACAGGGCTGGGAGGAGTCAATCTGGGCAGGGTGAGGCTGACAGTTGTTGACTGACCAGGTGTCCTTGATGGGCCAGCTTCGTCCTCAGTATCCACACATCCAAGGGTGTTGTTCTCACTGGGGCCTTCATCCAGAGGGGTGGTGACAGTCTCTGGTATCTTGTCCATGGTGACTATGGCAAAGGTACCTGTGGGAGAACTGGAACACAGAGTTGCTGTAAGTGATACTACAAGTGATGTTACATTTAGGGTATTATTGGTGTTGTGTGAGATGCAGACAGTGCCTTAACATAATCCTAGAAATGTCGATGACAGCTGCTGCACAATCTTACTTGGTACAACATGAGACTCTGTAATTTCAATACCATACACCATGCTTAAAGGTGTTACTCTATGTTGATAGTGATTGGACTGCTGATACCATCTTATGTTGTCTGATTATTGACATGGGTGTTCATCTTTGTTGCCTAGTGATGTGTCTGGCATGATACATGGCACAAAAAGAGCTGCATGATGCACACTAGTGTCAGAGTAGGGACACAGTATGGGAGTAAGCAATGGATATTGACCTGTATCTGGATGCACTGCGTGTGCATCCTCTTTTACATCTAGATTTCCATCCCAGGTGAGTACATTTGAATCTTAAGAATCTTTATTCTAAGTCATTGGGATTAGGCACTCAGCTATATCTGTGTTTTGCTTGTGATGATAGTAGGAGTAGGCCATTGCATTTCTGTCATTGGCATTAACTGTTTCACACTTGAACATTCAAGAAGGGTTAGATTGGTAGTTAGTTTCACATGCATGACATTTCACATTTGGTGTGCTATTCAACTATTCACAATTGTGGGATATTGCACTCTGGGAGTTGTAGTGCTATGAGTTGCCAGTACTTCACATGCCATTTCCAAGGGCTGTGGAGCCAGGTGAGTTTAGTGGACATGAGGCATGCCCAAGAGGGGAAGTAGGACATTTGGATAGGGGTGTAGTTGGTGGTATATTAATTGGGGTGGGATAAGGTGGCGAGGGCACATGCAGAACATGCCAATTGGGTGACATTGATTTTGTGGTGAATTACCCGACTCCACTCACCCAGGTATTCTTGACAGGCCCTAAGCATGCAGTATGTCCAAGACCACCTCTTCCCAAGATGTGAAAGTAGGGGGAGGAGGTGGGGGCCCACCGCCAGTCTTCATTTCTGCCAGCTGGTGCCTGGATGTCTTAGAATGTACCTTCCCCCTGAGGTTGTTCCACTTCTTCCTGATGTCCTCCCTTGTGTGTGGATAGCTGCCTACAGAACTGACCCTGTCGACTATTCTTTGCCACAACTCCATTTTCCTGGCAATTGATGTTTGCAGGACCTGTGCTCCAAACAGGTGTGGCTCTACCCTGACAATTTCATCCATCATGACCCTCAACTCATCATCTGTGAAATGTGGGTGTTTTTGTGGGGACTTGGTAGTGGTGGTGAAGACAGCGTGGTAGTGTTCAAAGGAAAAAGGCTGATAACTTAAATGGTGAGGTGTAGGTGCTGTGATGTGAGTAGGGGACAGTTGTTGTTGATTGTGTATGGTAGTAAAATGTGTGTTGTGTATGTTCTACAGGTGTGGGATGTATGCATAGTGAAATGTATATGGATGCCTATTGTTGTTTTTTTAATAGGTGAAAAAGATTTTGCTTGTTTGTGACTGTGTGTGGCGTTCTGTTTGCAAAGGATTGTGGGTTGTGTGTTATATATAGTGCAGTTTGTAGGTGTGTCGGTGTGTGGATGTGTGTCAGGTGTGGGGTAATCAAACCGTCCAATGTGGTGTTGTGTTCAGTGTGATGTGAGTTGAGACCACCGCGGTTTGCACCGCCAGTGGTTTTCCGCCATGGAAGAACCGCTGTTATGATTTGTGAATTGTAATCTAAAGGAAGGATTTTTGTCGAACTGGTGCTGGTAGTGGAACCGTCTCTTTTCCGTCCTTCAGTGTCTTGGGGGCTTTGGAAACTTGGCTGTCTTTTGGCATACTTCACAGTGTGGCTCTTGATACGGCAGTCGGAAATCCCGCCAACATGGCGGTCTTTTGGCGCCCGCCACCACTGCGGGAAGAAGGACCCAAAACACTGCCAAACTCATAATGACCCCATAATCTGGGAAGGGCGTTGATGGGGATTAGAGCCTCCATAAGCTTTAGGATCTCTCTGCCACTCCTCATCATGGACAGGGTGGAACAAGCAAAAATGGTGTTGCCACCTTGTTGCATATACCTATTGAAAAACTCCATGTACCCTGTCTTAAGGCCTGTTTTTCAGATATTGACTGTCTGTTGGTCCTACTAGTATGAGCAGGTAAAAGGAACAGAGTGCAGCTGCAAGTTTTGAAGATGTATAAAACAATAGCAGGACGGGCCTACCGGAGCTGGAGCGCCATTACATTGCTACACAATAACAGCATGCAGCAAAGTGATAGCCTGAATTGGGAAGTTAGAGTACTGGGTAGGGCCGTGTCAAAGGCAACACTGCTGATCTACCTAATGAGAGGGGCACATCAGCTCACAGACATTCCACGGTTAGTCCCTCAGGTGGCTGCTGCGTGGAAATTGGCAGTGAAAACAGTGCTAAAGCACCCCCTATTTAGTAGATCTCTGCCAATCGAGTAGCTAGAGCCATTTCGCAGTATATGGGTGTCCATGACACCAGCTGCATGGAAAGAGGGTGGGTGCCTCGCCTGGGTGACATATATGCAGGGAAAAAGTTTATAAGCTTGGAGGAGGCCAGAGAGGCCTTTGGAATCCGAACTGAGCAGTTCCTACAATTCGCTAAACTGGCGTGCCTTGCCGGGGGCTCTGGACTATGTTCTCTGAGGTACTGGGGGATGGTGGATGGAGGAAAATTATCTCACAGCTCTACAAGGCACTGACTGATGACACTTGAAGCCACAATAAAAGCTAGACCTCGGATGGTGACCGTCCGACTCTTAATGGGGAAGGACTGGAAGAAAACCTGTATGCAGGACCAGGAAATTGCAAGGAATGCATAATTCAAGTTGACACATTTTAATTATCTTCACTGCACTAATTGTACACCCATTCAAATGCAGAGAATTATACCAAAATGGGATTCATCCTGCCCCACATGCGCAGAGCTGGGCACCACATTTCTGCATATGGCATAGGCAGCTCGGAAGTTGTCAGAATACCGGGTGAGGTGGTGTCATAGCTTCAATGAGTGACCGTTATTAGACTTGAAGCAACATAACAACACTGAATGAGTATCATGACAAAGCCCAAGTGAGGTAAAATACAGTACAGGCTTGCAACTCTGGGCTTGCTCCTGGCCAAGCGTTGTATAGCAATTCACTGGCACTCCAACAGGGTCCCTACGACTTGGTGGAGTGGGCTGTACTATGGAAGGTCCGACTGAAAAGCATTAGAACAGATGAGGGTTGGAGGAGGA